>NC_090958.1:6350909-6653333 GCF_040807025.1 Struthio camelus | reverse complement strand
CACTTCGCAGATGAACCAGCCTCGAGTGACAAAGACGGCTGTTCCGTCTTGCTGCAGAGGTGGGAAGGCATGGTGCGAATGACACACAGGATGGACAGGGAAAGTTTGGGCGACCAAGCAGTTCAGCGCTGCTTTGGAGAACTGGATTGGGTCCAGTCTCTGCCCCTGAGGCATTCCTGTAGGATGCTATCTAGTCCACCACATTTCTGGCCTTGACAGTACCAAGGCGATGGATGCTTCTACCTGCAACTGAAGTCAAGAACTGAGCTCTCAAAGCAACGCATCCTGAGATCAAGGATCTGCCCACCCCTGGCAGCAGCTAAACCTAAAGAAGCCTGAGCAGTGCCTCTAAGCAGAAGGCCTGTTCACCTGCTGAGCACCGTTCAGCACACGTTCAGAGTGAGGAACCATGCGTTCTTCACGCAACAAAAGGCCACACCGCACAGATGGAAAAGCGGCACGGACACTTTTCCAAATATCGGCAGACCAAAGCATCAGGGATCTTAACTTGGCCATCTCAACAGTGGTCTTTTAGTACAGGGGTCTTTTAGGGGGCAATGGCAGGGGGCATGTGTGTATATATTCAGAAAGGCCACAAAGCATGTTTCTCTGTGTACACTGGCTATCCAGGAATATATCACACGTCTTCATGTAGGCCCTTCTCTCATCGCTATAGCACACCTAACACTTCTGGGTGCATATAGCATTCTGGTTAGGACTAATGTTTCCTTTAAAAGAATTTGGGCTACCAAGAATGTTAAATAACTTAGAAAAAATTCAGCATAAAACTGGATACCCTGGGGGGGGAAGGGGGGGAGAACCAATATAAAGCCGAAGTCCAGCTAACGGGGAAAGTAGGTTGTAAAAATTAATGAGAATAATTGTTGTGAATTCTTGCTTTTGAAAGAACCCTCATGAGGGCAGAACCTTAATTATTTCTGTCTATTAGGGTTCATTTCCTGGTCCTAAGCAGAGAGCTAGTACTTAATAAATACGAGCTAGTAACACAATGATTTAAGCTACAGCAAAATGGTACTTAACTGCAGAGGAAGTTAATATTTGGGAACCAAGCTGATTGCAAGCACCCATTGTGTAAACGGCAAGGAAATGAAATGTGCATGTGACCTATTTTAACACCTCAATATTTCTGGGGTGTTTTTTCAGGGCTGCAAGGGGTGGGGGGTAGGTGGTCAACCAAGCTGCTGACAACTGCACTGAAAACTTTACAAAAACTTTCTTCGTGGCTTAACTCTCCTTTTGCGGAGGAAGGTTGGGGAGGGGGAGATCCCAGAGTGCTTAAATATCTTTTCAGGCTGTCTAAAATATCAGGGGAAATAAGCACAAACTCTATATTGGGATTGCAGCTGTGCTATTGAAATAAATTGACTGATCTGAAATCAGCCAGGTCTTTCTATAAGCTATGTAAGCATAGACTCAAATACAGTTATGGCGAGTCATACAATTAATACTGTAATTCACTTATGACATAGTTCCTGAAACCTGAAGCACATGCACATATGTAGTTGTTTGTGTGTGTATGCACATGTGCATATAAAATATGTAGGTGTATAATAACTGCGTGATTGTGTGGATGGGAGGGTTTGCACGAAAGGTGTTCTACAGGTGATAGGTGGAAGTCAGAGAAAAAAGGTAAATAGGAATACATAGACACAGCCAAAAACACGTGGGAACGGACAGACCGACCGACCTCGGGGAGCTAGATACAGATAGATAGACTTAGATTGGTGTGCCTGCGTTGATTTATGGCAACTGGAAATATATTCTGCATTGCACCATGAAAACATATTTTGCACAAACAACATCTCAGCTGTGAAAGCTGAGCTTGGTTTCTGCCTGTGGAAAAGACCACACTTGCGACTTTACTCAGCTGAGTGATGTTACCCCTTCTCCCCACCCAGGGCCTGGAACAGCATCAGCTGTGCACAGCCTCAGCCTGGTTATTATTCTTCAACTGCACTGGGGCAAGCTACAAATTTTATTCCCTTCCCTGGAGGGAGATGCCATTTAGGGTAGATCATTCCCTGGTTTATTTTTACAGCTCTATCTTTCTCAATTGGGTCTTTATCTTGGGGCTACAGCCACTCTTTATTTGTTCCCCAAACGATCCAGCACAGCAAGAAGCAGAGCATGTGTATCGGGGGGAGGGATGTGAGTGTATGTGAAATGTGTAGGGGTGTGTGTAAAATATGTAGTGGTGTCTGCGTGCATGTGTGTATGTCTGTCGGGATGCGAGCGCGTGTGTGTCTGTAGGGATTCGTGCATTTGTCAGTGTGCATGCTTTGACAGAGACGGATATGCAGATGTCATTTCTTATCAACCAGATGTTGTTGATTTACAATCAAATATTCCTGCTCCTCCTAATATGGCAGTTTTCCCAAACTACTGTACTTACATGGTTTTGCTTTCCTTTGTTTTATTTGCATGATTTCTTTTCTTTACAAAATAGCCCCATTTTTCTTCAAAAGAAAGCAGTTAAATTCAGGTCTGTTTTCTCACAGGGAAATACATTTAAACACAAGCAGTGTGTCCTGTTTTATTAGCTCTCAGTTGTATTAATATTATATTCTTTCTCCAAATCCATCAAGCAGAAGTTAAACTTGATTTTATAGCATCCACAGTGGAGTTATAATTTAAGGCATAATTTGGCAAGGACTCAATTTGGATTCGGTTTGCTTGTCCTGGTCGTGCCAACAGCTCCTATTTTAAAGGGCAGGGAAGTATTTTCTTTTCTCCTTAGATACGGTGAAACACTCTTTCCTCTCCAGCCTACCTCTGCCGTCTGGGTCTCTCTTGCCAACTGATGGACAAGGGAACTGGAACCATTTCATGAAGGTTTAGGAGCTTCCCAGTTACATCTCCAGGAAAGCATCCAGAATTTATCCGGGGTGTTAAATGACCTTTCTTCATTTGAAACTAAGTGCCTGATTTCACTCTTTGAAGCCCAGTGGAGCCATCCTACCTACCCGTAAGTACAAGCAAAAACCCTGATTTCTAAATGATCAGGGAAGGGGTTTATCTGTTTCCAGAGGTCTGAAAATTCACTTCAGGACAATGGGTGGGTGGTGAATGCCATCGCTAAGTGCAGCCCCCCAGGTATCTTCCCTCTCCTCTCTTCCAGCTCCCGCCAGCTCATGGCAGCAACCTGGCGCAGGGACCCTCCGGGATGCGAAGCCAAAGCAGAGCCAGGGAAGGGGACACACGTGGGCTGCGCTGTGAGACGGGGGGCAGCGGCCCCGTGGCATGGACTTTTCGCTGTGGAAAGGGGACAAGCAGCAGTGAGCTGCTCCCCCTGCCCCAGCAGCACCGCCAGGGGCACGGGAGCCCACGCGTGTCTGCACACCCACCCAGCCTGCGGCACAGCCAGGGACACTCAGAGAAAACTTCACTTTTAGGGGTGTTTTCTTTTTTGTTTTGTTTTGCTTGGGCAGGCTTTGATATGACTTCAGGCGCAGAGCCTCCCTTCCTTCCAGCCTCGAGCTGCCAACCCCGCAGCTCCCAGCCTATTTCCACGCAGATTCGCCTCCAGAACTCGTCAGAAAGGAACCGTTCCCCAAACAAAAGGACTAAGCGGAGCCAGACCGGGTTATCAGGGACCTGACTGTGGAGGGGAGCGCTGGGGCTCCCTTCTCCAACGCCAGATTACAAGCCTTTGACCGATGGGGGGAAAGAAGATAAAGTCAACTTCCTTGGTTGGTCGTCTCATCTCTGAGCAAACCATCCTGTTGAACTCATTCCCCCTTGGCTCGCATTAAGCCCCCGTCTTTAGACGCTTTGTCTGAGTCGCCAGGAATAACAGAGGGGATGGGATAAAACCCGAGAGACAGGGAGGGCATATGGCAAGGGGACACGAGAGGAAAAGAAAGAGAGGAAAAGAGAGGAAAAGAGAGGAAAAGAGAGGAAAAGAGAGGAAAAGAGAGGAAAAGAGAGGAAAAGAGAGGAAAAGAGAGGAAAAGAGAGGAAAAGAGAGGAAAAGAGAGGAAAAGAGAGGAAAAGAGAGGAAAAGAGAGGAAAAGAGAGGAAAAGAGAGGAAAAGAGAGGAAAAGAGAGGAAAAGAGAGGAAAAGAGAGGAAAAGAGAGGAAAAGAGAGGAAAAGAGAGGAAAAGAGAGGAAAAGAGAGGAAAAGAGAGGAAAAGAGAGGAAAAGAGAGGAAAAGAGAGGAAAAGAGAGGAAAAGAGAGGAAAAGAGAGGAAAAGAGAGGAAAAGAGAGGAAAAGAGAGGAAAAGAGAGGAAAAGAGAGGAAAAGAGAGGAAAAGAGAGGAAAAGAGAGGAAAAGAGAGGAAAAGAGAGGAAAAGAGAGGAAAAGAGAGGAAAAGAGAGGAAAAGAGAGGAAAAGAGAGGAAAAGAGAGGAAAAGAGAGGAAAAGAGAGGAAAAGAGAGGAAAAGAGAGGAAAAGAGAGGAAAAGAGAGGAAAAGAGAGGAAAAGAGAGGAAAAGAGAGGAAAAGAGAGGAAAAGAGAGGAAAAGAGAGGAAAAGAGAGGAAAAGAGAGGAAAAGAGAGGAAAAGAGAGGAAAAGAGAGGAAAAGAGAGGAAAAGAGAGGAAAAGAGAGGAAAAGAGAGGAAAAGAGAGGAAAAGAGAGGAAAAGAGAGGAAAAGAGAGGAAAAGAGAGGAAAAGAGAGGAAAAGAGAGGAAAAGAGAGGAAAAGAGAGGAAAAGAGAGGAAAAGGGGGGGCCAAGCACCTCAAAAGAAGTTGTACAAGGAGGGAAGGAGAGGAAACATGATTTGTCGGTGCAAAGCCCGGCCCAGCCCCTTACCTTGTGGTTTTGGTAGGAGGTGACGGCGATGAAGGCGGTCTCCGGGAAGACGTGGGTGCAAAAGGCGGTGTTCTTGGACCCGAAGCCGTTGTTCTCGTCTGCTTTCACGATGTGGAGCCGGGGCTGGTATTTGTGCATGGAGTTCAGGATGATCTGGGGGACGGGGAGAAGGAAAGGACACCCCGTGGGAATGGAGGGGGTCACAGCGCGGCGCCCCCGTCCCACATCCCGGCCCGGCGAAGAGGCGCTGGGGGGGGGGGGGGAGGAGGAGGAAGAAGAGGCCGGCACCCCAGTGGTCCTCCCGCGAAAAAGCTTTCTCCTCTTCAGGGCTCCCCCAGGAGGACTGCTTTAGGTGCAAGGGCTCCCAGCTCCCCCCGGGCATCTCAGCCCCCCACCTCTGACAAAGCAGGCGAAAAGCGGGGGGGGGGGGAAGAGACAGAGGGACTTTGTCCCTCGCCGCGCCACCCTTCTGCCACCCGCAAAGGATGGGAAAGGGGGGGGGGGGCGTTGAGGAGGCGCTGCTTTTTGAGATAAAACGCCATCCCTCCTCTGTCCCAAGCTCGGGTTAATCTCTGGGGAAGGTGGCGGTGATGGTGGCCGGAGGGGGGGGGGCCGCCCCGTACTGATAATGACTGCTAGATCCTGGCGACAGCGAGACGCAGTCTGTCCCGCCAGCGCTGCGCCATCCCGGGCCCGGGAAGCCAGCGGGGCTTGCAAGCCTCTGCCATCCTGGGGGTTTAGGCAAATTGTTTTGACATCCGGGAAAGTCGTAGACATCAACGGTGAACGATCTAATGGCTTTTAATTTCATTACGGCGACTCTAATTGAGAGACTACTGGTGCAGTTCCTCCTCTGAAGTCCCTATTGTCTCACAGCGCCTTAGGTTTGTTTAAAGAGCCTTTTCCCGAGAGCCGCCTGCTCCCAGCGGGGGCCCGGCTGGCCCCTTTCCCCAAGCCGGCTCCTAGCAGGCTCCTCTGCTCCCCCCCCCCCCCAAACAAGCGCTTCGGGATGGGAAAGTTGCCCCCACCGAGTTTTGCGACGGAGGCTCCACTTTTCCCCTCCCATTTCCTGGTGGACTGGGGAATGTCCTGAGCCCTGGAAAGCAAAGTTTGCAAAATACTTTTTTCCAAGTCCGCAGAAAAAGCCAAAGCCCCAAGCTGGAGGCGGAAAGGAGGGCTCGTAAAAGGATGCTCAGTTATTGAGGCGGGCTGGGGGCTCCTCTGGCCCCCTCGCAGGGCGAGCGCCTCTGGCCTCCCGGTGCGCTCCTGTCCCGGACAGTCCCCCATTAGCCCCAATCGGTTATTAGCGACCACGTGGGCAGGGATTTAATAGCACGAGCTTTATCATTTAAAAGAAAAAAAAAAAAAGGAGAGAGGGAAAAAAACGAAACTGAAGTGTTGAAATGAGACTAGAGAAAAAATATACTCTTGGAAAGGGGAGATCTGGATTCGCATACCCGCTTAAGTAATTATATATATATTTTATATATTAAACATACACGCATATATATATTTGCTCAGAGAAACACGTATCTTCGGAGACCTTTGAAGGAGAGCTGTTTCTGGCTGCAGAATTCACACAAGCTCTCGCGGCCCCAGGGGTCTTGCAAATATCTTTTTTATGTCCAAGAAGCTCTAGTGGGATTTCATTATTTTATTATCTTTTAATCATTGCTGAATTTTTTTTTTGGATCGAGGGATCCACATGATTTTAGGGCCTATTTCCTCGAATAATTATACCTGATTGATTTTACCTGTTAGCCATATTCACTGAAGCAGCGAGCAGGTTTTAAAGCTGCTAGACTCCCCATGAGGTTAAAACCAGGTAGCTAAATAGTCAATTAAGCTCGGCATGTTTCACCCGCCTTGAGATTGCAGCCCTTGCTTTCTCTAATCAATTCCCAGGCTTTGCTCTGAAATAGCCCATTTTCAAGATTTGTTCTTCCCTTTTCTTTTTTCGGGAGGGAGGGGGGGGAAGAAGAGAGGAGTCTTCATTGAGGTTCACCCCAACCTCGTAGGAAAGAAAACAACACCCCACCGACACAAAAAACTTTGGTAAGGGAGTGTCAATGCCATGACCTCGGTGGTGCTGCTAATGCTGCACTGCGGGACAAAACACGTCCCGAGGGGGCGACAGGGCGGGATCTACTGGCGACTAGGTCACGCGTGGGAGCGAGGCGAGCCGTGAGATAGCCCGAGGCTGCCTCGCGGCTGGGAGAGGCCGCGGCCGGCCGCGAACACGCGTGGGCCAGGCCGCCCCAGGGCTCCGCGGGGCTCGGCGTTGCGCAGTTCCCCCGCGCCTCCGCGCATCGCTCACGCAGCTCGCCCTGCACCCGGCTGTCTGGGTTTGCCCGATTTCCTGGGGTTCTCCCCCAAAGCAAACCCAGCCCCGACGTTTGGGAACTCCCTGCCCCTTCCCACGTAGCGCCAAGCGCGGGGCCGGCTCCCTGTGGCCACTGGCTTTTAGGGGCCGCTAGCCCACGCCGGGGGCTGCAGGAGCCGCATGCTGAGCATCGCCCCTTCCCGCCCGGCTACTTACATGTCCGAAGGGGTCGAGGTGGTTGTTGGTGAGCTTGAGTTTTTGAAAGGAAACCAGCTGCCTCATCCAGTGGGCGCCGGTGGCGGGGGAGTCGGGGTGGACGTACAACCGGCCGGGCATGGCCGGCTCTGCCTTCCCTGTCACCGACCTGCGCGAAGGACAGAGGGGCGCTGAGCTGGCCGTCGGGGAGCCCTGCCGGGGCACCCCTTCTCCCGACCCGCCTGCTCCTCTCGCCCTCCCGCGGCCTCCGCCTCTCCATCCACCCCCCCCTCCCTCCTCACCCCTTGGGGGCACCCATCCTTCACCATTCATCTAGTGCCCTAGTGCACCGAGTCCCCCACATCCGAAAGCTAAGGTACCGCTGGCTGGTCACGTCAGGCTTTAGGAGGAGACGACATTTACAAACACACGCACACACGGCCCGGGGAATTAATCGAGATCTTTGGCACGTTTCCCGTCGGAGATCGCTCTCTCTGTTTCCCCGTTTAACCCCATCCTTCCCCCATCCCTCCCCTTTCCTAATTATGGGGCTCAAGCCAGGAGCAGAGAAAGAGCTGTGCAGCAATCCCTAAACCTTTTCTTTCCTGGCGCTATAATTTAACTGTTGGGTCCACAATAGCCAGTAATCTCATCGTCAAGCAGGATTATAGTCATCGTTAGCTAATCACAATAGATTTTTTTTCTCCTTCCTTTTTGTGTGTTTCTCGCCCGAGGACTCTGGCTGGCAGCCGGGAACCATCCTGGGATGCTCAGGTGAAGCCCTTGCAGCTGTGCCTTCACCTAGCATCTCTGCCTTTGCAGCCGAGTAAGAGGATGAGCCGCCGATTCAAGAGTATCTTTCAAACTATTTTGCCTGGATTGGGCTAGCCGAGAAAGCCCGATCCCAAGCTCCTCTCCCACCCCTTCCCCCATGCGTGCATACCATTTATTATCTGCAAATTTGTATCTGTGGTCATCCGCTGGTACAATATCCATCAACAGTATGTACTTAGTTTTTGGATTAAGTCCAGTGACCTTCACTTTGTAACTGGGGAACATACGCCTATAAAAAAAAATAAACAAAGTGCATAAATATAAATATAGAGAAGAGAAAGTTTCCGAAGGTGGCTGCGTGTGTGTCTATGTGTGTTTGCAAGAAGAGGGGATCACCAAACAGAAGTGCAACGCCACACACTCAGATGTACCTTCCAAAAACGCTCGGGCACACGCAGAACGCAACTTTCCCTTAGCGGTACCGCTGGGACTGTTTGAGATTTGTTTGGCTGCCGTTGGGTATCGCTCCCTTGCTCTGGGTCCTATCTGAGGCAAAACAGGCGTTTTATCAAGGGAGAATCATAGTTACGAGGCTGGTGGGTTTATTTATTTGTGTGTCTCCTTATCTGCTAATTTCTGATGTAGTTGTTATTTATTTTGCCGATACTCCGATTCTCCCTTGTTTTAACAAACCAGGTCATGAGACCCTTTAGGAGTAAGTTACATTCCTGTATGCATAAACCATTGGAGTAGTAGGGGATATTTGCCAAAAAGATAAAGTTAAAATACATATATCTATATGCATTTTAAATACATACATTTTAACAAAACCCTTCCATGTGTATCAACGATTCCGTGGATATAGACAGGAAATAATGCATGCACTCAGGTGTAACATCCAATCTGTGCGGACAGATGAACGCGTATACAGAGACATCAGCAAACACACCTGACAAATACTTGGAAACATTCAAATACACACTGAAGACAGGGGCTTTTCGAAATATTTTCCATTACTGCAAGTCAGTGACTCAAAACACTGATGTTATTTTAGTTTGAGCTTTCCAAATATTTAAGAATAAAGCAGATGAAAACGTATCCCCTGACTTAAAACACGCATAAACAAAAACCCCACACCTCTAAAAATACTACACTCTTTCAAAAGGCTTGGTCTCTTATCTTTGCGATATGGCATCTTCCCTCCCCCCCCCCCGCCATCTTTTTTAATTCGGAAGTAAAAAACTAGGGGGGGGGGGAACGAACAAAGTGGGAGTTTAGCGCTAAAATGTTGAAGAAGAAATCAAATCCCACCTGAACATCGATCTGTATATATCGAAAACACCTGACCAGCATGAAAAAGAACACGGACTTCTCCAACGATAAACATAAAAAATTATATAAGTAAAACTAGCCCGTACCTAGTCTGGCGAAATCTGTGCCCTCCCTCCCCCCAAAGACACTGCACTGTAAACGTCTATTTTATTGCTGTCCAGACGAGGTTTCTATCCATTGCAATATCTGTGTGAATTTGCTGCAAGGTGTTTTATGTCTCCCTTCATGCACTGCTTTCTGTAAACTCTGCTTTTTCGCGAAGTCCTTCCATGCCCAGCTCTCCGAGCGGAGTCAGCGCGGAGAGCGCGTCCCAGCACCGGGCTGCGGGGCTGCTGGGGTGGGAGGCTTTCGGGCAGCACACGCCGAATTTCATTAGCTTCCTTCCATGCAGACAGTTTTCCTAGTGCCTCTCCAACCCTTCTGTTTATATCGTGTCCCCTTTTATGCAATACCCTTTAAAAATCGATCTTTTCAGCAGCAGACACGTTCAAAGGGAAGGCAAGCCGTGAGATAGATTTATTTGCAAAACTTTACACAGCCAGCTCTACTTTTCTCCTCCCTCTTCAAGCAAATTTTGGAAGACCTCAACAAATGCCAGATGACAGAGCAAAATGAAAGTTTGACTCTGCATTGTTTATTGTGCTCTTGCAATTTAAAGCTACTATTATTTCTGTGCGTGGATTTTTGTCTCCCTTCCTCTGACGAGCCCTGGAGTAACGGTAGGTATGTTGTTTAATTTAAAAATCGCAACGAAAAGAGCCTCTCTCGAGTTGCCCCGAGTTTACTGATAGAACTTGAGAGACTGTTTTACTGGGTCCCGCCGGCTTAGACACTCTTCTGTTTAACAGTCCTCCAACACATGAATATTAAAGATAGTGTTAAATCGCCTCAAATGCACTCAGAAGAGTGTGCCTTCATATATAAATATCTCTGGATCACTTTTTCTAAGCCAGTCATGGAATCGATTACACACAGTCCCAATAAAGTTGGATTTGCAAGGCTGTATATTTTTCTACACACCCACGCAGACAAACACACACATACAGAAAAGTGTATCTGGACACAGTTAGATACGCATGCTATTTATTTACGGATACATCTATGTATCTAACGAGCTATGCTATCAGTATATAAACAGTAGCTTAAGACCACATATACTTTTACTAGGGGTAGGGTGGGTGTTCTGGATATATTCGCCTCAATATGCATATAATAAACAAGAAACCTCTAGAAAAGGGGGAAAGCATTACAAAAATTACAACAGAACAGAGCTACTTCTTTAATTTAAAGTAATAATAACGAAATCGCCTAGCGAACGGCTCTAAACAAGGTTAGCTTTCGGGCAAGCGGTTGCAACTAGCATTTGCCTGGAAAGCTTCCAGAGGCCTGAAATTAGGATTAACGATCCAACTGTTCTGGTTAAGAAAGAAGCCAGAAGAAACAATTTCTTCTGACCGTATCCGCCCAGGGAGGGCTCCCACCCGGCCACCGCCAGCCCCGCGGGGCCGCCGCCAGCGGCGCCGCCGCGCTGCGCAGCGCGGAGCCACCCGCGGAGGGAGCTGCGTCCGCCGTGGTCCGTGGGCGAGCGCGCACAAAGGACGTGAGTGAACCTGCGTCCGCGGCGCTGGGGACAGAGACTGTGCTTGAGCCTTATGTGTGCGTGGAGACACGCGCGGAAACACCGCGTCTCACGCCCCGCTGCAGACGCACGCTTGAGGCACCTCCCCACGCGTGTCTCCAGGCACGCAGCCTGGGAAATGCGCGCGCGGGGACACTCGAACACAAAAGTGCACGCAGCCGTGCAGGTTTGCGAAAGCCTCCCCACGAACATCCGCAGAAACGGGGACAGATTCAGACACACAGACACAAAGAGGGGCGCGGGGTGCGTGGGTCGCCTTCCTCCCGCGAAGGGGAGGCTCCGCTCTCCACCGCTGCGGTCCGTCTCTTACCTTCCAGCCTTTGTTATAATCATCTCAGTCCCCACTTCGTGAAATTTCAGCCACAACTCCCGCTCGTGCAAAAACACTTTTATCCCCTCCATGCCCTGCAAAGGAGGAAGGGAAAACATCAGCCCCCGAGCTCCCCGCGGAGCCCGGCCCGCGGTGCAGGGCTCGGGGGATTCCCGGAGAAAAAAAAAACTGCTCTTTTGACAGAGGTTTCCCAAAGCCGGGTACAGAAGGGGATTTCAGGCCGGCACCTCCGATGCCGAGCCAAGGGCGCTCGGCTGCAGGATCCTACGGGCCTCGCTGGGAAGGGGCCACCCGGCAGGTCCTGGGCCGGCTCCAGCCCCTGCGGTCCCCAGCCCAGCCCGCCGCTGCGAGAAATACCCCTCTGCTCCGGCCCAGCTCCTCAGCTGGTGTCAGGAGCCAGCTGCAGGAGATTTACACCCCTCCGATGAATGATTTACACCCGCCGACTCTCCCGCTTCTATAGGACGCGGGAACGAACCGGGTCCCGCGCACACGCCTTAATGGATGTGATCTCTGCTCCTCTCGTACGCTAATTTTATTAACCCCCCCAGCCCACACCCCAGAAGGCTGATCTCCTAGCGGGCCCGTGTCGGCGATTATCGCGCGGGGGGAACGCTGTCACGACGCGGTCCTGACAATAGCGCAGCCAGCGCCTGCGTTCCTCGCAGCCTTCCCCAGCAGCCCCCGGAACAGCAAAGCGGACCTCCCCGCCCCGCAAAACACAAGACACGTTTCTCCCCGCAGCCCCTGACCAAACATCGAACTAAAATCCCCCTCCTAAACGCATCGTGGTTTGGTTTCCAAATCCCCACGTCTCTCCCGGCTCGGCTGCACGCCCACGCCGAAAGCACGGACACACGCTGCACCTTGCACGCCGTGGGCATGCCCACACCTACACGGACACCCGCGGAGGTTCTCCCTAACAGCGGCACCCGGCCTGGATTTTCCTCCCGCGTATTTACCTGCGAGGAAATAAGCGGGGCTCTCTGGAAGGCCTTCCCCCGCGGCACCCCACCACGCTCCGCAGCCGCGGAAAAACCGCTCGCTGCTCCCGCGCTGCCGCCGGGGCTGCGGAGCGCCGCGATTGCGCTCGGCGCCGCCCGAGCCAGGCCCGGCCGAGCCGGGCTGAGCCGGGCCGGGGGGGGGCGGCGGAGGACGAGCCGCGCTGCCGCCTGGCCCGCCGGCGCCCTGGCCTACTTTCCTCGGCAGCGGCGGGGTCAGCTGTGAGCCGCGGCCGGAGGCTGCGGCGTGGGAGCCCACGAGTGTCCCCGAGGAACACGCAATGCCGCGAGCGGGGGGGACTCTGCGGCTGGAAACTGGGGGAGACACCCACCCCCGGGAGGCTGGGAGCGCGACAGGGCCCCGCCGCATGCGTGGCTGCCAGTGGGCCCGGGCCTGTGCAGGGGTGCCCACGCGTGACGTCCGCACGCAGTTACCGTGGGGCCCATCCGCGTGTGCGGGCAGAGCTGTGCGGGGTGTATGTGCGAGCGGCTTTCCAAATATTTGTATGTGCATGCGTACGCCTGTGCGGATGGCGTGATTATGGGTCACACAGACACGCGCGGGCGTTGTTGTAAAGGTGAAGGTACATAGGCGTACGCGAACGCGGTTGTGTGTGTGCGCGCGTCTGCGCACGGCAGCGTGGACGGCCGCGCTTATACGTGTGGGTGCCTCTCGCTGGGTAAACGTGCGCCTATCTCCGCTATTTTGAGCGCGTGCATTTCCACGCAGCCCAGGATACACGCGTATATAACGTTTTCCAGCGCTTTTAGGAGCGAACACCGCCACACACAATATCAAAGCAGGAACAGGACTACAGCTTCCACAATCAGGTAAGTTTTCAGTCCCGTGGGGCCTAAAATGACTCATCTCTACCCATAGCAGGAACAGAGACACAGCTGAGCAGATATTGGGGGGGAAAAACCCGGAGAAGGGAAAAAAAGAGCGAGGGGGAGAGAAAGAGGAGCGCATCTGTGCCCAGGTCCTTACCTGCTGGGTGAAGGCTGCCTGGGGAGAGGTGGGCGACTTGCTGGTGGCCCCCAGCTGAGTGTCCTGCTTGGTTTCAGCCTGCAGCTCTTTGGACTCGGAGTCAGCCGGCGTGGTTGGGAGCCCAAAGCCTTCCTCCGTATCCGCCATGTTACGAGCTTCCTTCGCCGAATCCCCCGCTGCAGGCACACATCGGGGAGAGAGCAGAGATAAGAGACACATAAGTCAAAGCTGACGTTTAATAAAATATATATGCACATGCACAGAGAGAGAAGGAGCGCTGGATGCGGCTGCTGCGGCAGCCCGTCCGACAAACCCTCTCTGCCCGCAACTCACTTCCAGCTGCCTGGGGAGGGAACAAGGCCCTTTAACTTTTGGTGAGGGAGAAATAAAGACTTTTATTTATTATCGCGGCCCGCAAGGGATGATAGGATTTGGGGTGGGGGAGGGGAGAGGGGAGGCGGTATTATTAAATGTATCTTTTGCAAAAGGTAAACAGCATATTTCGGCTGCCCTCCCGGGAAGCCGTGAGCTAGGTCTGTCTGGCAGGACGGGGAGGAGGTGGGCAGCCTGGTCGTGGACCGAGCAACTCATCACACAACTGACTTTTCTAAGCGCAGCGTCCAGGGCGGATGGCACGGCCTTCCCTGAGCTTTGACCGCTGCCGGAGCCGCGGGCAGAGACCGGGCTCGCTGCAGCCGAGGTGGCTTAAAACATCCCCATTCCTCCGAGGGAGGTGGGAACTTTCACCTCCCGGTTTCAAACAGGCAAATGCGGGTGACACGTGATGCACATTATATAACCTCATTTTCAAAGAAAATTAAACTTCTCGCTGGCGACTTGCACCCCCGCGAAGCGCGACCTTCCTGCAAGAAAAGCGGTCCCCCCCACCATCCCTTCCCGCAGAGAGTTGCAAGTTGCACGTAAAGCAGCGTTGGATGGACGAGATTATGATTTTTTTAAAAAAGTGTAAATAAATCGGTCAGTCGAGATGTTGTGCAAGGTAACGTGAACGTGGTTTGCACTTGGGGCTGAAGTGAACTGAGCCATAACGTCAGAGTAAAACTGCACTAACCGAGAAAATAAGCCCCACGCTGTATTTTTAAGCTTACAACTAATGCAAGTAACATCAGTGAGTTTTGAAGACCCTCATTTTAATGTAGTTTTACAAGTTCTTTACTCTATCAGGAATGGTAAAAGTTTCAAAACATCAAAATACGATAAAAGCAATTGAATTATCTGTTAGGCTTTTTTTGTTCTTATCAGTTTAGAGTTTTAGTAGCTTTAAAAAAAAATCTCTCTTGCATGTTTCAAAGACGGGGATTCGTTTTTGAAAAGCCAACCATATGGAGACAATATTGTTTTTAAGTACTTGAGAATGCTCTGAAATGAGTTCTCCTTTCTCCCTGCAACAACATTTAAAAGCCGTGTTTAAAAAAAAAAAAAAGGCAATTCTCCTTTAAATGTAGAGGAAAAACCGGGAGCGGAAAGGAGGGGGAAGAAAAACATCTTCCCTGCGAGTGGTGGGCAAGATATATACACACACACACACACACACACACACACATATACATATATATATATATAAAATTGAAAAGGACAAAAAGCGAAGGGACTGCAGCTCCGCACCTCAAGATCGTTGGAAGCAAGGGCCTGGCCGCCCCTTGCGTCCCGTTGCAACCGCTCCGTCCCCGCGGCCCGGGGAGCAGCGCCCGCAGCCCGCGCACACCCCGCGGGCGCGGGGGGCACGCATGTAGCCACCCCGAGGCCTCCTTAGGCTTTCTCTGCCTCTCCTCCTCTTTTCCTGTGCTGTTGGGTTTGGCTTTCCCCCCCCCCCCCCCCCCCCCCAGCTTCGGAAATGCTGGCTATACATTTTTAATCGATTTCCCTCCAGCTTGGATCTATTATTCACCCTGAGCTGGCAAAGTTAGGGGGCGGGTGCGGGAAAAGGCACGTTTATTAAAACAAAGAGGGACCCAGATATGGCAGCGCAGGGGAGAATGTCTCCAGCGAGCTTCCGAGACGCTCTCCACACGTCGGCGGGCCCAGGCATAATTAAGCAGATTAAAAAAAATAAGGGGGGAGGTGAGGCGGCAAAAAAATAAAGCAACAACTAAGAGCAATTGGCGATCCGTGGCTTCTAATTTTTTCCCCTTTAAAGAGCTTCTGAGAAGAAATGGAGCTTGACAGAACCAGGCCGCGATGGCTGTATGAAAAATGCATCTTGCGCTGCTAAAGTAGCACCAAATGGGTTTGCAAGGGAGGGGGAGAAAAAAAAAAGCCTTCTCCTTTTGTTCCAGCCTGTGCCTGGGTTCGCCCCGCACGCCCCCGGTCCCCAGCCCCGCACGCAGCCCCGGGAGCGCAGGAGGGAGCTGGGGAGAGCCGCCCCCCGCGGCCCCGCTTCTCCCTCGGCTCTCGAGGCCTTGCCGTTCCTCGGCAAAGACAATATGTGTATAACAATGACCCCAGCCAGCCACTTTCGCTCTCCCTCGGTCGCACACGCACGCACACGCAGGCACACATATTACAGACACCGACGAACATACATGGCAATGGAAGAGCTGTTACCTTGCTTGTTGAATTCCATGCAATCAATGCATCTCCATATATATATGTATGTGTATATTTTCCCCCTTTGCAACGGAAATTACAATGGGATCAGGCTTCTCGTGTGCATATTTCCTTTTATTTATTTATTTGCAGATCAGCATGTGAAAACCCAGCCTGGAAGAAAAAAAATCTATCCAACGCAAGCCTGCTTGCCTGCTTCGCTCGCTCTCTCTCTCTCTCTCTCTCTCCCCTGCTCTCTCCAAACACTTCCAGGTTGTCAGACGCACTAGAAAGGATCCTGAGACCAAGATAAAGCCCCCACCCCCACCTCTTTCTCAGCCTGATCTGGAAGATACAGTTTCCCCACCCCACTCTTCCTACTCCCCCCTCCCCCCCCAAAAAAAAGAGGGAGAAGGAGAGGAGGAAAGAGAGGAAAAAGAAAACAGCACCCCTTAAAAAAAAAGTTTCGGGCAGGCTGGCAGCAGCCGCTCCTCCAGGCAGGTTTGCAGCGGGGCGCTGCTGCCGGGGCTGCGCGGAGCCGGGCGCTCTGCGCTGCGCTGCGCGGCGCGGAGCGGAGCGCGCTGCGGTGACGTGGGCTCGTCCTCCCGCTCCGCTCACCGAGTGCTGGGACCCACTGCCCAACCAGCTGGGATCCTGCTCCGCAGAGACTCACTCACACACAGCCCTGCCTCCCCACCCCCTCCCCCCCCCAAACCTCCTTTTCCAGCCTATTTTTCTGGCCGGCAAACAAGAACAAGGCACAAAGACAATCATCAAACTCACCAGCAACCCTTCCCCCCCCCTTCCTTACCTCCTTCCCCGCTCCCTCCTCTTCCATCTATCTCTCCCAACCAAAGAGAAAATCCAGCGCCTGGGAATATCCCCAAGCCCCCCCATTCTCCCGCACGCCACCTTTAAATAAATCGCTGGCTTCCCCAACCTCAACCCACCCACGACCCCCCCCAACCGCCCCTGCCCTCAGAGGCAGCCTGGAGGTGTATTTAAACCAATCTCTATCTCTATTTGCTAATACTCTCGGAGGCTGGGGGGGGGGGGGTGTCGGAGAGAAGAGCTCCCCTGACCCAAATGGAGTCAGCTAATCGGTATAACCTGCAAAAAGCTGCCTGGGCTTGAAACACGGCGGAATGGGACCGAAATACAGTGAAGGTGGACCATAGTGGGGGGGGGGAGGGGGGCGGGCTGTTGTCCCTGTTATTGTAACAGCAGAGGCATCAGAGATCCTTCACTCACTGCCTCTGCCCCACTCCATCCTCTTCTTCACTCCCTCGGACCGCTCCCCCCCGACCCCCCCCCCGCCGACCCCAAGCACCACCTTTGCCGCCAGCCAGCGGGAATGCTCGCCCCACTCCCCGGCGAGAGCAAAGATATACAAAGCTCCGAGCCTCGGCTATATTCAAATAATCAAGCCGTCAGCGAGGAGCGGGGATGTGGGTTTATCTGCATCTTCCTTCTCTCCCTCTCGCTCTCTTTTTAATGTATTATTTTGAGGGTAAAGTTGAATAGGTCAGCGCAGGGTAAACAGCCTCCCTGTCGCATTCTGCAGTCTGAAGAGAACCAGATTGGCGAGGCGGATTTTTGATAAGACTTGGAATAAATGGCATGGTTTAGATCTACTCTGCCCACCCTCCTCCTCTTTCCTCCACCCTCTTCTTCCCCCCCCCCCCAGTCCCTTCTCCCTTTTCCACCTCTCGGTCATTTCTTTCGCATTTCACGGGAAGTTTCAGCAAATCAGCTATTGCTCAGAGCTCTCGCAGGGCAGAGCCCTGGCGCGATAACGCTGGAGCCCTCTGAAAGTTTGAGGTGAGGAGAAAACACTTGGGCGAAATGTCTGTGTGGGTGAGTGTCTATGTCGAGGGAGGGGGTGCGTGTGTGGGTGTAGTTTGGCATCTCCTAAACCCTCTTCATGTGCACGCCAGGGCAATAGCTCCTTGAGAAGAAACAGGGAACAGTAAACGGTTGCAAATAATAATAATAAAATAGCTGCACTTGTAACCACAGAGAATAAGCCAGAGAATACTACTTAAACAAACAGAACAAAGCTTGTCCCATATTTCATTATTTTTCGAGGGAAATGAGACGTGGAGCCTTTCCAAACACAAACAAACGAGCGAGCAAATCGTGGGTTCCCCCCCCCACCCCGCGGATAACGCGAGCGTTGTCGGAAGCAGCCCGATCGTCGGCCTTGGCGCGAGTGTGCATGTTGTGCGTCTTGCAAACCCCTTTCCCATCGCTCGGCTGCGGCTCTCAGAGGTGCGAACCGAAAAAAGCAGCCGATCGCAGGGCGGCTGCTGCTGCTGCTGCTGCTGCTGCTGCTGCTGCTGCTGCTGCTGCTGCTGGGAGCTCGCCCTTCCCCCGGATTTTCTCAATGAAAGTTCCCAGCCGAAGGGGAAGAAACGCAGGCTCCTGCCCTCTGCTTCTCCGCAGCGCTAAACCCCTGCCCAAAACTGCACGTGTGCTCGGAGCGGAAGGCTCGCCCCGCTGCTGTGCGGCTCGCCGAGAGCAGCCTTGTAAAGCACAGGTCAAAATAATAATAACGGTAATAGTAATAGTAGTAGTAATAATAATAATAGCACAGAGGAAAAGGATTGCTCCCGGCTGATAGCGAGAGAGAGCACCAACTTCCCTCCCCTCGCCAGAAAGAAAGGCAAAAGTGAAAATCTCTAAGTTGCCACAGCGTACATTAAACACGGCTACTGCCCACGGCTTCAGAAAGCTCTACTGCTGCAAAGGAAGCACTCACCTCTTCAGTTCCAAACTAGCTCTCAAACACCTTGAAGACAAGCTGAAAACGATGCAAATAAACCGAATTTATTTCCGTCTGCAGGTTGGGGAGGGGGGGGAGGGTGAACAAGGAATTAAAAAAAAAAAAAAAAGCTGGGAAAAGGACCGCAAGTCCAGGCTCTCTAAGACTGTATATGTCAAGGCGAAGGAGTCTTCCAGCTAGAAGCCGATTTGTGGTCTCAGACAAATTAAATATTACTGTTTATTACCAGCCATACTCCAATAAAATAAAGAGAGTTCAAGGCGATAGCTGCTATCTCACGAGCTTTGCTCCTATAGGACACAGAGACGTCACCAACCACGCAACTGGCCTATTCTGTCATGGTTGACTGCAGCAGGAATGGAAGGTTAATTTGTATTATTCTCCTCTTTTAAAGCCCTATCAGTGAGATTCCTGCTTTTTTTTTTTTTTTTGCAAAGAAACCACACAGTGCAATGCAAAATACTACTAGGCTGACTATGTTTGTGTGTGCGCTCGCAGATGTATATATATATGTGTGTGTGTGTGCGCCTGTGTGCGTGCATGTGTGTGCACATATAGATATACACACACATCTATTCACACACTAAGATACACAAAACATGCACATATATATGTATATATATGTGTGCGTGAAGGGGTGTATATCATACGTGAATCTGTACCATCCAAGAAGGCACAGAGCGACTGGAAATTCCAGGAAAGTCCCGCTCTTTCTTGGACTGAAAAAAGGGGGAGATGAGTAGAAAAGCTCCCGGTTCACCAAGATCAGCCAATTAATCCAACGGTATTGGCACTATCTAGCTTAATTTTTTTTATATGCTATTAGAGTGAACAGGAAACTTGTCAAATGAATGTTCAGGCGCCTCTGCAAGCAAACACGCCAGGCTATATATAGCATATGATAACCTGGTTATTTGCACAGATTCAAGTGTGCTTCGGGAACCAATTATTTGCTCTGATTAAAAAAAAAAAAGTAGTAAATCGAGGCGATTATTTGCCAAATCAAATTGACAAGGGGAAAAAAAAACTCCAATCCCTCCAGCTCCAGGGAGTGCCTGCAGATGAGCCGCCCGGCGCCTTTCCCTGCCTTCCCCTGCATTTCCCATTCCTCTCCCACACGCTCCCTCAACCTGGAGCGATTTTGCGATGCGCTCGCGGCGCGGCCGCATAAAGATTCCGCAAAAGATGCTGAAACGTTGTTTCCTCCAACAGCAGGAGAGAGGAGGAGGAGGAGGAGGAGGAGGAGAAAGCGGGAGCGAGAAAATCGAGAGCAACACCTAAGGAAGAGCGAGAAGTTGCTGCAGGATCCGGACGCTGCCGAGACGGTAAGTGTCCACAGCCAGGGAGCCCCCAGCTCTGCTCCGGCCCAAAGGGGCCTCAGCGCAGCCTTGCCCTCCCCACGGGGGCTCTCCGGTGAGTATTTCCCTGCTTTTTACCCCGTGGGGTGAACTCTCCCCTCACCACTTTTTCCCTTGGCTGCTCCCAACTCCTTTCCCAGCAGTGCAGATAAACCCGGCTGACCTGCCCTCTCCTCCAAAAGCCGGGCCCTGCCGACAAGCCCCAGCCCCGAGGAAAGCGGCATCGGGGAGGACGGGGAAGCAACCCCCGACGGCTGGTGCCGGCCGCGCTGCCCAGTTCACGGCACCCCCGGACCCCTCCGAGGGGCTCAGTCCCCGCTCCAAAATAAATGGGATGCCGGGAAAATTCACCAGTAGCACGAGGATACTCGCTGCGCTTTGCAACGTCTTTTCCTTCTACCTGCGGGCAGCCAGGCTGGCATTTACTTCCCACAGGTGCTGGCGCTGGTTAAGCAGAATAAGCCCTGAAGGCTTAGCCCAAAATGAAAAACAAGTCTCTCCCCACACGCCAGACCTCCCCAGTGCCCTGCCAAGTCCCCCGGCCCCAAGCAGCGGGGACGGGGGGGCATTGCCTTCACCTCTGCCAAGCCCCAAAACAGCCAGCCTGGGCTGGAAACCGTCCGCTTTCCGTCTATAACTGGAGCCCCAAACTGCCCTGCTTAAACAGGTTGGACACTTGTGGTCGTTCAGATCTGGGGCTGCCAAACACAGCCCGGTATGGGTAAAATCCAAGCAACACGAGCGATACTACACATGGGCATATATATAAATATATATGTGTATTAATATGAATGCATAGACGTATGCATGCACTTATGAGTGCGGGTGCACATGCACGCACAGTTTACAACTACACACGTACGATGTCTTTTCCTTGCTGAGGCGTTTACACATATTTTATGTATGCAGACTGACTACGTAACACGGGTGAGTGTACAGGCGTATAGATACGTGTGAATATGCGTGTCTGTTTATATGTGGGTGTATATATACACACACACATATACACACACATCACAAAAAATGTATGTGGGGATGTCTGTAGATAATTAAATCGTTATGTACGCTCGCACAACAGCATTTATGAGAGTGCCTGCCAGCTATGCCCCATGGATTATACACAGGCGTGAATATTTACATTCCTATACATACATTTTACACACACATTTTGGGTGCGCACAAGTATCAGTCTGGCTACACGCTCCGCGCAATTCGGTGTCATTATTCTTGGCGATCGACCCCTTGAGGGTGCCCAAATCTGCTGCTGTGCACACCCAAAATGCGTGTGCGAGTGCGTAAACGTGTGCGCAGCGCCTGTGCCACTTACCTCGCCCCGCTTTTGCATGCGTAGCAGTACCTCGGGGTCTGCAGACCTGCAGCCACAGACACCTTGGGCGCTTAACTATAGGGGTGGGGGGGGGTTATATCTGGTAAAAGGTCTGCTGAGCTCTGGCAGCGCCTCATGCGTCCCCTGGGCTGGCTCCCTGCTCCTCACCACTTTCAGGAGCACAGGATCAGGCCCCGGCAGCCCGGGCCGGCCGCCCTGCCCGGGGGCCGCAGGCAGCGGGGCTCCCCTGCTTTTCGGGACCTCATGGCTGTAGACTCGCCTGCAAACTTAGGAGGGTGGCTGTAGCCCTTGATATTTCTTCATCCCAGTTTTACCCTGGAAGAAGCAGGGCATCGCAAGGGTGTTGGCTTGGAGTGGGGTCGGGATGTCAGCAGTAAGAAATAGTGCCTAGCATGAACTCATTCCTCCCCTCCTTTAAAATCACTTCTTGCTATGTCTTTACGAAATCGAAACGCGTTTGCATTTCGCCCACAGTCCCGCTGCTCCCAGTGATAACATTGCACGGGGAAACAGTGCAGCGCGCATCTGCCCGGCTGGGAGTTTGTAAGAAATAAATACGTCGGCATTTCTAGCTTTCTAACCACCATTTCTTGCAGAGACTGCAGGTCTTTCCGACCTCCACGGCAAGAGTATTCTATAATTCTTTTTTTATTATTTTTGCTTTCCTTCAATTTTTAGAAAATTTACTTCCTCTCGCCTCCTCTCTGATTAGTTCGCCTTTTATTCCTAACTCTTTCTTGTTGGCCGTATATCGCTTCGGTACAATACGCACCTGGGAGAAAACAAGTATTTAACATAATCACCATCTCTGGAAGTATTTCAGTCCATTAACTTTTCTAAATTGCCGGGGCAGTGACTCCCTGCATTGATTTGAGGGTTTATCAGAGTGATGTTTGTGTTAAAGTCTCGCCAACATAGTTCGCTCAGTGTCAGTCTTTCCATTGCAAAACTATTTTAGTAGTCTAGAATGTGTATGATTATAAGACCCTTCGGGGGCAGATACTTGGATCGAGCTTTTAATTTTATTTTATTTTTTTAATTGCAGGTGAACAGCACTTTTCTTTTAAAGTTTGTGGTTTGGGGTCCTTTTTCCCGTCGTTCTCGTTACTTTAAATTAAAAAAAAACCTTGCAATTAAAAAGCGTTTCTTCCCCCTTCAGCCCATTAATTTCCCAGGTGAACTCGAGACTTTAAAATAGTGACGAAAATGAAAAAAATAAACAGACGGGCAAACACAGGCGGGCTGAAAAGCCCCGCATTGTGCAGGCACAGTGCTATCTTTCACGGCGGCTGCGCACATGCGTAGAGCGGCGGCGGGGCTCGCCGCTCTCCCACGCGTGACCCGTGGGGCTGTTGTTCCCGGCCAGGGCGCTGCCACGCAGCTCTGCCCCTCGGAGGACCGCGGGCTGCAGGTCTAACCCACGGCACTGCCGCAGCCGCCCCGCGGGCCGGGGGCGCGGGGTCTCCTGGTGCCCCTTTTCGCCGCCGGCAGGTCCCAGATGGGCACCAGGGAGGGCAGCAAGAGGGGGGCCGGCCAGCGCCAGGCGAGCACCACCCCTGGAGCAAGAGGCACCTATTTTTCTCTCCTCTCTCTATCCCCAAAAGGGCATCCATCCCGCAGGGACGACCTGCAGCCGGGAGCGGCCCGGAGATGCTCCTGGGAGAGCCGGGCTCGGCGCCCTCCCCGAGCTTTTCCCTGGGCCCTGCGCTGCCCAAGGCAAGGCGACCTTAGCCTGCACATCGTGCTTTTCCCCTTCCAGGAGCGATTTTTTGGTCCTGGTTTCAGGGTCTCTATATTCCTCCTCCCCACCCTAATCAATGCCTAATGCTCCCGCGGGAGAAAGGCGCATTATTGATGCCAGAATAGAAACGCTAATCTGCTATTGCCAAACAGGGTGTCAATCAGGGCTTTATCTCGGGCCGAAGGAGAAAACAAAAGCAGATAAGGCCTTCTCTCCCGCCCTGGGAAGAAAGCTAAAGGGGCAAGAGGAGGAAAGTCTTCAGTGCCCCGGGTCTTTGCCTGAAAGTGATCTTGCAATGACCTTGGAAGGGGGAGCTGGGGGGCGGGATGGGTTCGGGGGGTGGGGAGAAGGACCCAAACCAGAACGGGTTGAATCAGTCACTGGAAAACGCTGCCCAAGCAACACCTGTGATTTTTCTTTACCCTCCTTTTCCATAACACGAGTCAGGACCGGCCCTTAATCCCACTTGCGGTCCGGCTGCTTCGGAGGGACAAGCACTTAGCGCGGGGAGGGGACAGCGAAGGTCACTCGCACCGCTCCGTCATCCCGGCAAGCCGCCCCGCTTGCTTTCTTCCTCCCTTCCTTTCCAACTCATTTTTCTTTCTCCTTCCTTCTTTCCAATCAATCTTTCCCCCCTTCTTCCTTTTTCCGTTTTCGCCCCTTCCTTGCCGCCGTTCCCTTTCTTTCCCCTGCCCTAAGTAACGCAGAGCGAAAGCGCAGACAAGCCTGTCCAATCTGTTGTGACTATATCCTTTATGTTAACAGGATACCCGGGAATTTCGGGCGCCGAGACCCGGGCGCTGTGTGCTCAGCCAGCCCCGCTTCCAGCCCCAGAGCACGGACAGCACATAGAAATGAAGATTAACCTGCGTTTGTGCTAAAGCATCCCCCCCACCCCCCCCCAAAAAAAGTTCGTCCTCACAGCTAAAACTCAGATATATGTATATATTACGCAAACAACTTCCACGATTTTTTTGTCAATGTTCTCTTCAGCGCATATTTATTGCATTAAAACAAAAACAAAAAAAAAACAAGTTGGAGGGGGAGAGAAGGAAAACGAGGGTCTTTCCTCCACCTAAGAGATAGCCTTTACGCAAGGGATGGGGGAGGTCTAAGAAATGCCGCTACGGAAGGGCCCTGGGTGCGCTGCGCGGCCGCGGAGGCAAAGCGCGCGGAGGCAGAGCCGACCGCGCAAGGGAAGTCCATTGCAAACGGGCAGGGACACAGTGGTGTGCGGGAAGGACCGATAACATTTGCAATCAAAGCGCCTCGGCTTTATCCTGCTAGCTGTGCTTAGGTGCCCTCAGCCTGCGCCTTTCAGGTAGCTGTGCCAGGGAGCTTTCCTGCACAGAAACCGGTCGGCTCGGGAACGAGACTGAGAATTTGGGTGAAAATAAATACTCTTGTTGGCACTCGGCTTGGTGAAGCTTATTTTGTATGCGCATATGTGTGCGTCTATCTACATATTGCCGTAGATTGATACCTGCGTTTCACGTACGCTCAGCGTTTATGCTGCATACGCGCTCGTCTGTTTTGATATAGCTCTAGAAGTGGCTGTCTGCGTACAAGAGCAAATGCCTTCACGCATTTGAGAAAACGTTAGGAACTCGTTTCGTGCACTTCTGTTTTTTGGAGAGAGATGTACGTTTTTACCTGCTGCAGTGCGTGTCTCCGGGTGTGGGAAGGGCTGTGAACAAAGGAGTTGGGCTCTGTGCCTTTTGTGAGTACATTTTTGGTAGCCTATGCTTGGAAATCGTTCATTTCCAACGAAGGATTATTTTGGGGGAAAAGAGGGCGCAGATCTCCACGCGAAACGCTCCCCGGGCAGAGCCGAGCGCTACCTGGCAGAGCGGAGCCCCGCTGCCGCCTCCGGGCGCACAAGCCGCGAACTTCCCTGCTCCGCAGGCCGGAGTAACCGCTGTTCAAGACAATGCCTATTTTCTGTCATTAATAACTCCTTTCTAAAAAAAAGAAATCTCGTTTGGATCCAAGATTGTTTTTTATGATTCAGTTGGACAAGACGGAACACATGTTAGTTTAAGCAGGTTCATGAAATAGCTGTAAATCAAATAAAGTTTACGAGTTTAGCAGGAAATACTGAGTAGATGAAAAAAAAATCCGCAGAGGCAGAGAACAGCAGGCTAAAATAGTTGGTGGAGTTTGTCCTGCTCTGTGTTTCTCTCTGTTCTCTTGTGCATCTTGCCGATTAAAGGCCTCGAGACCCCGTGTTGGCGCCAAGTGGCATGTTATTAATCAGTTATCCGTAGGTTCAGTCCACATAAGAGAGAAATTTAATCACCAGAAACCAGACCCAACATAAAAGAGGAATCTAAAATCAATTCCCGCCCCCCCCCCAACCACCTCCGAAGCGACCAGAACGAGCAGAAGCAATCAAGATCCCCCCCCCCCTCTCTCTCTTAATTGCACCGGCAAAACTGCGAACTTTTTAGAGCTTTAACCCAAAGAGAATTTGGAAAAATAAAATAAAATAAAATAAAATAAAACAAAGACCCACCATCACAACGCAACACAGCAAGCTTGTCCTTGATCTCACTATAAAAACGTGATGGGGGACAAAAAAACCCAGACAGAGCCTTTCATAATGAAAAAAAATCGCGACAAAACGCACTATTAAAAGAAATGGTCTTTGAAGGTGCACCGAGAAAGGGCCCGTTGAGGAGCCGTTCAGCCCCCGGCTGCCGGGCGGCTTTTGGGGCTCGAGTGCCCGGCGCTGCGCCCGCTCCGGGCGGCGGCGGCTCGGGGCACCGGGGCGGCCCCGGGAGGGACCGGCCAGCGCTGCTTTGCCCCGGCCCGGCGACAGGCGCCGGGGGCTGCACGACCTCCGCGCTTCGCTTCCCCTCTATAGAAGTCGTTAAGCGTTGGACGTCAATATTGCGGGGCAGTATTTCCTGCGAAAATCAGAGGAATCTGGCAAGATCGCGCTCGGAGACAAGAGTGCTGCTACTCGCCCGGCAGCGGGCTGGCAGGCACTGGGACAGAAACACTAGCATTTACACAGCGATATCCACCCGCGACAAGCTGAAACGCCACGTGGAACGCCTGTCTCTGCCCTGTATACAGCCCTGTTTCTGGATGTATACAACGCACACAGGACGGGGTGGGTGTGCAATACCTATATGCAGTGCTTGCAGCATTGGTACCAGTGAAGTGATTCCGTTTGCTTTTCTCCATCCAGCCCCAGCTGCCAGCATGTACGAGCAGGATGGGGGGTGGGGAGAGTTCTCCCCAAACTGTGGTCGCCCCAGAGCGCAGTTCCTTCCTTCAGGCACTTCCCGACCCACCCAGCTGTGCACTCCAAGGCGTTTCGGGTGAAATTTTCCAGATTTTTGGTTAGGCCGGAAAGTTAGAACGCGAAATTCTTCACCCTCCCCGCTCCCGCAGTGACAGAGCAGCCGGTGGCATTCCCCCTTCCTCCGACAGCGGGACAGGAGATGAGACCAAGGGAGAAAGAGCCCAGAAATGTCAAGCACGAGGACGAAAAGCTCCCCTTCGAGGAAAAACAAACAAACAAACAAACAAAAACCGCACACACACACAAGACCGACATAAAATAAAATAAAACGAGAGCAAAGTTCTCTTCCAATTTCAGAAGAGACAAAAGGGGTCAGCTTGCCTCGGAGGGGGGCACGGGTGAGGTTCTGGCTAACGCGGTGCCGGGCTGTACCTGCAGCCCCCCGCGGACTCGCTGCAGAGAACCCGCAAACTCACGACCCGCCGCCTGCACCACCCTACGCGGACGCCTGTCCTGGCCTCCCCGATCCGCTCTGGCCCTCCAGACCGGAGTGACTCCACATGTCCCCTCCGGCGACAAATCCCTCCCTTGTCCCTTCTGCTTGAAACCGGGCAGCGCGGGGAGAGCGAAGCAGCGCCCCGCTCAGCCCTGCGCAGCCCCCGGCAGCCCGGGGCGGGAGGCGCGGGGAGGTAGCCAAACAAGCCCAGAGGCTTTCACGAGTGATTTTGGTGAAAGGGGCGACAGAGACAATCACCCCGTTGGGCAGGGCTTAATTTTCCGCCCCGGCTGCCGGCCTGTCCTCTGGGCACCGCTCGCCTCCCGACGGGGGATTTGCCGTTATCACCACTCTGCTGCCTGCGCATCTCTCCTCGCCTGCCCTAAGAGCCTGCGGGTTACAGTGGTGAAGGGCACACGGAGCGAGGGAGGCAGACGGGCCCTCCTGGGCTATATTTGGAAAAGAATTTCGAAGCCCTTCCAACAAATCTGTGCAAAAGGTACCGGCCCGGTACGAGAGGATGGCTTCACGTGTTGCCTCTTCCCGAGGGACTCGCGAGGGCATCCCACGCTGCGGGCCGCCCCGGTGGCCCGCCCCGGTCCTGCGTGCCCCTCCACCGCAGTGCCAGGGACATATCCCCTCCTCGCCAGCTCCGGAAGGCGATGGTATTTTTTTCCTCGAAAGAGAAACGGTGCAATAGGAATTCCCGTGTCCCCCCACCACTCCCGGGCACACTTCTGCATGGGGGGGCTTTGCTTGCTCGGCACTGCGGCTGCTCAGCGGGATCCACCAACGCTCCCTCGTCCAAAAAAACCCAAACCAAACCAAACCAAACCAAAAGCCTAGAAAACCTTGTGGTGGACTGGCTTGGTTTCGTTTTGGTTGCTTGATTTCTTGATTTCTTTTTCTCTCCACGCTGTATCTGATTGTTTCCCTACAGCCCAAACAGACTGGAAACCACAGAGAAAAATAATCAAAGTGCAGCATGTTTTCCCACAGTAGGAACGCATGTTAGCACTCTCTCCACGTCTTGATCCTCTGTTTGCGTATGGGTATTCCTACAGAGATGCACTCAGTGCGGAGCTTGCACAGATGCCGCATACGTGTGCATTCTCCCTGCCTTCGTCCAGGGCATGCCTGGGCACACGCATGCACGAGTCCACGTACTCAGGGTGCAGCTACGGGTGAGGACGGGTGTATGAATCTGAATATTCACCCACACACACCGAAAGATAAATGCACAAATGGGCACAGAGCCAGTTTCTCCACGATTCAGCGGATAGGCATGCGTCTGCATAAATGTGCGCACCCTCGTAGCTAGACGCGGACTCATGCTAACACGAGGCAAAGCACCCGTCCCTGCCCGTGGCTGCTCCTTCCCTGCTCAGAGCCAAAATCCCTGCCTCGTCCTCCCCAGAGCCCCATCCCGCACCTCTGCCTTGCCCTAATAATTCATCTACTTCTCTCTCGTGTGGCCGAGCTCCTCCTTGGCCAGGGCATGATGAAGGGGGAAGGAGAAGAGAAGGGAAATGGAAGGTTTTGCCCTGCTCAGCGCCGGCAGGGAAGGAGCGGACCCCCTCCGGCCGGAGGGGAAGAGCCGGCCGGCCGGGCGGCAGCGGGGGGAGCCGGGTCGGCGCGGGGCCCGCACGTTTCGTCCGCGCGAGAGGGCGGAGAAGGCGGCTCGCTCTGCACAAGCAAAACACGAATCTCCCAAAACCCTCGCTGTCAAAAGCGTCCCTTAACTCCTCCTCTGGCTGCGGAGCGGCTCCTCTCCCCTCCTCCCGGCTCACGCAGCTGTGTGGCGTAGGTAGCTCCAGATAAGTGAAAGTGGTATTTTTATAGGCTGATAAAAGAGACTTATCTCGGCTTTCCCGAATCTGACAAAGATTCCCTAATTGGTCATTTGCCCACAGCAGCCTCCCCAGCCTGGGTGCCGGCATACGCTATTTTCAGCCGCCAAAGCGGGTGTCTTCGCCGGGGCCCCGCCGCAGCGGGGCCGCGGGGCCCCGGCGCCGTCCCGGGGCCGGCAGGGCCGGGTGCTCTCCGCTCCGCAGGCCGTTTCGCTTCCAGATGCTCCCAGCTAGTTTCTGCTCATTCGCAGCTGGTCCCCGCCGAGTCTTTTCCCTCCCCGCTTTATTTAGGGAACGAGCCCAGATGGATTTCCCTCCAAGTCCCGTTCCCAGCGTTTGGCTGCCTCCTGACCCCGTCGCCTCTCGCCAGCTCCAGCCCAGCCGCAGCGCAGGCCGGAGCAGGTTAAAAGCAGGATTGTCTCGGAGCTGACCGTCTGCGACAGCGTTTTCGCCGCCTTTGCCCGGTTTGCCACAGGCACCGGCCGCGAAGCCCAAGCTGGCACTCCCTGCCTGCAGCCTCGCCCCCCGCCCGGTCCCCCCTTCCCCCGCCGCCCGGCGCGGCTCAGCGGACGCGGCCCCCCCGGCTGCATCGCGGACCAAGCCCGACTCTGTTGCACGCATCAACGGGGTTATTTTTCCTCCTGTGCATTTCAGTCACCAGGCTATCAAAAAAAACCCAAAGCGCTTCGGAAACACGTTTGTTTCTCAACACGCAGCCCTCGCAGCCAGCTCAGATCACAAGCCTTGAAGAGAGCCGGGAAGCTGCCCGCTCAGCTTATGTCTCGGTCTGCATCTTATTTTATTTTCCTGGGGGAGGGGGGAATTAACGGCCCATCTGACCTATCAGTGGTGTACGCACATGAATCAAACACAATCAAAGAGCCCAGTGTCGGCGTTAGCTTGACCCCTAAGACTGACTCAGTGTTTCTTGCACGAGGCCTGTTCTGGCCAGACCAGCATGAACCTCCCCTCCGGGCTTATTAATGACCGACGAGCTCCCAGCCCGGCCCGGCTGGTTTTGGGTTACAGCCCGGCGCAGCCGCCCCGTGTGTGCGTGGCCCTCCGGGAAGGACTGGGATCTGTCCCGGCTGCCGGCCCGCAACCCGCAGGATGGCCCCACTCGTTTGAGTAAAACGAGTATCACCGCTTAAAGATGACCAGTGAAAAGAACAAATCATGGAGAGCAAGAAGGGGGGGGTTGTTTTTGTTTGTTTGTTTTTCCGAGGATGCGTACAGAGACCTGGGGGTTGTGTTCATGACTTTTGTCACTCCATGACTTTGCTGCATGGTTTCCCCCAAGTTTTTTTCGGAAGGAGAAGCAACTGGTCAGGCCCCCTCGATCCCTGCGCCAGTGGGAACGGCCAAGCACCATGGGAAGGGGCGAAGGTCCTGGCCCGACCCCACCGTGCGGCCACTTGGGACCCGCAGCCCGTCGCTGTGCTCCAGCAGCCGGCCTCGAGGCTCAGCAGGTGCTGAAGCACGGAGGCATTAAACCTCTTTAAGATCCATACAGCTTCCCCAAAGCCAAGCCTGTATTCAGGGATCTTCATAAACAGGAAGCATTGGAGCATACCTTTAAATACTTTCACTCTCACAAAGAGGAATGGACAGAAGCCCATCAACTCCTTCCCAAACGAAGTCTCCAAAAAAGCCTGTTTTGTGTATAGGAGCAGATCCCCTATACAAATCTTTTGGAAAATATCCCGTGATCCCTCTTCTCAGTGAACTTTCCCCAGCCACAAGAAGGGCACAAAAATTAGCAAGTGGTTCTCGGGAGGAAAAGCTGTGCAGCCACTGTTCTGCAGGAGCAGTCTCTGAAATGGATGTACACGGTCTTGTCAAAGTTTCAAGTTCAACCACCGTTTAAAAGTCATTTTTAATGGAAATAGTGCAACCTCCTCTTCTCCTCACATACTCCGACTTGGGCTATTTTTATTACTTTCATGCAAGCTTTTACTTAACGCTGACTTTTGCTTTTAACGTGCTCCTTCCAAATACATATATATACACACACACATATATATAATCCTCCTATTAAAAAAAAATAGATACCCAGACACCCACCCTCTCTCAGCTACACTTGGCTCTTCATCAACTTTAATGGGTTAGCTATCATTAAATCTTGTTATTTTATTTTTTGCAATTGTAGCTGAATGAGCACACATGGGAAAAGCCAGCACCCATGAACGTTTCTCCAGTCGGCCAGGGGATTTGCCACCTGGGCCAGCTGGCACCGCAGCCATCGCCTGTCATGGGAGCAGCCCAGCCTGGCCCTGCCCCGGCTCAGAGCAAGGACCACACTGCTCCTGGCTTTCACCAGGTGCAAGAATGGAAGCTGCAACAGAGCTACCTGCTCCCATCAAAACCAGGTGCCAGAAAATTCAGCATGCTCAGAAATTAGTCTGAGCTTCCTGAGAGTGAATTCAGAAGGAGGCAGGCCCTGGATGACAAACGGGAACAGATCCAGGGCCAGGAAGAACCATGAACACACCTCTCTGTTTCAGCCAGTTGCCCTGTCTCAGATAACCACTGACAGGCATGCCAGAAACACCACTGCTGCTCACAGCACCCTGCCAAAGGTTTTCTGCCACCAGATTGCAGTGGAGCAGCACGCTGTTGGATTACCAATAGCAACCGCTGTTCAGGCTGCCTGTGAGTTACCATCCTCTCTCTTGTTGCCAAAGAGGTTCCTTAGTACCGCCAAAATGAAGGGTAGGTCCCTGGGCTAGAACAGGGAGCACAGGTTCACTGATGACGAAGCCTGTGGTGGTATGGCTACAACCTCACTCTGTGGAAGTCTCTAGCTGTGATCTCTCCTCCCCTGCTCTGAGTTGTTCTCCCTTGGCTGCACCAGGGAGGGCTCTGCAGCACCCATGGAGCTGAAAATCTTGGTTCCCTGCATGGATCATCATAGTAAGGACACAATTATGGGACAAGATAAGAGAGTTAGGCATCCACTTCAAATTCAGTAGGATGGGCTTTCTGAAACTCTGAGCATAACAACTGTTGCCCATCCTATTTGGTAGCTTCTGAACTAGTTTGATGGTGTCTGTGCAGTCCCTAGTGCATAAGTGTCCTTATTACACCGTGCAGTCTTAGGGCCGGCAGCACTTGCTGTCCCAGGCTTGCAGCAAGTCTCAGGGCAGTAGTCCAAGGAGCTGTGGCCACAGAATGGCCATGTTAGCCCAGACCACCCCACCTGGTAGAAGGAGCTCCTCTGTGTCTAAGATATTGGGCAAAAGAGCGTGGAAAGTCTAGAACTGATCATTAATTTGGTGCAATGCTGGGCCTTTTTTTTAACATCTGGGGTCCCACATGTAAAATGGAGTAGCCTGGTGTCTTTCACAATGTCACTATTTAGTCCTAAGGGCTTGGGTAGGGCAAGTGCTTTGGGATCCCTTGCAGGGGCTCATCCACTATGGAAATAGGGGGCTTCAGCATCACACGGTTTCACCAAAGGACATAAGAAAACAAATGAGCATCTATTCATTTCTTTCCAGCCCCACTCTTGACTCCACCCAGAGGATATAGGTGGCTATATAAGAAAGGTTGGAGATTTATCAGCCCCCTCATTTGGGGCAGTCTTATTGGGGAATGGTCAAAAATCCAGCTACTTCTGCAGACATGGTCAAACTGCAACCCAGATAACTCCCACTGCAATTACTGCCGTCACCAAGAGCAGAAAACCAAATCAGAGAGGAACAGAGAAAAAAGGAAGTGAAACTGGGTTGGGATTGCTGGAAACAGAAGCAAATTTGCCTTGAGAACAAGTCCTTCAGTATCCGTTAGATGGATTTAAGTGGTGCTTAGGGCTTTTACAAGCCCTGTGCATAGGAGCGAATTTTGTCAGAGGTAGAGAGTAGCTGCATTATGCAAAATCAGCCATGACAGATGTACCAACCCTGGGCAAAGTTCCTTAGGCCATGATTTTGACTAAACTTTCCAAAGATCTTTATCTTACTTTCCAAAGACCGAGATTGATTATGAGCCACAAGCCTAATAAACCATAGCGGTCTGGGGGTCCTGGCAAGAGAAAAGCATCTCCAGAGAGTAACACCTCTTACCCCAAAATACTTGGGGTATCTACAGAGGGGCCTCCGTCTCGCACCAGTCAGGTTGTGCTGGGATGGAGGTACCTAACTCACTGCAGCATTTCTGCAAAAAACTATAGACTTTCAATTTTGACTTCTATGGGAAGTCCTTAGCACACATTTGGCACAGTTTACAGGATGATGACAATGTGTTTCTCCTAAACAAAATCCATTTTTAAAGAGTACATGTGCAATTACTTTGGGTTTTGGCCTGTATTCAGGAAAGAACTTCCCCTCGGGTCAGATTTGGCAGGGACTGGTAAGGTTTTCTTGCTTTCCTCTGTAGGGTGGGCCATGGTCCACTTCCTAAGATCATCTGGACATTTTCACCTAACAATTTCCCTGCTACTGCTGGGAGCTGGGACATTGGCAATGCCCTTGATCTCTCATGCATGTTGGAGTTTTTGTGGCTTTTGGTCTTTTGTACTAACAGTCTTAAATTTGTTACAGGGTGTTGGGAAGTGTTTTATGGCCTGCAGTGTATGCAGTGGATGTTCTGGGGACCCCTCTGGATTAAATGGCTACTACATGGTCACCTGTAATTGTGAGTGCCTGTACTCAATGATGCAGGTGGTCCCTTCTCATACTCTGTCAACCCTCCCTTATCTTTCAGTAGCAGGGGTCTGACATCAAAATACAAAGCAATTACACACACTATATAGTCATGTTTGACATCTGTCCTTTCTTTTATTTGAAGTGCAATGCCTATAAACCAAGGTGATAGGGGATATTAGGATAATAAACAAGGTGGAAGTCTTGGGATGGCAAAATTACAGAACCTGGGGTATATTCCTGTCTTGCCGCTAACCAATTGCGTGGGACCCTTCAGTCTTTCATGCCCCTCCTTTTGCTGCCTTGCTGCAGAGGGGAACTCATCTCAGGGAATGTGACTTCCCATTGCTCAGACATGTAGCCTGTGCTGGTTATCCCAAGATCTGTCCCTAGTTGAGAGAGAGAGATTAGCCTAAGTGTTTTGTCTAGTCCTAAGATACATGTTTGCAACAGTAGGGATGACTTACCCCTACCTGTCCTGGTATCTCCCCACTGCTGACACAGGAAGCCTAGACAACCAGCTTAAACTGTCTAATTTTTAGATTCTTTAGCTCTGGTGAATATGTGTGATGAGCTTAGCACAGTGACCACCTGACCTTGGCCAGGTCTCCATCACTCCTGCAGAGCAGGTAATAAGGACAGGTCCACCCATGCTTAGTACGGGTCCTATGAAACCCAACAGGGCACAAAGTGCTTCCCACAGGCTGTGTAACACAAGGGTACCTATTTTGCTACATATTCCATTCCCGGTTACACCATTAAGGCCTCCACACAGCAACAGCCCAGTGGAGAGAGAGTAGGATGGATGTTTCTGTTGCCCGGCCTGTTTCTAAGAGTGGAAGGTAACAAAGTAAGAGTGACATCCTAGATGGGCACTCGGTCCTAAATTGCTAAATTCCAGTCCAGGCAGAAGTGCTACTCCACAGTGCCTGTGGATAGGAACTACTTCACAGGTGAGACCTTCCCCTGCGGATCTTCACCCGCTGTGATTACAGCTCACCTGCATCATCTGGCTGTTTCTGCTACTCATATCTCATCTACCTCATATCTCATCTCAAGCAGTGATTTTGTGTGTAGGGCACCAAGTTCCCTCATAGACCTTTATGCTTCCCATCCTAAGCAGCCCACAGACAGCTCAAAGATTGCCTCGAGAAATACAGAAAACCTGAGGGGCATAATTGTTCTTACTAAGCCATAAGACTTGCTTGGGATCAAGGGGTCTGCATGCTCAGTTTTTGGGCATGTCTTGGGCTACACTTCTGCATACACCTTCTGTGCAGCTGGGAAATCTGGTCTGAAACTGGCAGGAGAGAGCTCCTCAAAGTACCATGCAAAAATACCCACTCCTGGCTGCCAACTGCAATATGCAGCACAGAAACACTTCACCTCAATCCTCTGAAAAGAAAAGTAAACAAGTGTACAAATGCCAAAACATTAACTACTCCCTAGATTACTCAGACTACTGCTAATTAGTATGAATTTACAGCAGCTGCACTACTGGGAGTGAGCTCAGAATTCAGCTCTGGAAATTACTAGGGAATATAATTTTCTACAGTTTGTCTGACTTACAGAAATCTGCAGGAATGTTCCAGTATACTCTCTAACTTTATCAGCTTTTCTAAGCCTTCTTTATTTTGCCTGAACTGGGGTAACCATGAAGTTCACAGGCATGAAATCCACAAATACATCCCCCCTCAAAGACTCCTGTACACGGCACGTTAAGTAATGTGTGTCCAGAGAACCACATAGGAGAGGGTGTGGAACTCTCTAGCCTTACTTCTTGCACCTCGTTCATCAGCTCTTACTGATCAGTGAAGATCAGTGTTGAAGGCTTTGGAGGTGTTCATTTCATTTCTCAGTTTCCTGGTGGAATTACAGAGCAAGTGATTTTCTGTGTGAGTTATGAAGGCTTGGTCTCAACAGAATACGATGCAATGCATTTTCTGGCAGCATAAGCTCCGGATCTGTTTGTCACTGCTCTTTAGGAAGGTGGAAAGGTAGTTTGGATAATATTAGCCTGGTATACCAGCCAGGAGCAGTTTGAGTTTGCAGCATCCATTAAGCTCTGATATCATCCCCCTGCCTTTGCATCTATCTGTGTCATCAAGACCGCAGAACTTCTGCAGTAAAAAATAACCATTAATGTAATATAATATTGACTAATAGATTGTTTTGCTACACTGAGTCATCAGCTATTACAACCAAGGAGACTTTCCTCCCTGAGCAGTTCTCACACATCTAGATCCCACTGCTCTGGAACTGGCGTTAAGATCATAAATAGCCTGTGTGTGTTTAAAGAATTGATACTATAGTAACAGCAGGTAGGCAGACAGGTAGACAAACAGACAGACATGACGATAAGCCATACATCTGGCATGTAAGTATCATGGCAGTGGAATTACCATTCTCCAGCCAAGTTTCACACTTTGGGGAGTTGTTTTGACGTGCTGTCAATGCAGCACCAAAATAACCTGATTTATTTCTCTAGTTCTCTTTGAAAAGGTCTATTTGGTGCCATTTATTTTGCACTCACTTACTTGCCATCCTATCAGAAGGCAAGAGGTCAGCAAGGTCACTCCTGAGAGAGTATCACATTCTATATAGAATAGAGAAAATGCTCTAAGTTAGTGAGAATGGAAGAATTCATGCTGGGGCCTCCTTTCAGCCTCTGCTCTCCCACAGAGGACTTGTAACCTCCTCTCTTCCCACATCCTTGCTCTTCCCTTCAAATGGAAAAGCCACTACCACTTGCGCTACTATCCCACTGCAGCAATCCCTCCCCCCAATAGTCTGCTTCAGCTTTGCTGCATTTCCACCTCCTCTGATCCTTCATCTGAAATTCCAGGATTCCCATCTCAGGCCATCCTCCCTGTATCACACAATAAAATCCTTCAGACTTTTCTGTCTTTGTATTTAAAAAAAGATGTCAAGACCCAAGTGGCTGTAAGAGGTACTGAGGCCGCAGCGGCAAACAGAAGAAGGATGTATTGCTAATTTCCAGAGGGACCGTTATGATGGACAAAGCCATTTGTTGGCAGAAAGGATATGGTGAACACCCATATAGGCATATACATGCTAGCAATCACAGCGCTTGTGCCTGGTATCCAGTTCACATAGCAGCTGTTACACTGTCTTTGCTCTTGGATAGCAAACTGCATGTCCTTCAGAGACCGTCACAATCAGACAAGAAACACAGTTTTGCAAAAGCTACTGAGGCAGAGACAAGGGCAAAAAAAAAAATTGTTATGACAACAGATTTGCTGCTAAGACACGTTGAACCTACAGACCATTGCAGCATAAGTGGACTTGGGGGGAGGGTGATCAAAATACACTAACTTCAAAAGCAGACAGAATGCAAGAGAGAAACGGTGACTATGTATGTGACCTGTTCCTTCTTCTGGAATGTGACATGGACGGGCAAAGCTGGCATGGGAGTGGAAATAGAGTCAGTATCTCATGGCTGCATCTGCAGCATAAGGAGCAGCCCACTGAAGTAGAAGAGCTGGTATAAAGCATAGGCAACTATCCAAGCCACTTGACGTTAGCAGCAGAACCTCAGATCTGCTCTGTAGTGAGGCAGGATCTCCCTCCCACCAAATAATAGCTGTTTTATTGTCACCGCCTGTACACAGCTAGCCTTTTGCACCTTTTTCTTGAAAGCCCTGTTACATCAGTCAGGAATATTGCCTACACTTCCTAAGAGCAGAGCTAAAGCTCTAACAGGACCATTTTAACCAGAGACTCTTCACCTAGCACCTTTGCTTTGTTTAGTTCACTAGTTGGGCAACATCTAAGCTCAGTACTCGGAGGTGACTGGCCTGGGCATTAGATCATGGAATAACATGAGCTCCCTACGCAGCTGAGAGCCAGCACTTGACACCTGCCTTATTCCATCTTCACAGCCCGGTCTTTCTGCTGTACTAGCCTATAGGCCTCCATTCAGTTAATCACCCTCACACTTGATAGCTACTGCCTGGCCAGCTGTCCCAATGTTTCCAAACACACGAGCCCATTCCCCTTGTCCTCCACATAGAGGAAAGAGTGCTTCACTCACTGCATCGTGTGCCTTTGAGAAATTAGTAGGGCACTGAAAGAATTACATGTGGTTGAGAAAAGTATAAAGACAATGTGTAGACGTTTAGACAAAGAACTCCATCTTCTCAGGCTGAGTCAGCGGCAAAAGAGAAGAAGCAATCTTGTTGTCTCAAAAATCATAAAGAAAAAAAAAAGAGTCAGCAGTGAAATATCCAAAGCAAACACAACCAGGAATAATAATAATAGCATGCTAGAAGTAGCAATCAAAGAATCCAGGATCATGATCTAAGGTAACGTAAAAAGAGCCACAAAGATCAAGGGAAAAGAGGGAGATGTTTCTAGCATGCACAGTGCAGAATTCTCAGTGGAAATGCAGATGGGTTTGCCTCATTTCCTCTTAAGCTTTTGCTGAAATATCGAACAGCACAAAAGACCCCTATCTGCACTGAGAATACAACTGTTGAGTGCATAAGCTCTCTCCACATAGCATTAGGCACATTTCCATTCAGCAACCAGCTTCTCTTGACTCCCATTCCTATTTCCAAAAAGACAGAAATCTGAACTGAAGAACTATTTTTGACAGTCCTTTATTTGCAAATCTGCTTGGCTTTCAAAGGCATTTTAGCTAGGAAACTTCAACAAAAGAGAAAATTAAACTGTAAGCAATTCTTGCATCTGTCTAGAGCAAGGATTTCCCCGAGGGAAATAGAGCTTTTTAAGGAGACTGTCTCCTTCTGTTCCCCAATGATGTGCCTGCTTTTCCCTTTCCCAGTACCCCCTTAGCTCTTCTGCACCCCTATTACCCAAAACCCAGCTGCTCTTTCAGTTTCTGCTACCCAGACCTGCCTCCTCTTCCATTCCCAGAAAGGACTTTTTTTCTGTGGTGTGTAAGCACCACTTCCTATTCCATTTGATCCTTTTAAATGGATGTACTAGCCAGGAAAAAAAAGGAGGAAGAATAGCAGATCATCTTTTAGGCCATGAGATGAAACCCAAGAGTGACAACCTATACTGTAAAATAAGGAAGGACTGAGAGAGAGAGAGATGTGCTGCTGATTCACTGATCGAGGAACAGGAGTAGATGATAGACACATTGTGATAAACAAACATAACAGTGCAGGCTGAGTTCCCCAAAATGGGATCCTCAAGATTAGAGTCGAATAAATACCCGAATACGCTTATCAATTACTGTTTTTATCACAATGTATTAGCTACCTCAGATGCCTCAGGCGTGCTTGAAGGGATTGGTAAATAATGCTTTCCCTTGCTAACTTTTTGTACATCTCCCTTATACTACTCTGCTAAATTAATAAATAAAGACTTCAACAGCTCCACAAAATGTGGAAACAAGAATAGTCTGAAAAGGTTCAGTTATGGTAAATATTTGATGGATATGAGAGAACACCTCCAGAATTCCCATTACAGGAGCCTTCACGGTAACATTTGACTTCACAGGGTTTAGGGAGCTGCAAGATCCCTCCACATGCAATTTTGCACGATTTTCTGCAGCTCAGAGGCTACAATCCACTTCTTGCAATAAGGCAGGGCTGATGAAAAACTCGGAAGGACTTAAAGCATAACGTAGCTAGCATTGCATAAGCTAGCAATGCATAAACTATTTACCTTGGATCATTTGCGATCTGCAGAGGACTTTCCAGGAGCCTATGCAGGGTTGCCTGACTTACTACGTGCTTTTTGCCCTTGTAGCCGTATGCTGGGTTGTATAAACTAGGCCGCTAAGATAGCATAACGTACTTTCCTAAAATATTTCTATGGAAGCAAATGTTGCTATAGCGACATTGTGGCCCCAGGCACAGAAGGGTGTGAAATTACTCATGGCTGAGAAGGTGTCTTCAAGACAATCTTGCCATTAACTTGTGGGTCTTGCTATGGAGAAGCAGTGATGAGAAGAGTGATGATAAGCGTGACGGTACCGACCAGAGAAGTGTCCTGGGGAATCAGGCATGGGCCAGTCCCCGGCTCCTGTGACCCGAGCAGAAGCGGTTGCTGGATGTTTTTCTGATCTTCTGCACGACGACAACAGCCCCCCACGCACCCAGCAGTGTGCTTGCTGTACGGTATGTCTTAAGCCTGCCTAAAACGGCAAACCACCCTGGCTCCGCTTGAAAACAGGAGAAGCTGGAGAGCTCCCCACCACATCCCTTGGCAGCTCCTTCCACGAGCCCTCACCTGCACCTTTAGCAGCTCTGCCTGCTTTAACCTCGGGTTTTGCTGCCTTCAGCTCCCGGGGCGGGGGGGGCTCTGCTTTCCTCGGCTCCGTGGGGCCCCAGGCCAGCCCCGGCGGGGGCCGGCAGCCACGGGCGCCGCGGCCGCGCGTGGGCGCCGGCCCGGGGCGGGCAGGGGAGGGCGGACACAGCGCCCCGGGGTGCCCGCGTCGTAAGAAAGCGGCCTCGCTCCTTTTTCGTTTTTTTTTTTTTGGGGGGGGGGGGGAATTGCTGTTGTTTGCTCTCCTGCTCTGAATTTCCGAATGAAAAGCGGCTCCTCGTCCCAAAGCCGTTTCCTGCCGCCTTGCCCTCTTCCCTGTAAAGAGGGGAAAAGGGGGGAAAGGGAGTCTCTGCGCCTAAACCCGAGACCTCTCCGAGAGCTTTCTCTTGCCGCAGAAAGTCCCTTAATCATCCCTAAGATTAACATAAAAGCCACTGAGGTTAATGACGGCGAAGCCAAACTATAAACTGAGAATTACGCTTTAGCCTAAATAAATCATCGCCTGCGAGGCCGTGTCTGTGGCGGGGTGGGGACAGAGGCGGGGGAGAGCTGCGGAGCGCCGGGATCCCGCGGGGGGCTGCGGTCCACAGGCGAGCCAGCCGGGAAAGCCCCCCGGGACCGGCGCGTCGGCGAGCACCGGGGCTGCACAGCCAGGGGACCCGGCCTGGCTCTCCGGGAGAAAAATCTCTCCGGCGGTACCCGAGGAAATCGGCTGCTCCTTGCTTTTGGGACTCCGCTCTTCACGGCTGTCTCCGAATGGGGAGAGCCGAGCTTTAGCCTTCGGCAGCCTGAACTCGCCTGTGGAGGCCAGGGAAGCGTTTCCGGCTGTGGCAGGAGTTACCGTGTTAACTGTGCCCCCTTCTCTCAGCAGACCCTCTCCCCCCCATCCCACGGTCCCGCTTCCTCTCTCCCTGCGGGAAACGTCCCTGTAATGATTCCCCTGCCTTCGTGCTCTGCAGTTCGTCAGGACGGCTGACTTAAAGCCATCTTGCATCTGTTTCGCCTAGAGAGCCGCGCTCGCCTGCCTTTTAATAAACCCTATAATTTACACGTTTCCCTCCTACCCTGTAACTTCACCACCCCGAGACACGGCGAAGGGAGAAAGCGCAGAGCAGGGAGCACTCACGGAAAGCGCTGCCAGGGAATCGCAAATAAGTAGAGGGCTTAAATCTGCGGCGGTAAAATAATCCAGGGGAGGCAGCCAACAATGACTGAAAAATAAACATCTGCCCCTGCAAATGCCGCAGCCAGCCCCGCTCCTTGCAGGCCGGCTCTGCCAAGGCAGCGGGTGCGTTGGGAAACGCGCCTGGGGACTCCGGAAAAAAAAAATTGACGTGGGTTATATGGACCCCTTTTATAAGGCAACTGTTAGCGGTAACTCGGTTTAAATTTATACGTTCAATAAAGTCTCTTTTTTTTCCCCCCACTAAGTGCCAGAACCACTCGAGGAAGCCGACACACGCTTCCCATTTGAAAATGTGTTATTTGACCATTTTTATTCTCTGCTTTTGTTCTCGGGGCAGCAGCCCCTCCAAATGCGAGGGGGGGTATTTCTGCGCGGAGATCAAAGCGGCTCTGTGTATACACACACTCTCGCAAATTATGTATTTGTGATCAAGTAACGCAGCATCAGGAAAAGCTAGGCGGGCATGTGGCAGAGTGAGATATTTGCACAGGCCTGGCCAGAGGCAGAGGCATTATTTTAAGTGTTTTTCACCAGTGCCAAGTCATCTGTTCACATATACATGTGCGCGCGTAAAGATGATGGAGAGACCATCTCGCCAAAGCCAGGAAATTCAGAATTAACCCCCCAATTCCCCGACATTTCCTGCCCGGCCCGGACTCTTGCCACACTTCGTGTTCCCCTTGCACGGCGCACGCTATGGCGCCGATGCGATTCAGACCGAAAAGAGGGGCCCGGCGGCCGGCACGCCGTGGGGGCCTCGCCGCTTCCGCGCGTGGGCCAGGCGGCCTCGGCGGTGCGGGCCCGCTCCGCGACACACGCCGGCCCCTCTTGCTTCCATGGGCGCAGCTTTTATAGCCCACAATAAAGGAATATATATATTTCCCCTATAAAGGTTCAGCTTAACCGACGGAGCTCAGCCGGGCTCTTCGGTATGGTGGGGAGGGGGCATAAAAAAAAAACAACAAAAACAAACAACAAACAACCCCCCCCCCGCCCAGTCTGGGCTGTGCTGCAGTTTCCATAGCCTGGAAACGAACTGTTCCGCCGGGTTTTGCCGCAGGAAGGGCGAAGCGCGGAGACAGAGGCGGGGAGAAGACGCCGGGCGCGGAGGCAGGAGCGAGGCGGCGGTCCGGCCGCCGCAAGGGCCCCGGGTGCATTTCCAGCCCCGGGGAAGAGCGGCGCAAATCCCCGGCAGGATCCGGCCCGGACATCCCCGCTGGCAGTAAAAGAATTAAGCCGAAGCTGCCTTTTGGGGTGGGTGACTCCCCGCAGAAGGAAACCTCGGAGAGCACCGCAAACGCTGGCGGGGGGCGGGGGGGACCGGGGCAGAGGCGGGGAGGGGTGCCCCCTCGGCCACGCGTGTGCATGGGCAGACGGGCGCAGCCTGCCGCCGCCTCTCCCTTCCCTCCCACCCGTGGCCACTTCGACTTTCCCTGCACGGCTTCTCCGGCTGCCCACAGTCCGCGGCGAGGGGGCGGGGGGGTGGATCCCCTCCTGCCCCCGCCAGCCGGGGCTGGGGCAAAAAAGAAAAGCCGTCAGGGAGCTGGAAGTGCCGAGCCAGCCCTCGGAGAGAGAAGCCTCCCCCCCCCCCCCCCCAATGGAGCGGCAGAGCCCCCGGCCCGGCCTGTCCCACGGGCCGGGAGAGCGGCAACAGCCCGGGCCGCCCCCGGGGAGCCGGCCGGCACGGGAAAGAGCAGCAAGAGGGAAGCCAAGTCTGGCAGTGTATTTACGAGGTAAAAAAATCATGATAAAACTTACACTGAAATTATTTCAAAGCCGGGGGTCGGGGGAGAGGGGGGACCTTTTAAGCTCGAATAGACTCGAAATGTCCTTTCCAGGCGGGTGGCTGGAGGACGGTCAGAGGAGATAGCGGGAGGGTGGGTGGATAAAGATGCTCCAGGGAACTGTAAAGCAGAAAAATCTCTCCTCTTTGCCAACACGGAGCCTGGGAGGCGCAGAAAGGGTGGAATGAGTCCAAGCCAGGGAGCAAGGCGAAGTGCAGGGCCACAGAGCTTTGCGCAAAAGCAGGCAAGAGCCCCCCCCCCGCCCCGGACCCCACCTGAGGGAGGGAGCTCGTGGGGTAAGGAAGGGTGCTCTGACCCCCAGCGGTCTTCTCCGCCCTTCCTCTGCCCCAAGGGACTTCTCGCAGGGACGAGGAGCCTCCGCACAAGCATCAGCGTTGCGGAGCATCCGCGGAGACGCTGCGCACACAGACAGGCCGGCTACTCGGCTTCTTCCCCCTCTTCCCCCCCCCCCCTCCCATTCAATCTGCATTATTATTAGCCGTATTTTATCCTAGGAAAAACAAACGTCTCCCTCCCTTCCCATCACACGCCGGGGGGGTAGGGGGTGGCAGGCCCGGATAACAAAGCAGCTGGTGTGGAACGAAGTTGTAAGGAAATAATAGATATGTAATAAGGCTGAGTGAATCTATCCCAAAGAAAATATTGCGTAAGCGGTTATGATTAAACATGCCCGGGCGAAAGGCGCTCTCATAAAGGAGTAATGGAGCTAAAGAAATAAATGATCATTGGGAATGTTAAACACAGAGGGGCATTTCATCACACAAACATAAATTCAGCTTGAAAGCGACTCGGGGAAAAAAAAAATAAAAAAAAAAAAAAGAAAGCCCCCCTCCCACCCTCGCCCCCCTGAGGTGGTGCGATGGAAGCCGTTTGAAGACGCTGGCAGCGCGGGGGAAGTGGCAGGCGACCCCCCTTCCCCCGACAAAGGAGGGTCTGATTCTGCCACACGTTTTTAAACCCGGACCTAACCCAACCCAGCGCCCTCCGGAGCCGCACAGCACCCTCTCCCGATTTGGGGGCAACGGTTGATAAAAGGCCATGTTACCCCTGGATAAACGAAACGAAGTGCAAATAAATCCCCCAGGTCTTCCCTTTCCCTTTAACATTGTTCTCCTCCCCCAGGAAAAGCCGTCTGAAAAGCCGCGAAGCGCATCCGTGCGGTGGGAAAGGTACGCTGAGCGTAACCTGCTTATTCGAGGGCTGAATCTCCCCCTTGCTTGAATTGTTTCTCGCTGGCGGCTTTACAAACGGCAATGTGCTCTTGGCTGAAGCTCTCGCAGCCAGGCACGGGGGTCGGGGGTAGGAAACTCGTTGGGAGAGGAAGGATTTGCTGCACCGCTCGCTCGCTCGCAAGCGATTTTCGCGCAGGGGCGCCCCGGCCAACGCTGCTAACACCTGGCTCCAAAACGCCGCGCTGCTCGGGCTCGTCACTAAGTATTTTCTCCAATTCCGTGCTCAAATCAAGTCATCACACTCATTTTTCTCCTCCTCCCCTCCCCACGAGTAGGTTCAGCTCAGGTGCCTATTAGCCCCCCGCTTGGAGGTTGCAGGATCGGCCCTGCAAAGCCACCCGGCGGCGGCCCGATCCGTCGGAGAGACGCGGGATGTTTGCAGGGCTGCAGGAGTTCGTTTTCCTTTCAGCTAAAAATGGGAGGGGGGAGCCGGGGGGGAAGGAAAGAGAAGGGAGATATTTGTATAACAACTTGAAATAATTTACCCCAGAAAAGAAGGAAATCTGGACAAGGGTTTATCAGGCAGTTCCCTTTGCCAGCATGTTCAAAATGTATAAGCAATTTTAAAGTTAATATATTTTCCCCTCTCTCCTTCAGATGACAAGGAAGACCAGTGATTGCAAGATGTCTACAGATAACGCCCTTTAAGAGTTTCCACATTGTATGGTTACGGGAGAAAAAAAAAAAGTGTTTGCGGTTCTTACGTCCCTCCCGACAAATTTCTTACAGTCGTTTCATTTTACGGCGTCTATTGTTCGGGCTGCGCACGTCGGCTTTTGAATTACACGCGTTTCCCCCTCACGTCGGACCGGAACCCCTGGAGGGGGGGGAGCAATTCCGGGGTGTCTCTATGTGTCTAGTGAGAGAGAGAAAGGAATTTCTCCCAGAAACAGGCAAAAGCTAGAAATTCGCAAACGCGTGCCCGAACTCACTCGTGATTTCCCTGCAAACCGGAGTTTAACGGTTTCCTTGGTGCGCTGGTCTGGGTTTGATGTAGTGTTTTGGGGGCTGCTCGGGAGGCATTAAAGAAATAATCGCTGCACTCTCCTTTTAGGGGGAAAAAATAAATCGCTTGGTGTGGAATATTAAGGCTAGGCACCCCATGCCTTCATTTTCTTTGCAGCCATGAGCTGGTTTCCTGGGGCTGGGCTGTTGAGAGAAGGAGCTGGAAGTGGACTCGGGCAAGGCAAGGCTACTGTTAGCACTCGACATTAAAAACGATCATCACCATTGCTACGAATTCAGAGCCTTTCAAGTGATAAATTACAAAGGCTTCAACGCCAGAGCAAAAGCATCTTTTTTTTTTCTTTTCCTTGGAAAAAGGACTCGAATTCCCTGTCTTCCAGACAGAAAGCACTTTTCTTTTTCCTTCCCCCATAATTTAAAACACAAACGCTTCCCGCGCCTGAGAGCTCTTGCAATGCACTTGCCGGAGAAAACACGAATGTGCCTTTTGCCAGGGAGAGGTCCCTGGCGGGCATGAGTGTCTGAAGAGTTTTCACAGGACTTTCTGCAGGTTGGAGGGAAGATGTTTCATTTCTGACTTCCTCCCTGCCGCTTCAAAAGCGGCGTTAGCTACAAGGCGTAGGGAGAGCCCCCTGCCCTCCCCTCTCCCACCAACGGGCGCACAAATCAAAGCTTTGAAATGCACTTTAAAGCCGAAGGAGGAATGGGCCATCTCATTCCTTGAACTTCGTGTCGAATATTAAGACTGCCCGGACAAATTACCCAGGCTTGCTGCAGGACCGAGCAGCCTCGGAGAGCAAAAAGCAGTGGCAGGAAATTGTCCACGGTTCCAGAAAGATATTAGTCCCTTGGACCGCTGCACAGCAATTACGGCGAGGAGCTTGTGCACAAACACCTAAAGCGACATCAGGCAAGAGAAATAAGAGCCCAACCTTGTAACTAATTTTGTGCAGAGACACTTCTAGTCACGGGCTTTGCAAGGAATCAGAGCAACCCTTGAAACCGTTTGCAGCACCGAGCTCTTGAATTGCCAGAAATTCGATTAACTTTTGTTTTTAAGAGTAGATCTCATTTAGGATCCCGAAGCCATTTTATCCTGACCCTGAGGACTGTAAGTCCCACTCAGAAGTCACAAGATACTTGCATTTTAGGCGCTTTCAAGACCCTGACCTAAAATCACCACAGAAAATCCTGGCGTGAGGGTATCGTTACCATTGCGCTACTATTCCGATGTTAGTTTTCCGGTCACTGTAGTTACCCCAAATAGCACTGCGCAAAAGAATTATTTTTCCCTGTGCAACGATTCAGCTACTACAGTCCAGGATTTATGAATTTGCGAGCGGATGGGGAAACACCTTCGATTCGTGGCAATTCTATATTCATAGAACTGCAATAAATCTGGAGGACGATACATTTATTAAAGTGAAAGGAAGTGCCTTTTATTTTTACCCGTTTCCCTGCACTTTGTTCCTAGCGGCTGCGAGCTCGCCTTGCAACACGCACCCGTCGGGGGCTGCAGGTCCCGCACGCACGGGACCCACTCACGTTTTACCTGCCTAAACCTGCTCACATTTGGCCTCCGCAGATCTTTTCCAGGCATATTTCGTACCTCCTCTCCTAACTGCCCGCGTGCTTGACACGGAGAGGCCTGGACTGCCGGGCCGCGGTTTATATGAATAATGGTTTTCATTATTTTCGAGGTGGGAGGGAGGAGGAAATAGGAAAGAAATATATATTTATGTTGAGCTACTTCTTGGATATGCGCAGCAGCAGCAAACGCAGAACTCCCGAGAAGAGCCCTGAAAGAGCTGCTTGCCGCGCGGTTTCCTAAATATATTAGCTCCCCGGGCAGAAATCGGTGGCGGCTCTGCTCCTCCCGCCGCGGCGCTGCCCCTTCGCCCCGGGATGCGCGGATGTTGCGCGCTCTGCCCTGCGGCCTCGAGCCGCGGCGAGCGGAGAGGTGCGGAGGGGGGCGCAGGTCCGGCCGGGGCAGCCCCTTCCGCACCCGCGGACCTGCCGCAAGCGAGCCGCCGCCGCCTCTTCCCTCGCGGCGCTTTCACTTCCCTGCCGTTTTCGAGGGACACCTTTTCCCTCTGCTCACATCGTCCCTTTCTGCCTTCGGGAGGTAAGAGCCAGCCTCTTAGCCCTTCGTGCCAAGCTGCTCACGTACATCAAGAAACAGCATCTCAGAAAACAAAACAGACCCTCCCTCAAAAAAAAAAAAAAACAAAACCCAAGCTTTGTGCCACGTACAATCAGGGGGATCGGGGGTTCCGGATCCCACCGACAGCGAAGGCAAGGGGAGGCGGGGAAAGGGGGTGGGTTTTTCTTTGATTCCTAAATAATTCCTGTTATTACTTTCTTCACCAACCAAGGGTGAATACAGGGTCCAAATGGCGAGATTTGCTTTTCAAAGAATAACGTGAAATCAAAACACCTGTTACACATTAGCCCTCTCCCACTTCCACCTCCCCTGTAAATGAAATCATGAAAAGAAGGGAAAAAGGAAAGAAGGAGGGAAAAAAGAAAGAAGGGAAAAAGGAAAGAAGAAGGGAAAAAAGAAAGAAGAAGGGAGAAAAGAAAGAAGAAGGGAAAAAAGAAAGAAGGAAAGAAGGGAAAAAGGAAAAAGGAAAGAAGAAGGGAAAAAAGAAAGAAGAAGGGAAAAAAGAAAGAAGAAGGGAAAAAAGAAAGAAGAAGGGGAAAAGAAGACAGGAAAAAAAAGAAAGAATAATGTTTTTCTCCCTTGATATATGGCATCAGAGCTGGAGAACCGGGCATCATTTAACGTGAATAAACGAATAAGACATTTAGGAAGCGAGCAGAGGAGTTTTCACAGAGCATCTTTAGCCACTTTGGCATCCGAAATCCGACAGAGGCAGAGGCGATCCCAGACCTGCCCCCACTCCCCTACCCAGTACACCCAGACCCGGGCGGAGCTCACAGCCCAGCCCAGAAACCCGCTGCCAAAAGCACGCAGGGCTCCAGCCAGCCCACCCAAAACCTCCCCGCACACGGACAGGGCCCAAACGCCTCCCCCAGCCCTGCCGGGGACAGCCCGCTGGGGGTCCCACCACGCGTGCCCACCCCATCAGGACCTACTCCACGCGTTTCCACACGGCAGGATCATCCCCACGCGTGGCCGCTCTGTGGGGCTGGCCCCACGCGTGACCCGGCGCCCGGACTCCTCGCCCCGGGGCCAGACGAGCCCCAGGCCGGCCCCGGGGCAGGGGGAGCCCCTTTACCTTGGCGGCAGTGCTGCGGGGCAGGGGCTCGGCCGAGGTCTCATGGATGCTGAGTGCTGCACTTCCCCTGGCAGCAGGCTCAGCTGGCTACTGGCCCTATTTCCGCTTGTAACTACGAGGGGACCCACTGCCTCTCCTTGATAAGGTATCACAGTGTCTCTCCAGTCCGCGGTCAGCACCTTAGCTCTGAGCTCCACGGGACCGCTGGCAGCCGTTCCGGGATAGCAGGGATATGTCGAGGTATTTCTGGGAATAATCACATCACACAAGTGCTTACATTCCGGCTTCCTTTCTCTTTATCCCTACCACCAAGTTTGAAGTCACACCTTCTACCGGATTGTTTAAGGTCTCTGGGTTGGAGTGGGGGTGGGTGGCAGTGAAGGAGTGTGTGTCTGTGTGTGTTTGGGGGGTGGGGGGGTGAATATGGCTGGTTGTTAATCTACAGGGTTCCTCCAGGCCAATAAAACTAATATGGTCAGAAATTTATTCTTTTCGATAGAAACGTCTCCTTCTCTCCCCTTCCACCCCCCCATCACAAAAACAACAACAACAAACTAACCCTTTCTGTTTATTTCTTGCCTGGATTTAGGAGTGTGCAAGGAGCACTGCTAGGCTGAGAATCCTGAAAGCTGCTCAGAGTTGCAAAGTAACAAAAAGGGTTTGTTTTCCCTTTACGGGGTCGCAGGCAGGTTCTGGTATATGCATACACATTGTGGACAAAGCACCTGGAAAGGACACTGCATAAGAGTATCTTACACGCAGCATGCGCAGCAAGGTAGGTCTCCTCAAACAAAACTGAAGGCCTGAAACCTGCAGCATGCAAGAATCTCAATGTGTGCACTGGTATGAAAATAAACGGCAGTAAACATTTGTGAGCATGTGTCCAGGCACTTAACACGTAAGCGTGGACATAAAGAGAAACACAAACATCTCTGCACAGCTGATACACACTTAGCACATACAGACATTAATCTGAATCACCTCTAGTATTTAAAACCTGAAAGGTGAGATTTTCATCTGAAATTGGCTATCCCAGTCCTGGAAATTCCCAGTTCTGGAAATTCATCACCCCATGTTTCCTACAGGTCACCCACCAGAATCTTTTCCATCACGTATTTCACTGCATTCTCCCTCTGTGCTCTCCGGATTACCTATGGCTTTGTACTACCATCTGCTGTACACTGTGCTCACCTATTCCTCTCCTTCATTTGAGTAGGAACTCGAGATCTATTTACAATTTTAAAATTAACTTAGGTATTAATACAAGTAGTAGACCAGCAGAAACGAGGACAGATGCAAAGTGTCGGTGGGTCAATAGAAATGCCTCTACTTGTTTTCTGTCAAGCATTTAGCCTGCCTGCTGAGCAGTGGTAGCCCAGAAAACTCAGACTGGTTTATAACTTTTTTTTTCCTCAAGATGCTCCCTTTTACTTTTTACAAAAATGACAAGTTTGGGGAGCAGAAGGGCTTCTAAAAACGTGCCCTGTTTATGTCGGTCATGAGGTTTTCAGTGCTTGTACAGTTTAATGGGGAAGGTAAAGTCAAGCGGACGCAGACAAGTGCTACCTGACTGAGAGGCAGCGTGGACTATTGCATGGCTACTGTCAGAGGGCAGAGCCTTTGGCAGTGTCCTTGATCTCGCTGTCACCCTTCTCATCCTTCATTTAGGCCATTTTTTTCATACTGTAACCACCCCGGGACCAGCAACAGTCTCTTCTTTATGTAGCACTCGGACAAAACGAGGATGCCCACCACACTGAGACTCAGCTGTTTTCTAATAAATAATTAAAGCATGTGTGCACCATGCTTATCACCACAAAACCTAGGTTTTTGGCTTGGATTCTAATTATCACCTAATGCCAACAATAATAACAGCAACATGAACATTGCTATGTGGATTTAAACCCGCCAGAAAGGCAGTAAGTGTAAGTATTACACTTGTGGGAGGTACCTTGCAGAGTAGTCCAAGGACCTTTTGTTAGGCCTGGTCTTATTTAATATTTTCATTAATGACCCTGTAAATGGATTACATAGCCCATTAATAAAATTGGAAGATGCTACTCAGCGAAGGGAACCTGTGAACAGCAAGAGAAGATTAAAAAGAGGGGAAAAAAGTCACAAAAAGTGCAAAGGAAAGGATGGAGAAAGAGCACAGTAAAATATGTGAGGATTTAATTCAATGAAAGGTGGTTAGAGGGTTATTCAAAATCCATATTCTTCAATTGTAGTTTTATCCAAAATCCATTAAAAACAATGATTAGCCCCAGAAAGAGCATGAGACAGAAAGTTAGTCTTGAGTTTATAATAAGGAATAATGCCAGGACAGGCAGATGCGACACTGGGACCACTGCTCATAGAAAAGTGGGATACAAGGGAAATGCAGGCTGTGGTTCCTCTCTTGCACCCTGCTGCTGGACAAGCACCAAAAAGCAATAGGGAGTTTGGGAAGGTGAAGACAACAGGTTCATGATGGAAAGGACAGAAAGAAACTGCTACTAGGAGGGCAGGAATCATCAGCTGCTACATGCAGCTAATGCAGGGAAGCCCTCATTGGAGTCCTTTGTGCTTCCACCATGTATCATCATTACAGGTCTGTTAGATCTGGATTGTACATAGCTTGTGATAACGATACAGAAGACACCAGACCATAGTAGACTTGATAGGAGCATGCAAAATGAGAAGAAAAGCCAACTCAGTTGCCAAGGCTGGTCATCTAGGACTTGAATGCCCACCTCGCACAACGACAAGTCTGTGAGGATGAATATAAAGATGGCAGGGTGCAGAGAAAATGCACTTCTCTTCCCTCAGGGGGAGGTCTGGGATCCCAGTAATATGGTCTGCCACTCAGGTCATTTTCCACAGCAGAGCCTGGGTGCTGCTGGGGACTGCAAGGACACAGCCTCCTTCCTGCAAGGCCAAAAAGAGCTAAGCAGCAAATAGGCCCCAGGATGGAGAGAGAAGAAAAAGATAAAATGAAGCACTCACAAATTGAAGATAAATAAACAGAAAAAATCCTTCCAACAATCTCTGTTGGGGTGAGAACAACAGGAAGTGCTGTGACTCTCCATTAACTGAATTTTTAAAATGAGATAGCAGCTAATGAACAAAAAAATGGACTGATCAGGTACAAAGTGGAAACGGGAAAAAGGATGAACAAGATGGTCTAACAGGTGTTTCTGCCTCTCTCACCTCTGATGCCAATTCAGGAGGTATAAACAGAGGCAGAGCAAGTAGAGTGGGCTTTCCTAGTGGTTACCCACATGCTAGTAGCAGAGCTTAGACACCAAACAAATGCATTGGGCGTTCAGTGCCCCTTTGTCAGAACGGGTCAACGGGTTTAAGCTGAGACAGGGACAACGCATGAGTGTACAGCACCAGATATTCAGCTGATCTCAATTAGGATAGATACACTGACCCATGGAACCTGTAGCGACACAAGATGGGCTAAGGATCTGGTGTATTATCTGTCCCAACAAAGGCTGTGGGCTGAAGTAGGTATCCTGCATACAGATAGGCTTATACATACAAAGTACTTGTGCCTTAGGCTTTTACAGGAAGAGCACACTTAACTTTTGAGAATCTGTTATGCCAAGGACTGTGGCTTGATTAAAATCTGCTACCATTCACCTCACTTTCTTCTCAAATAGCAGTGATAGCATCACTTCCAAAAGGTGAAGAAAGAAAAAAAAATTTTAAAGCACGGGGCCCAGTTTACCATTGCATTACACCTGTTTCACATCGCACATCAAAAATGAATCGCATCACTAAAAAACCTACCTGTGTCAAGAAATCCAATCTCTGTTCTAATCCTGATCATTTCATTGACACAGAAATCCCTGAAAAACTGATTATTTTAACATTTTTCTCATTCCCTTTCAGCATTTACTACGTGCTTCTTTTTAAATGGATCTCACTACACAATCTTAGCCAAACTACAAGAAGCCATGAGTATGATTATGGTCTGCTAACGTAAACAGGCAGGAAGGGGTAAACGAGCGTGTGTGTGTGTGTGTGTGTGTGTGTGTGTGTGTGTATGCAAGAGAGAGAGAGAGAGAGAAGGATCCAGATCCAGTTTATAAACATCCATCTCCAGTAATGAGTCCTCTAGGAAGAAATGAAAAATAGCTCAGGCCTGGTAAAGTCAATTAAGTTACTTTTAAATAAGAGGTTACCCAGAGAAGCCAAGAGCTAACATGTAAAGGCTTATTGCCAGTGCTGTAAAAAATAAAAGGAGGCTTGAATATTTGAAGACATTTGGTTGCTATTATAAACAAGTGGATCTAATAGTGCGGGTACATTCATAGACTAACTGTAGGAGTTGGGCATCTTATAAGGATACATAGAAAGGAAAAACTGCAAGGTTCCCTGGCTAAATAGTTCCAAATGGGTCATTATAAAACCACTGACACAACACGTGCGGTTGGAAACAGGGCATTTATAAGGAAAGCTTTTCAAACCAACCAATAATGAGCAGCTAACAACAAGAGCACAGCCAAAGGTGTATGTAATCTACAGAGAACACATGGCAAAGCTTTACAGTGCAAATTCTTATAACGACCTGGGGAGCAGATGGCCCTGACACCAGTTCAGTCCGCCTGGAAAAATTACCTAAGGTTTAAACATGTTCTTGAGATTCAAAAATGGGGAAGTGAGCTTAGTGACGACAGTGAGGAAAGGACTGAGCTTCAAGAGACAGGGAAAGAAAAGAAATGAGAGAGAACACAAAAGGAGAATAAAGATGTTCCTCTTTTCTACTGGTTACTCATCTGGGAAGCCTGAATTTTTCTCTCCTCAAAGCAAAGGGTCGTTTTCGTTTGGGTTTCAAGGAGATTACCTTGGATTGCTAGCATATTCTGGGTTCAGATCTGCAATTCTTGCAAAGACAAGCATCTCAGATGTGGAGAGATATCATAAGCCAGGCAACAAAGTCTCCTTCTTACAGAGGTCAGTGCTCTCATCTGACAAAGACATACCCTCTCCCATGCAGGGGAGCTTCTCAAGACACCGTGGGCTGACTCTTCCATTGAAAGCAATGATAACCCTTGCTCCACTCAAAAAACCCCATATGGACTGATCCATTCCCACAGGACTCCATGGCACCATGTGGGATGCAACATATCTATTAATGCATATGGAGCTGCATTCATTAGATTTGCTCCTCTTTCAGGGGAGAACAGGCATTACTTAAATACTTGTCAAATAAAGCCATGGGGGCCCTTCACAAAGGGAGACCCAAGCCATCTGGCAGAAGTTTTGACCACCACAGACCACGCCTGCTACTGCCTGACTGGCAGCTCAGACTAGGCCACCAGCATTGACCTAGTTATCCCTGCGCAAGTTGCAAGCCTACCCCATGCAAGGCTAAAATATGAGTTCCCAGCAGACCCGGTATCCACACATACGAGTCAACTTTTCAGCCTAGTGAAGGAGAGTGTGGGATCAGGCCTCCCATTTTGAAATTTAGATCTGAGGAAAGGTTCCCCATCAGCCTGTTGTTGTTCCTGCCCTGGAGCATGGCATTTATTTCCTGCTCCCTCCGTACATAATGGGTCTGAAGGACCACATGCCCTTCCTTTCCAGGGACTCCTGCCTGCCTGCCTGCTTCACTGCCGCCTGTCAGCTGCAAGGGAACACGAGATCAGCAAACACAAGGTCAAGCGAATTAACGTCACCAGAAAGGAAACGGGGTCAGAGCTAAGCAGTGTTCTTGGCATCAACCACAGGCTGAGAGCACGGATGAGCACAATTAACTCAGCAACCTGATGAGGAGACTAAGTCTTCAGGCCCCTCTTCCTCAGGAGGGAGGGGAAACAAAGGGCAGTCACTAGAAGTCATTACCGCTACTTTACAGCACCTATTTGAGACCATCCAGGAAGACAACCGCCCCATACCTGGCAGTAGACAGGCATCCAGGAGCAGGCAATGCATGGCTAGCAAAGTTTGCAGGCTCTGTGGGTGAAGGAAATGAGGAGAAGCAGCAATATGTGCTCGGCTGCCTAGTGGATCTTCAGCAAAGCCAGAAATGGAGCCCAAGTGATCTGATACAAAAAGTGGCTCCCTCACCTCATCAACACACTGGCTGCCAGAAATGGAGCAGATTATGGGATGGCAGAGGAGGAGGAGAGGGGAGGAGTGAAAATCTGCCTCTATTTGTTTAAGTCACCAGTAAATTAGAGCTGCATGTCTGCCGGGCTGACCCTGTGGTTTCAATAAGATTTTTTCTGGCTTTCTGGTCTGGAATATTATACACACAGGTTTCCTTTTTAGCCCTTGATAAACATTTCTGACCAACTACTCAAGAGGAGGGGTGGGGGAACACACATTCCCAAATCCCAATGTGAAAAATCCAGTGCCTCCCTGCTCATGTAAAACACTGCTCATCACAAGATTCCCCGTGACTTCAAATGGAGGGGACCATCTCTTCCACTTACACTTCTGGATGGAAAGCAGTGCTTCCTGCAGCCACAATGCCTGCATGCTGCAAAGCTGGCTTGCCAGCCAGGGTGGGTGTCACTGTGTACGGCATTGGGGAAGCCCTGAGCTTATTAGCTAGTGCCAGCGCTGCCAAAGCTGAGGGGGAGAGCAGCAACAGCTTGGAGATGAGGGGAGAAAGGAGGAAGAGGCTGAGGTCCAGGGGGCAAGGACGAGTCAGGTGCAGCAGAGCAAGGAGGTGCCAGCAACGGGTCTCTAAAATGCTGGGCATCCAGAAAGGATGCCTTCATCTTGCTCATCGATAAGGTCCGCAAAGCCTCTCCCTAAAATCTGACCCTCCGTGGAACAAGACCTTAAAGTTCGACCTGTTTCCGTAAGGAAGGGTCAACTCTGCATGCATGCATTCGCCTTTTAGTTAGTTCACTTGCTTCTCTTTGTCTCCTTCCAACAGTTGTTGAATGTTTTGTCCCATTTGTACCATGTTTGACAGAGTGGTAACACTCACACAGAAACACAGTTCCTATGCCCCACGGAAGGGGGAAAAGACAAGTCAGTGCCTGCACTGAGACAGCAGTATGAGTTCAATCACGCTATTGGACATCAGAGAACCCGCAGGAGAGCATCATCAGAAATGCTACACACAAAAATAAAGTTTGCTAGACTAGACACGATAAATTCCCTCTTTGACAATGTATGCTATTTGGCAGCCAGGTTTCTTCAGTTTTGCTACTCATGGAGCAAATATGAGAGTCTGCGTTTTCAAATAGGCTTTTCAGATTTCCTACTGCAGGTGCGAGGACCCTCACACCCTGTTAAAGTTGGTCCATCATTGCCCATGCTGAAGGTAGTGTCTCTGCTTATCAGGTAGTGACCACAAGTCATCAAGCTGTCATTGCTCCAGGAGCTTGGGTAGCACCTTGTAAAGCAGGACTGGAATAGTTTGGAGAGTTACAGCAGCACCACGAGCTGAGGTCTTACTGATGCAGCAGAGAGGACTAATGGGCAAGGAAGGGGTAGAGGATGCAGAAATGTGGGCATCAAGTGCAATGCAGAGGGCTGATGCTAGGTGCACACAAACTAGCAAGTGCCTTGCCCTGACAGTCTGCTGCCAATCAAAGAGCTAACTTGTGCCAGAGCCGCGGGGAGCCAGGTTGGCTGCTATTGCACAGGTCAAAGAGCTACCATGTCAGGGTGAAAAGTTCCCCCAGCAGGAAAATCCCAGATTCTCCAGCAGCAACAAGAGCAGCAAGCCAATTTCCTATAGACTCTTTCCCAACTACTTCTCCCCACTTTTTCCGCAGCACAAGCAACCCAGCTCTAGCCTCTCTGGCCTGGTTGTCGTTTAGCTTGTCTTGCAGCACCGAAAAGCCTCAAGTCCACTCTGGCCATGTTGCTCACAGGTAATTTCTATCATGTGTATAAACCTCATCCCTGCCTCCCCACACACAGTGTCTCTGCTAAGTCCTCCTTGTGCTAAAATACAAGAGCAGGAGAGAGAAAAGAAGCAGATACGTGCATTTTAATTACAGTTTGGCAGCTGAGTAGGGCTAAGTCAGGCCCTGCAGTTGGAAGGGACTGGATGGTCTCATAAATCCTCCTTTCTCAAGGATGGCAGCTCTCTGCTTGACTTCATTCAAACCTCTAACTGTGCCCCTAAACATCCCTGAGACCTATGGGCCTCCAATGAGGAGCTGTACCTGTGTGGCAGGAAGACCAAGAGCTCTGTGAGCGTAAGCCCTGAGCTCCGCTCGGCTTTGCGTGCTAAGAAAATGCACAATGACATGGACTACTCAGGCTAGCAGAGAGAGCACCAGGTGAACTCTCACAAATATTGTCTCTGTCCTTTGCTTTTGCGCGCCTCGTTTTCCACATCTGCAAAAGGGAGGTCATGAACTGTTATAGGGGGAAAAAAACTCTTGTATAGAGCAAGGGGCAATATCCACATAGTATTGCCTCAAATAAGGAAGGGTGGCCCTGGAGGGAGATCAGTCAGCACCCAGCTCTCCCTCCTGCCCTGAGCGAGCCCCATGCCACACAAGCACACGCTGCTCTGCGGAAGCACATGCTCCCAGCTCCGACTGGCTCCAAATTGCTTCGATTAGATCCTCCTCCGCGGAATAAACAACTTTCACCTTGCCGTGACCCCAGGGAGTCCTACAGCCTGCCTACATGGCCAAACCTGTCTGGGATTGACACGCGGAGTCAGATCCTGGGGGCCTGCCACGCATGGGAGAGGACCTGCCGGTGACGAGCCTGGCTGGAGCACGCGGGACCTGAGGGCGGCCAGGCACATCTCGAGCCAGCAGGACCGGAGCGCCTGAACCGCAGAGAGACCTCCGCCTTGAGATGAAATAACGCAGCGGAGCCAAGCACGTGGGAAAGGGCCGGGTTTTATTGTGCTTTGCCGGTATATAAATAAAATAATGTGCTTCGTCGAGATGAAATATATATTAAGTATCTGACAGGCTGTGCTTCGCAGATGAAATACATGTATTCAATCTGCCCATATATTACTTATATACTACTTGTCAGACATCTCCCCCAAGGTGAGGGGGAGGGATACATCGGAGCTACCAATTAAAAAACAGCTCTCATTAAAGGCACCATTGTGAGGAAGGAAAAAAAGAAAAAGATAACTCTGTCAGCACAGATGTCTCCTACGCTGAGGGGTTTGCAAAGAAATAAAAGCTGAGCAGCTATTAGACCGTTTTCTAAGTTATAGACTGTAAATAGACTGAAACTGTTCCCCCACCTATAAGATACCACAAGTCAGTGGACAGCACTGACAAGCCTGAGTCTTGCTGCAACTGGCTTATCTTTCTAATCCTCTGGATTATTAATAGTAGTAGGGCTGTGATAGAGTCCAGAGGCCACGCCATGATAGGACACCACCGTGTGAAGCTTCCTACAAACACATGGGGAGAGGCCGGTCCTGCCTCTCAGGCATTTGCAAGGCAGAAGGATGGGGGCAAAACAGGCATAGAAAGATTAGATGAGATGCCCAAGGCCACATGGCATATTAGTAGCTGAGCTGAGAACAGCTCTTCTTTCTCCCAAGCCATTCGCTTATCTGTTCAGGTTTAGAGCAGGATTCTCACTGAGCAGGTCTCCCACTTTCCCCTCTGTAGCCCTTTGGCAACACGGTTAAAGGAAATATGGGCAGGAGCCTCACTTGGCCTGGTCATACATAGCCAAGCCAGTCTGAAGGCACAGAGAGGAACACGACTGCATGGGGTCTGGCAATAAGGTGGCCACAAGCAGAGTCAGTTCAGTAGCTATCTGACACAAAACCCAATTCTTTTGCTGTCTTTTTGCAGGGTTGATTCCCCATTAGATCAGTCAGCTGAACCAATTAATTCACTCTGCAGTCAAAAAAAAAAAAAAAGCCCATACAAATTTCTGTTGCTCCCTGTAGTATGGAAGGGGAGTCACTGCTCCACATAGGCGTTTTCCAACTTCTCTCCCCCCAAAAAACACCTAAATACTATGATGGCTTGTATACTGGGATATAAGGCAGTACACAGAGAGGCAGGCAAGGAACAACAGCACCACATAGCATCTTCACAAGGCCAAGTACGTGGTCCCTACCAGACAGCGAATGCAAAGCTAGGAAGAGTCACCACCCCCTGCCATGGTTCAGCCTGTCTAAGAGGCTGGTCCCAGGAACTGCTGTGTCTCATTGCTGAAACAAGAGACAGGAACGGGAAGGGCTGAGAAGGACAGAAGCCCTCTGGGGTGGGATTTCTAGTTCTTTCCTTCTGTTCAAAGCCTTTGAAAGGAAATTAGTGTTTCTAAGAGCCTGGGGTGAGGACAGCAGTGACAGGAGGAGGTTGTTTCTGCTTGGCCAGCCTCACTGAAACTGTCTGGGGGATTGCAGAAAGCTCCTGGATGTCTGAAAGAAAAGTCTAAATTTCAACAGGAGCTCACAACAAAGCCAAACCCACAGTCTATGCCTGCCTCTTGCCCACCTCTTCTTATTCCCACTCACTGTGTTAGAGGGAACCCTCTTGCTCCTAATTCTGCTCACACTTCTGGGACAATGCAATCCTGGATGAATAAGGTAACTCTTTTCTTATGGACAGATCTCATAAATTACCTGCAGCCCTCAGACAGGTTGCCAGTCTGATTGCTGGTGCTACGCCAGATGCTTTGAACCTCTACTACCATCAAGGCCATGGCTAAAATTCCACATTCCCCTCTTCCTGCATCCTCCTACCCAAACCTGAGCCCTGCTCTGAATCTGCTGTCCCTGAGAGCATTCACTTTGCCTCTTGTGCGTTTAACTTGGCTCCTGCACCGATGCCAACAAAGCTTTGTATTTCCTGCTGGCTGAGGACTGCTCAAGCTCAGCCCCGTTTCCTCCAGAGGCAAATGGGTGCATTCACCGTAGCAATAAAAACCGAGTGACATTCTGGGCACAGGGCCTAATCCAACTCCCAGTGAGGTGGAGGAGGGTTATTCCATTCAAGCAAGGGGGGCCCGGGGTGAAAGGCAGGAGGAGGATCTGGACTGCAGTGATGGGACAGCAGCTTTGCTAGCTTGGGGGACCTCTTCTGAGGTCACTGCTGGGAAGGCAGCAAGTGGTAAATGCCTTTTCCGTTGCTTGGATGCCCCCTTGTTCTCATTCATGTTTTCTCAGTGCTAACTTGTGCTTCTTAAGCAAGCCATAAATTCAGTCATATGGGTTTTCTCTGTCCTCTTTTTTTTTTTTTTTGACATCCATTTAATGACTTTTCTCTTTAATATATGGCAGGAATTTTCCTTCTAAAATACCTGAGGTTTAGGACAGGTAGTAAATGGAGACCTCTCACAGAACCACTGGCCCAGAACCCAGTCTTATTGGCGCTTAGAAAAGGATATCGATTTTTCTTCTCTGCTCTTCAATTAGCTGTAATGTTTGCCTTTAGAACATAAAATTATAAGCCTTTTTAGAAGCACAAAGCAACATTATACTGCAAAACAAATTTTTTTTCTCCCTTCCCTGCTACAAGTTTAACACAGCAGATATATTAGACAGCTGGTTTCTAAGCACCGCTCTCTTCTGAAGATTTAGGGTCCAGCTTTCAGTTCCTGTGAAAATAACGGCCTCCCCTTGCTTTTGGTAGGTCTGTGCCTGATCTCGCTCATGTTAGCAGGACCTCCCAGGTCAAACACGACAGAATCTAGTGCTAGAGAGCAGAGACATCAAGCAGACAAACATCTCACAGTCCATCTGATTAAGTCAGTCATTGGACTTACAGGACTTAGGTCAACTTAGAACTTGAGTCAACTAACTTGAGTTCCTGCTCAGTATCATCCGGCATTCCAAGATCATTCTCGCATTTCCAAGAGCTACTGACATAAGGAAAGGCATAATACAGTCTTTCTCACCCATCCAGACATATCTCTACAGAGGAATCAAAGAACAGGGACTGGGACGGCTCTCGGAGTGGTTCCTTGGAGGGACAAAAATGAGTGAGATCCCAGGGATCCACGCTTGAACAAGGCTGTGCTGAATGTGAGACTGGGTCCCAACATAACACAAGCCTCATCAGCCCTAACTCCTCCTACAGTGATGTACAAGGCTCACCAGCGATAGCCTTAGCCCATCATTGCCTTACATCAGACATCTGACAAAGTGCTGCACGGGAGCCACAGTTGAAGTACTAGAGAGCTGCACGCAGCTCATGAATCACAGATTGGCTACTCTTGGTCAAAGAGACGAGATCACAATTTGGCATTTCTATTACATCCATGTGTACACAAAAACCTTCCCATTCCAGTCCCCTAAAGAACCCTTTTTTGTCCAGTCTAAAAGGCTTGGAACCCATCACTACCCCAGACAGGCAGCTTAAGCTCAAATTATAGCAGTCGATGCTTTTGGGGTCTGGAGGTCTCTGCTTGATTCCCCTTCAGGTTGGTTAGCACAGCCATGGTCACACATATTTTTGTGAGCCTTTACTTGTGCGGTATTACAAAGGTAAAGCTAAACAAAATCAGCAGAACAATTCAATCGGTTGTACTCAGCCAGGGGCATGCAGCTGGTCCATGCCATTCTCTTCCTGGTGTTGATGTTGCTGTTGCAAATTTATAAATAAACCCATTTGACAAAAAAATGTTCACATTCATATTTTATAAAGAAGTAGTTCAAATCACCCAGGGCATACAGGAATGAAAAATGCTCCAGAATGGAAGCTATTGATCTCAAAAGGCAGTGAATTGTGCTCCATGTTGGATCAAAGGGAATACAAAGCAGAGAACAGCCACTTTCTCCACCACATGCTGATGATTTTCCAGATGTCTTTTATGGAAAATAATGGCACTCAGAGCACTACTAACAAAAAGCAGCCAAATCACAGGAAGGGGAGTGTTGACTCTTTTATCTCATTAGTGTTACTCATCCACCTCTAGAGTTAGCTGATAGTAGAACGATTGATTCAGAAATTACTTATGGGGGGGAAAAAAGTCAATTAAATCACTAGGACATCCCTGCCAATATGCCTGCCCCAGCACTTCTGTCTGCGCTCTCAATTCCTATTCACCTTCTTTAGAGGTTGCCACACAGGACACGTGTTTGGTGACATCAACCACCTGAAAAGAGAGGAAGCTAGACAGGCGAGGGGAGCTTCAGCTGTTGCACTGAGATCCCAGTATTTCTGAAGAACCCAACAAAAACTAGAACTGCCCATGAGAAATCATAGCACATCAATATTTGTCAGCTCCAACTAACAGAAAAATCCCTCTTTCTCCTACCAAAAGAATTTCCCAGTGGGCATAAAGAAAGAAAGTAAGTTTTCTCACCTTTTCCTATTTTTAACAGAAATTTCATTTCTACCCAGTTTTCTGGCCCCTTTAGCCTGAAATCACAAGAGGGGAGAATGCTGGAAAACAAAACATCAAGCCAAAAGACAAAAACCCGAGCATGTTCAAAATGGACGAGCCTGAGATATGGCAATGACCGGAGCCCTCGAGGTGCCCGGCTCTCAGCCTGGGGTACTTCACTGAGTCTCAGACAGTTGCTCTCTCCTCCAGCCCCTCAATGCCTCCCAGGGCAGTAGGAGGCATTTTGTGGCTAACGGAGTGGATGTTCTGGAAACCCTTCTGGGTCCCGTGACGAGACTGCCTGGGAATACAGGGAAAGGGGTCAAATGGCGGAGGTGGTTCCTTTCAGATCGTCTACACACATAAAATAAAGCAGGTGCGTAAGCCCTACTGCTTTCAAGCCATTTCAAGTTCACCATGTGCTTCAAGCCCTTTATTTCACTGAACACAGAAGTACTCTTCCTGCTTCTCCAGGTCTTCTATAAGAGGAAATGATAAAGGCAGCTGAACTCAACAGCTAGTCCAAGTTCCTGAAGTCACATTTGGGCAGTGAGAGAAAATGGACTCGATTTTCATGGTGATGAACAAGAGCTGTCCTTCTTGTCTTCACCGGGATTTGTAAGGGTTCAGCACTTCTGAGAACGACACCATTTATATTTAGACTCCTAAATACAGCCGGAGGTGCATACATTTAGGTTTACCCCTCGAAAGTCTGAGCGTGTAGCTCTAGGTTCAAGAGCTCATTGAAAAAACATGGGGGCTTTTTTTTTTGTGAACAGTGTTCATTGACATGTTTGAAGAGTTCCAAGTTTTTCCACTCCCTCTGAGTTATTTCAAAACTATGCATTTTCACCAAAACCATTCACCCAAAACAAAACAAAACAAGTGGACTGTTTTTCGTCAAAGTTTCAAAAATGCCAACCCACTCTGCTTACAAGACGTGACTTAAGAATACTCCAATTAATGAAAATGTTAAATCGAAGGAAGAAGAAAAATCTTCTGGAAAATCGAAGAGAAGTTAAAAACAAGTTCTTCAGAAAGGAGAATTTTAATTAAAAATAATATCCCCGTGGATAATTTATGTTTCTACACAGGGATTTAAATTGCAGAAGCAGCAAAGTGGATTTTTTTAATGCCATTAGCATCCAAGAGTGGAAAACAGCAGATTTCAAATTCATACACTCTATATTTGAACATCTTGTTTCTATTTAATAGAAAAGGCCTTCTTTCTCTGGATTTTTTCTTTTTTTTTCTTTCTCCTTTTCTTCTTCTTCTTTTTTTTTTTTAACATATAATTCATCCTAATATATTACAAATGGCACACTAAAAGAGCATGTCCGGAAAATATTAATAATTGAATTCAAATGACTTTTTTCTAAGAGTTGCTAGAATCGAGGGGAGAAATTCTTCGTGTATTTGTGAGGGGGAAAAAATCGAGACAGAGTTTTTTCCAGGCGCTCTGAAAAATGGACTATGTGCTGTGTGGAGTCTCTCCGAGCATGACAGAAAGGGGATTAAAGCAGGTGACACTTTGAACTTAGCTTAGATAAGTGACCCTCAAAATCAACAGTCCAAAAGTTTAGTACACAGATTCCATGGACACGTCTAGTCAGGTCTTCGTCAAAACCTTCCTGACTTCAGTAAGTCAAATCAAAATAAAGAAGACAGGTTGCTCGGGTTATCTTCTAATATTGTTTTAGTCGCTTATTAGCACTAATGGACAATTAGTGGCCGGCACAGATATTTTCTGTAATACAAAGCAGAGGGGAAAATTCTTTGTTTGCTTCTGTGTGCGGGAACCTCTTCTGTAGCTGAATGTACAAAAATAGCAGCCAGAAGAGAACCACTAGTCTTTCACACTAGCTAAACAGTTCAATTTCCAAAGAAGAATATAGTTGAAAACAGATCCTTCTACAGAGTTAAGAAATCCTCCTGATGCACTTGAAGCATAAGGAAGTCTGCACTTTATAAACAACCAAATATACGCCGAGGATAAAAGGGGAGGCTTTTTGAACTTCTAGCTGGCGTGTTAGGAAGACCTTTAATGACATTAGCAGTTCTTCAAAAACCAGAAAGGCCACATTATTTCTGATCCTATATGGTCACCACATGTAGCTTTATAAAGAGGGGGGGAAAAAAAACCCTCTCTTCATGCCAATAAATAACTTGCCAGAAGAGAAAATTTTTACCACTGCTTTTCAAAATTCTTTACGCATGCAGGAAAAATCCTCCTCTGAGAAAACGAGCCCGTAAAGAAACCCGAGGCGTTTCCGACAGCACTACCGGCGGTGCGGGCCAGCGAGCCCCGGCGGCCCGGCCGCAGCAGCGCGCAAAGCCGCCGCCGCCGCCGCCCGCGGAGGGGCTCCGCGCCGCGGAGCAGCTTTGGCCTTCGGGAACTCGTTAACACCTGGGCCTCGGCGCGGTCCCCCGGCGCGGCCGGCAGCCGCGCGCCGGCGGATGCGATGGGGTCGCGCACCGGGCTGCGCAGGCGGGCGAGCGCCGCTGACCGTAAGCGCTCCGGACGCCAGACGTCGGTGGGGTCGTAACCGAGGGCTGGCAGCGGCGGGCAGCCGCCTCCACCGCGCGGGCAGGACGGGCCGCCCGCGGGCAGCCTTGCTCGTTCCCCCGTCCGCGAAACTTTCACTCCATCGCTACCGAGAGCGGCAGCAACGAACGGACTCCCCCGCCGGCCCCCTAAAGCCGAGCCACCGGGTTCAGCACAGCGCTTTATACTGCCTGCCTCGCAGCGCCGAAGGGAGCCGCGCACCCCGCAGCCCCGGCCGCGCTGCCGGCCACCGGCGGGCGCGCAGCTCCGCGGGGCTGCGCCGGCGCCGAGTCCCCGGCGGGAGCCGGACGGGCACATTGTGCCTCTTAATCCCCCCTTCGCTTTCCTAGAGATCAATTTTGGCTTTATTGTCGCCCCTTTCCCTGCCCATCTCCCTAAGGATACTTTAACAGCCGCCTGCAATCAGACGGAATGGCGATTGAACGCCTCTGAGCTTTCCCTAAAGATCGCCGCTGTGTTTTCCCTTCCTGCTCCAAGAACGCGTTTGCTAATCACACTGCGTGTTTCTACATTTTTCCTCCACTCCTAACTGGGGCAAATCTGTTTTTGCAAAACTACCAGCAAAAATAATAATATTAATTTTAAAAAAAATAAAGCACACTGGCCTAAACTCGCTCCATTTTAACCCTCCGGATCGCATCCTTTCCCCGAGCAGTAAAACTCAGGGGTGTTTGCAGGGCGCTTGCTGCCGCCGCAGCAAGACTCCGGGAAAGTGGTTTCTGCGGAATAGAAAACGATAAACAGCCCCCTGAGCAGACAGAAAACTTTATCCAGGGTACTGAGCTGTTTCCTATCCTGTAATTCACTAGATCGTCTTGGTACGAGGCAGAAAAAATATACGCACATAACGAATTAAATTAAAATTTAAAGCAAACTATAGGATTTCTGCTCCCAGAAATAAATGCGGAACGGAGGAGGAGAGGCTAACAGCTCGAGTGGAGTAACTTGGTATCCCTACGAGTTCTCAATCAGTTGCAGCTTTTCCCTTTTTCCTGTGTCGGCTCCTGTCCAGCCCCAAAGAGGGTCTCGTCCAGGGTGGACACAAAGCGCAAAGGGACCGGGGGAAACTGTGGCCGGGGACGGCGGCTCTGCCTGCTCGGAAAAGTCGAAACAAACTTCTCTGCCCTAAGAGGAGAACAGGAGAGAGGCACAGGGACCACCGGTGGGTGACAGCACCCAGGCGCACACATCCACAAGAAAAGTCTCTATTTTCGAGTTAGTTTGGCTATTTTTTTCCTCCTTAAACTCCAGCGAGTTTTAATCCTCCAATCTAGAAGGCACCGCACTCTCCCCATGGTTGGGTAGATACGGGTTTTCTTTTAGCCTTATGTGCTGTTGGCGCTGCCGTTGCTATTAAAATACAGAGCCTCGTTTATTATTCTCCGTCCCCTAACAAACAGGCACAGGAGCACTTCGCATGTGTGCACATCCCGGAGACGCGACGGACCCCTCCGAGGCAGGAGGATCTGGGCTCCCGACAGAGAACTTCCCATCGCGGCGTCCAATTTTATGGAGTGAGGTAGAAACTAAAAATACGGCCGTGCCATTCTTTTGGGTGTAATATTAACACACACACGTCCACAACCCGGGGAGGGGGGGGAAGCCCCTGAGCCTTGCATTTCAAAAATTGCTTTCCACTGCAAGTGTCAAATCCTCTAAGGTGGCTTTCAGAAGCCCTAAATTACCCAAATAATAAACACATTTTTTATCCTCACGCTTTTCCTCGATGCCTAATTTTTTGGTGTTCGCATCCCAGTTTCTCTGCCGCGTGTCGGCTGAAGGGGAACGTCCCCGGCTCTGAGATGGTTGCACAGGGCAGGAGAACCAAGGGCAACCCAGGACTTGGGAGTATTCATGGACAGAGAGCCTTTTCCGTTCCAAAAACCCGACCCAAATTCTGCCCGGTAAACTCCGCAGCTACTTTCCAGGAACAGGAAGGAGAAAGATCTTTGCCAAACTATTCGCAATAGCGCTTCAAAATAAATGAGTTGCCTACTAAAACTTAATGTTATACAAGATGTCCATTTGTCTATATTAGATTTTAAGCAGCTGTTCGTATGTTCCAGTCTGCCTTCCCCCCCCCCCCCCACCCTCGAAGGAAAAGTTTTAGTTGAAGAGGGGGAAGCAAGGAGATAAAACAGAGCATTGTTTATTTTCCTGTCTCTTCTCGGCTCCCCCTCCAAGGCGCTCTGGCGCGGAGAATCCGCGCTCGGGCGCTGCGCGCATCGGCGCGGCGGGCTCTGCACAAACACAACGACAATAAAAGCCATCATTAGGACGGGTTTGTTTCCCCCGAGCCAACTTTAAATCGTTCCTTTGTTCCGCGAACGGGCCCTGAGAAAGCCGAGAGCCCGCGACACGGGGCAACACGGTGGGAAAACGGGAGGAAAAGGAGACAAAAGAGGAGCGCCGGGGTCCGGCCGCGGGGAGCCTCTGTCTGCCCCAGCTCTGCCTTATCACAGCCCCAGCGCGAAGAGGAGATAATTTGGGCCGTGTGAACGGGCTGCTTTTCGTTTGGTTTTTTTTTTAAATTTTTTTTTTCTCCCGAACGCTGGGCATTTCGGGCGAGCATCGTCCGGCTTCAGTGCCCAAAGCAGGGCAGCTCGGGGCGGCTGCTCGCTCCTCCCGGCTTGCGGTGCCTGCATTGAATGCGAGTTACTGCGGCGGGTCCCCGATTTACCCCGGCAGAAGATATATCGAGAAGGGAACAAGCCCGAGAGCAAACGTATGAGAAAGGAGTTTTAATCATCGGAAACGCCGAAGGTGGGAGAGTGCTGGGAAGCCGCAGCCGCCGCTGGAGCGAGGGGAAAGCGGTTCTCCCCGCTCCCTGCAATGGGGCTCCTCGCCTTCCTCCTGCCCAGCACCGTCCCAACAGGCTGGCTCGACCTTGGCTCCATCCTCATCACAACATTCATTTTTCCAGCCCATTTTCTTTTCCTGCTTCCCCGGCCCATTCCGTTTCTGTGGAGCAAGCCCGCCGGGAAGCACAGCTCCCGGGGACGCACGCTCCAGCATCTCTCACCCAGAATCAGTGCAAAGCTATACATATTGTATACATACACACACTACAAAAATACATCTATACTTGCACACACACACACTTCCTGTCCCGTTGAGTTATTCCACTCCGATTTACTTTACTCCCTACATCCTTCATTAATCTCACTTGCCAGTTTAAACTGTTTCCCTTCTGGTGCACGGATTCATGGATTTTTTGTTTTATTTTATTTATTTATTTGGAAGGAGGTGGATTTTCCAAACTGTTTGCAGACCTGAATTCCCCCCTCCCACATCCACAGAGGGCCCCCGTCCTCGCTACCACCGTCCCCTCTAGTTTTTCGGACGCGAAAATTCGGAACGCGTTTTCGGACGCCCTAAAACTCCCCGCATTGTTTGGTAATTAGAGAGGCAAAATCTGTGGGGAGAGGTAAGAGTCCTTTATTAAACAAATTGACATATCGGGTTGCGGGGCGGGGGGGAAGAAACTTTCCGACGCACAAGCCCTTCTTCAAGCTTCAAATGCGTTTGCTTGAAGCCAAAATCCGTTGCTCTTTACTCAAAAAAAAGCAAACAAACAAAAAACGTACAAGCAAGAAGTTAGTAGCTTAAATGAGAGACTCGGGTAAGGAATGCAGGATCGGCTCCCTTCCCCCGCTAATAGCCTTAAACGACTTTACATTTTTATACCTGGAGCTGAGTACTCAGGAACTCTGAGCGTGTTTGTCAGACTAGAAAGATCTATTGAGAGACTTTCTTTTTAATAGCGCATTAATGTTTCCCAAGACTTCGTATTAACTCAAGAATCACTGAAGGTCGATTTGTAAGTGTCTGGACACTATAAAAGTGTTTGTAAAGCAAAGTCAGTTGCGTGCATTAAAATAAGGAGGTTCCTTTGTGAGATTTCATGCCAGGCCAGGAGCCCTTTTAAATGCTATTCAACTACCTCATTAGAAGGAGCTAACAGGAGTCAGGCCTCCTCTTTAACCCCCCCCTCTCCCCCCCCTTGTCCTCCCCTCAAATCAGCCCTTTAATACATGGACTGGCAGATTAGGGGCTTTTAAAGCTAGGTCTGTCCCGGATAGCCAGTTTCCTATCCTGCTATTGTGACAGCTCTTCCCTGCTATCAATTACATCCCACCCGACGCCAAACACCCTCCCTCTCTGTGCTGAGCACCTTCACCAGCTGGGCAAGGGGGAGCGAGACCTGGCCGCTGGCAGGGGAATCCATCAGAGGCTTCCTCAGCTCCCAGCCCTTCCCTCCCCTCCGCTCAGGGCAGCTGGTACCTCGCACAAAAGCCGTGGCTAGGGCTCTGTCGCCAAAAAGCAAGGTTAGCATCCTTCCCTTTCCCCTCTCAGGGGCGGAAAAAAAAAATGGCCTGAAAATCCGTTTCCGAATAGATTAACAACCCCTCCTGTGTTAACACCAGCTCTGCTCTTTTTCTTATTAGATCACGGAGATGAATGGGTTGGGGGGGAGAAGGAGCAAAGCGGTGGGGGAAGGTTGGTGACTGTTATCTGCGCTCCACATGTTCTCTGTGGGTATATATAAAATACAGGAATGGAGTCCCCTTTAAGTAGTTCTTTTATGACTTGTTTTAACAGAAAACACAGAATAAGCCAATGTTTGATATTACAATATAAAACACATTTGTGGTATGCTGGGGCTGGCTTGTTCCTCCCTTCTTCCCCCGGTTCTGTTCCTCACCCAAATCTAGTCCAAACTCCACCTATCTTAACAACAGCGGGGCATAAACCTTCCACCCCCTGAAATGGAGGGTCCTCTCTGGTCTGCAGCTGTGAAGAGATTGTTTGTTGAAAGAGAAGTTGGGCTTGCAGTTCATATGAACATGAACCTCCAGTTCTTTATTATTATTGCTACCAGGCATAATGTTAGAATCATAATAATCCAGGGGCCCGGATCCTATTGACAGAATAGAATACACAAATCTGAAATCAAAGACAATCATGTCCTAATAAAAACCAACCCAACGCCAAAATCTGGTGGAGAAACAGCAAACTCCTTCTCGCTCCCATACACCAAGCCCCGAGCCCATAACTATATAACAGTTTAAAAAGAAAAATCAAGCCCTAAAGCTGGCCGCAAATACAGTCCCAAATGCCATGTACAATCTTGAATGTGGGGGCTGAAATTCCAAAAGTCAAAAGAAAAAGCACAGCTGAAAACTTGCTTTGGGCACTCGCTTTTGCTAATATTCACAAAATTGCTACCCTTAGGCAAAAGAAGCTGTTTCACCTGGGAAAGCAGTACAGGCTACTAACCAATAATCACACATACACACACACACACACACACACTAGGTGAGATAGATTGGGGTCTAATTTCTCCTGTAAGCCCAAACTTTGTCTCCCTTAAGAAGTCTGCACCTTTCTGACCAATTTTAATCAGAACTGTAAGGTCTCCACTTCCACTGGGACGAGTCCCTGAGGACAAAAGCATAGACAATTGCAAGCCGTTCACCTTGTCACTGAAGTGAAAAGGGTTTGTTCTGCACAAGAGCAAGTTCCCTCTTCCACCAGGGCAGGGGAAGAAGATTGCTCATATGAGGAATTACTGTGAGGTTCGGAGACCATAGAGCCACAGAAGTCTGACAAAGGACATCAGGACAAAGCAGAGAAGCATTTGCACTCGTTTGACCTTAAACTGGGGCAATTAGGTAGGCTTCCAGGCACCCTGCTGAAGTGGAAAGGGATCCTGATGCAGGTGAAGCATTACAGGGTATGGCCCACTGTAACCTACCATCCGTTAGGGCTTATGTTGGCCATAAAAGGAAAACTAGCCTTTCCTCATAATTCCCTACCCTTGCAGGGAATAGATTCAATTCCTGTTTTTTTTTTTTACAGCCAACTATTCCTTCATATTCACACGAGCCCAGCCACAGAGCTCTGATTGTCAGTCAGGTTGTAGTCTCTAAGGCCCCAGTTCAGAAACATATCCCAACAGCAAACCACTTCAGCACCTGCTTACCTTTGGGGCTGGATTAAATTGGCCTCCAGAACATGCTTTCAATTTAATAATAGTTTAAAGCAGCAGAAACAGAGCTGGGAGGAGTGGAGGAGGGAATTTAAAAGCCATACTGAGCTGGGATCTCTACCATGGAAATAGAGATGAGAATTGTTCAGGTGCAGTTAAAAAAAAAAGGATGAAAGTATTCTCAAATAGATATATTTTTAAAAGATATGCCTCTGCCCATGCCCTCCCCCATGCTGCTAGCATATTTCAAGCACTTTGGATGTTTGTGTCCGTCTTCCTGTCAAGGAACCTCGAGCACATGAATGGGCAGAGCAGCAGAACGAATGGGACACTTCAAAGAGCATGAAAACCATTACTAGGAAATCTGTTTATAGAGAGGATGAATGATTATGAGAGAAGATGCCAGCAGAGAGAGAGAACACAAGTGAGTGTACTCTCTGCACAGTGCACAACAACTCAACTCAGTGGCTTTCAAACCCTTCCTTAGCAGTGCCCTTGCAGAAATTTGGGGTGAAAAGGGAGCCCCCCCATCTTCTTGGCAAGTCCAGAGCCCATCTGATGCCATGGGAACAGAAGCATACCTGTGATCCCCATGCACCTGCTCTTGAACCCATAGTGGGGGTGACACCACCCTCCCTCCCGATGTCAAGAGGGGACATTAAAAGAAGTTATTTCCATTGCATGGTGTAGATGAGAAATGGATAAACAGCATGTCACTCATGCTCCAAGTGGGTAAACTCCATTTACCCTCAACACCACCGCACAAAGACCCTGCCCTGAGAACTGCAGATTTTATCTGAACCTTACAACATTCTCACCGAGTCTCATCCATCTCCGCTATTGCCTTGTGCTAAGTTTATAGGGTGAGCTTGCCATTGCATGCGTTCTGAGGTGCTGCCTGGGGACCAGGATATTTATGCTGGATCCTCTAGTCCGAGACAGAGCTTGTCCTCAATCCATCCCACTCAATTGCTGGCAACCAAAACAGGAGCCAGGCCTCCATCAGAACCAGCTGGAGGAAAAGATGGGATAAATGGCTCCCTAACAAGCATTCCTCTCTTGTTGCTGATCTTACCCCAAGAGCCTAAGAGATAATATATGCCTCCATTCAGTGTCTAAAGCCTCTAGGCAGATCTACCAGGGCAGAACAAATGGCCACTCATCATCCTCGTCTTCAGTGTTGCTCAGCCTACATGCCCAGATACATGACAAAAGCCAAATGCATTGGTTACTCCCCAAATCACTGCTGTGGGTGGATCCTGCTTGTTGACAGAGATGGGAGAGAAAAAGAAGTGTGATATGGACCACAGTAATAGTGCAGGGAGGCCCTATTTAGGAGCCAAAGCCTTACGCTAGCACAGGGAGGTGGCTGTAGAAAATAGCCCTCAAACACCCTTGTTGTTTTTGGCATAAGGAGGCAGAAAAATATTTGCGCTTCTTTGAATACTGAGAATATTTGTACCATTACCAGTGTGGTTTTCACAGTGCTCTCAGGAGACGAATGCTGACATCCCTGGGGCTGGGCTAATGGCTTGCAATATGCTAGCTTTATGGTCCTATAATAAGAGCTCAAGGAGTAATGCTAACTTAGCATCATTCAGAGCACTAGTTGATGGAGCTGCCAGTTTTTCCCATGTTGCTGACTTCTGCAGGAGGAGACAAATCCTTCCTAGACATATTCCAAATAATAGCAGAGCCCAAGAATGTTTGATGCTTTCACGCTAGAGGGCCTTATATTCTCTAGAGTCCTATTACCAAGGCAAGGCAAAGGCAGAGCTGGAACCAGGCTATGGCCTGGGTTATGCTCCAAGACCTCAAAACAGTTTCATGCTCAAAGAAAAGCAACAGCCAGTGAGTCACTGACAAACGTAGCCAGGAAACTGCGTTCCAAAGTCCTTCCTCAGAGTGTCTACAGACTTGGCATCTGCTTGTTCCTCCCATCTCCATAATAGCTTTTTGCCTCCCTTTGCCTCCCCTGGCAGCAAGTCACTCTGATCCACTGTCCACGTGGCTTTACTGATGGAGCTCTAAGCTGCCATTCACATAGGTGGGCACCAACCGCTTTCTGCTGCTCTAATCATCTCCCATTACAATTCGGACTTCAATAATCAAAAGTGAAACATTAAAGTAGACTGAGCTTCAGCAGAGCGTGAAGGTAGCAGCCGTGCCAACTAGCTTTCAGTGGCTTAGTTCATCTTTCCCTCTCCTGAAGGAGGGGTGAGGAGCACGAGCCGGTGAGAGATCAGGTCAGTGTCAGAGACCCAACGTGTCTACCCACTTTCCATGCTCATACCTCCCACACAATCTCCCTGAGATCCTGCCAAAACAGTAATTTTTTGGACCCATGTCTGTTAAAGAGGTTCCCACCTACTCTTACCCATTTAAGTATCTTTAACTTAAGGTATCCATCTGACATATCAAGAAGATATAATGTTCTTTTTCTTAGCCTCAGTCTGGATGCAGATGGGTACAAGACACAAGCCCCGAGGCAGATGGCAGCAGGACACATGATTGCCCATCTGCCTGCTCCTAGTTTGGGTACACATTGCTCTAAGCAGGTTGGTGCTGCGTCCCGATCACCATAAACCTCCCTTTTCTGATCTCCTGCTATTAGCAGGTTGCTTGTAGACATTTTCCTCAAAGGGACTGGCACTCAGTTTCCAAGGTCAGTTCCTGCCCTAAAAAGCACCTCAGCAACTCCTTGGAACAAGGTCCTTCAGGTGAACAAACCACACTTAGTGCTGGAGGACCCTCGCAGGTGATACTGTAATGCTAATGCCAAAGCACTGGTGTTACAGAAAAGAGACAAAAGGGAGAAGAAAATGCGAGTGCTTCCTGTTTCTCATTTCAGGGCAACATCCCACTGGCATCGCTCAGTGTGAGCAATCACGCAAAGGTGGGGAAAGCTGCCAACCTCCTGCCGGCACGCTAGCTCAGCGCAGCGACGCAATCCGAAAGTACTCAGGCTTCACTCCCGCAGTTTATCGTGATGTCACCGAAGTCCCCAGTCCGTGTATTTATCTAATAAGAATAAATGATTGGGAACCATGAATCACAATGTTATAAATATGTCTGGAGAGGTGACATCATAACAAATGAGATGAGAATGGAACTCGAGTGACTTATGATGTCACCACAGTCCCAGGATGTATCCTTGGATACATTTCCAGAGTTTTATTTTGTTGGGAAGTTTTGTGGATTTCTGGTTTTAAACAAAGAGTAAAGGGCTTCAGCATTCTTTTTCTCTGTCATGCTCTCTTCTTGCCTGAGGCCCAGCTCCCATATTACTTCGGCTTCTCTGTTTCAGCAGCATAAAATCTTACCCTAACATGAACTATGGTCTCAAGAAATTAGTAACAAACTAAGTTAGGTAAGAACAGGTTGGCCGAAAACCAGAAAAAAGATATGAGGATATGACTTAAAGATATTAGGTTTATTCCTAAGCAGTTTTTGGAGGGAAGGTGGAAAAGAACGAGGAAAAGAGATAGAAAACAGATTTTATGTTAACCTAGATTTTTTTTTTTTTAAGGCCTATAACAACCTGACTTAGAGAGAGGCTGAGCATCTCCAGGTTTCATTAATCTGCCAGGAACACTGGGGAATTCACTATTACAGGCCACGCTTGAAAAAGCAAGAATTGAAAGCAAAAGTTTCAAGAAAACATGTCCATGACTTAAATGCCGAAGTTCTATTGGAAGAAAAAAAAATCAGGGGAATTTAGGCTTTGAAGGCATTTTAATTCCTTTAAGTTTTATATTTACACCCAACCCTGCTGAGGTGTGGGGCTAATACTAAGGTTTCTCCTAGAATTGTCAGGAGATCTCAGAAGAACATGAATGTCCATGTTGCAGCAAAATTCAGTGGGATTTAGGTGTCAAAACTTGTTTGGCTTGTCTGGAAATCCCAAATCAAGGTTGGGTAACTAAGTAAACTGGAACCAACCTGGGAAGATCCCTTACTTCAGAGACGGCAGAGAAGCTGCAGGTTCTTGACATTTTGGGGAGGAGGATGCGGCTGTGATTCATGTTAGTGTGTTTTAGTGCTCAGGATCTGTGAGCTAAATATGCTGCCTGCAGCACAAGGACAGACTAGGTGACCTCTCAAGGTCACTCCCAGCCCCGTTGGACGCAATGCTCACACCGAGACAGCCTGACCTGACACCTTTGTCAGCAGGTTCCCTCTCGTCACAGCACTGAACCTGCAGGGTTTAGGTTTATTACCCATGACCTGGTGCAATTGAGGCAAGTATCCTTGAGCTTGGCCCAAGTGGGGTAAGTTCAGAGGGAGAGGCTGCATAGCTCTGTGGGGAAGATCTGTGCCAAACCTGCCAGGACACTGCTCTTGCTCGACTAAGTTGGTATTTCCCCGGGACAGTGCCCATCCAGCGTACCAGCTCTGGGATCTCTTCTTTGTGCTTCACGCACAGACGTTCCCCTGATGTATATAACAGCAGCAACATCCTCAAGTGGAAATTGAAACCTAATCCCTCTCCCCTTCCAGGCTGTAAGAGAGCCTGGTTTTAGAAGCAGGGATTGGCCCACTGGGCAAAGTGTAGGGTTGAAAGCCTTTGCCCTCTGTTTTGTAGGGGTCTGTAAGCCAAAAGAATACAGCTGGGTCCACATCAATACTGGAAAGTGAACTTACTGACAACAGCTTTGCTTTTAACTTGCCTTTTTTTTCTCTCTCTCCAGTCCACAGACCCAGCGTTCTGCAAGCCACTTGCTGACCTGGGTCTTGGGAGGCAAAAATCAGTATTTCACTCCCTCCCCACCCCCCACAGACTTCCTATGACATAAGCATGTCCCTTAGTGCCTCTGTACAGGTAGGAACTGTGGCACAGGGTAAACATGCTGCAAGAATTAGCACAACACAGATTTCAAACTGCGCAAGCTACGTATGTGAAAACTTTAGATCTGCAGCTGAAGTTTTGCAAGGGATTCCTATTTCTGTAGCTAGATAGAGCCAACCTTCAACTCAAAATCCTTGCAAAGGGTAGTTTCCAGACCCCAAAACCCATTGCTGGTTCAGATACAAGCCAAAGATTGAAACTTCTCTAAACTTCACCAAAGTTTTGCTCCAAGTTCCAAGCCCTAAGACCCAGCTTTTAATGGCGTATTTACTGATGAGGTGAAATATGAATCTGGTTTGGACTTTAAAAAGCCAATTGTATTTTGAGGGGAGGAAGGGGGAAGGGGTGCTCTGACCTGACCCGCTAATCTCTTTTTCTTCCTTTAAAGTTGTCTTCTAAATCTGAACATTAAAGGTGATTAGATACCTAAGGGACTTCCCATGTCATTAGTTAATACTTTAGAGCTTGTTTTGGTTCCAGCTAGCAGTAATGCAGAGCCCTTTTGATAATACATCACCCTGCTCAAATATGCCTGCACAGTCTCCAGATGATATACCCCACCAGTGTCTGCCTCTGTATAGCTCACAGATTGGAAGGGTCGGAGACGAGTTTAATTTAAAGATGAGCCGCCCTTGGGCTGCCAAAGGAAATGGCGTGTCAGCTACGTCAAAAATAGATACTGTTGTGCAGATATATGGAGGGAGAGATGGACGCTGCCAGTGCTATCAATTACCTGGATTGCCTTTAAATGTCAAAGCAAATCCTTGCCCATTCCTTCTCTAAAACCTAAATCACTGAGAGAGACAAGGTCAACCAAGCAGGCTGGAATGCTAGGAGAGGAAAACATATACATAACATTGCATGTGTGAAGGGATAATTTGTGTGCACACACATACTGATTGAGCATTAAAAGCATATTGACTCATTGATTCAAATTCGGAAATAAGGTTGTTGGGTTTTTTAGATGTCATCAAAAATCAGTCCTCAAAAGAACAATCCTTTCCAAATCAATAGAAGTGGCCTCCTGAACTAAATATATTTAAAATTCTCGTGTCAATTACTCCTATTTTGCCTTGCTTCAGTATTTTGCGCCTTGAGTCTATAGGTGCCTTTAATAGTTTTAAAAGAAACTGGACAAATCTAAACTACCTTTGGGAAAGTCCAAAGCAAATTCTATCTCTACCTCATACTTTTCCCTCTCATTGCACTGCAAATAATACTAGCATAACATCTGTGCACCTACATACCAGCATCCTTCGACAAGGCAGACCCCCTGAGAACAGCATGAAATTACCTCTTGGGAAGGGCCACAGCCCTTCTGGGAACAGGACATGGGGAAATTGAGGAGTGGGGAGAAGGGGAAATCATCAAATCTTACGAGTGGGTAAATAAAAGGAGACCAAGTTTATTACAATAGACAGACAAATATAAGGTTTAAGCTTGGTTTCTTAAGAAATGAAATTCATCCAATCAGTCTGCACGTGGGATATATATATATATATATATAAATAATATAAATAAAATAAACATACTTATCTCCCCTGCCTCCAATAACTTTCAGATTTGTTGGCCAATTCCAACCCAGCTTGGTGGAGGGGGCAGAGGTCTCACAGTTCCTATAAGTTTTATGAAAATAGGGCCCTCTCCTATATCCTGAGACCTATTAATGCCCACACTAAAAGAAATTGTTGAACTCGCATTGGAGCCTATTAGTATTATTATTAGACACCAGAGAATCCACAGGGGAGTGAGAAATATTAAGAATGCCCCAACGGCAGGAAACGCTTCAGATGGAGTTTGCACCTCCTTAGACACTAGAGGATCGAAGCACATGACACCAACCGGTTGAAGCCACGGATTTCATTGCATCTCTCGTTAATAACCACTTTTACATACAGATATTTTGTATATTCCTAACCTGGCCTCCAAACAAACTCGCGTGAGCCAATTAAGCCAAGAGGCTAGCAGTAATTTAAAGCTCCCTGCTGCCTTAACTTTCTTCCTAGGAGGGATTAGTTAGTGAGGCTGAGACACACAAAAGAGGAATGCAATCATGGGGGTACATTTATCACCTGCATTTTCACTGAGGGCACTGGGCAGATTTTTGTACTCTTCTTCCTTCAACAGGATCATCTCCTCCAGATAACTCCGGAACAGGCCAGCAACCAGATGTACATTAAGCACTGATTTCAGTGCAGTGCATCCGAGAGCCCAGCTGCTTCCCATGCATGAGACGCAGGGTAAAAATGTAAAGAATTTCAGATAAACACATTTGGAAAGCCACTTAGGGCTACTGGACAGATGAAGGCGAGGAAGGCAGGGGAATATTTTTGCAATGAACAGGCAAAGAGGGACCCTATTCAGCTACTCTGAAACACTTTAGCAAGCTGCTCTCTAGTTCTAGACACTTGGATTTTTGGCTGGCCAGGCAACCCTCAAGCACCAAAGGCTTTAAAAAAGGAACCCTATTAGAGCTGGGAGGCCACAGGGGAGGCAGAGGACATGGATCAGATCTGTTAAGACTTGCCTGACAGCTGTCACTGTTTCAGTTCCATTAGTTCACCAAGTTGGGAAAAATATTCAGTGCAAGCGGACATACAGCTGCCTTAGCGCGATATGGCGTTACATAAGTCCTGCATAAAGGAACAAGCGCTTTTGGTATCACTATGCACGCACAAAGACCTTTATCTATCTGTCCTGCAATCCACCTAGAAGGCTTTCCTTCTCGTTTTCTGAAGGAAAACTTTATTTATAAAATAGCTGTGGGACTTCCGATGGCAACCCTATGGCACCAGGACAAGATACGGCCCTGGTCTGCTCCCAGCCCCACAAGCCCATCTCCAGCATCACTGCAACTGTACATGATGGGTTGAGGGTGTTTTTTTTTTTTTTTTTTTTTTTAGGTGTCTTGTCTGCAAAGCAAGACTATTTTAAGTCCTGTTTCAGTTTCTGCACATTGCCATTTCCAAGAGGGAGGATGAGTCAATACCCACCCTTAACCGAGTGTCAAGATGGTGCAGGTGGCTAGGGGGACAACACAAAGGCTCAGCAATGGCCTGAAGCAGAGCAAAACACAAGAGCTGCACAGCACTGCTCTTTTATGGAGACCTCTCCTCCTCCTCACAAAGTGAGGAATCAAAGGAATTACAGGAAGGAGAAAACTCTTACTGCACCAAAGTATTAGCCTGGGTGACCCCACAGGAACCAGGAGGCAATGCCACCAATTCAGCAGAACTAGGATCTGCCTCCTTCCCTCTTTCCCTAGGTTCCCCTGAAAAGCCTGGGAGCATCCACAGCTGATCAACCCTGCAGAGCAAGCGCCGTGAAGGCTGGTCAAACCCACACGGCCTGAGCACCCTGGGCTCCATTCCAGCCTCGAGATGATGGAAATCAGTTTTAGGGTCAATGGAAAGTTCACTTGAGCCCTCAAAAGAGCAAACCTAGACCATCCAATTAAAAGCTAAAACACTGCTTCTTCTCATACGTGTAGACTCCTAGTGGTGTCAGGGGCTCTAGATAAATAATTGATGACCAGATCGAGTTTTCGTTATCAGTATGACTGAAATACTGCACCGAGAAGAAATTCCCAGTCCATAAGGAACACAAAATACCTCTTTACCCCATGCACAGGAACGTTAGAGATCCACTATTGCAATGACTGCTCATTCAGACCTGTTTTCATGCGTTGAACACAGACTCCCATGATGGCCTCCAAACTTTTCATCCAATACAGACTCGTTTCTGCAGTCTCAAAGTTGTAATTTCCCCAAGAATGCCTGGAATTTTACCCTTTATGCAACACATATTTGGCAGGTTCCCTCTCTGATGAGGGAATATCTTCATTTACTAGTAGAAATATTCCCACACACATGCTCTCTCTTTGAATAACCCAAGCCACCAGCTTAAACCCAAGGCAGATGATTTGCTCTTCCGCTTTCTCAGGACCTCTAAAGCTCCCATGATTTTTTTTTAAAGGGTGCAGGTTTTGATTTAAACCTTGCAGCTCTGAGAGCCGACTTTTTTTTCATTTGCTTGTTTGTTGCTTTACAGCAAGCTTTGAGTTTTGGCAACTGGAAAAAAATTCCTTTGCTAGTATTAAATTATCAGGGCTTCACCAATAGAAAACTTTATTTTGAAAGTGACATTTCCATTTTTCTAATTCATTGAAAGGAAGGTTGCTTTAATGTCACAATATTTGGGAAAGGGCTGTATCAAAGAGAGAGAAATTGCCCTAAGCAAATTGGGAATTGAAAATTCAGACTTTGGAAAAAAAAACCTTTTCACAGACAGTATACTTGTCCTTTGTGTCCTTTTATGCAAGCTGAATAACTTGAAGAAACTTCTCTTGGAGCTCCATCCCCCCCCCCCCTTTTTTTTTTTTTTTTATGTAAACTGGTTTCAGTTATTTAAAGATGAATAGTTGGGACAACCGATAAATTCAAGTCATTTCTCTCTCCTGCAGCCTTCTCCTCTTTCCTCTCCAAGTCACACTATGAAGACGTGAGCGTGTACTACAGGAATTTCCTTCCCTTTAGGACCTAGTACTCTCCTGTGGCTTGCTGGTCTTGGGGAGGTTTGACCCAAAACAGCTGAGGATCAAGCTGATCATTAAGGAAAAAGCCTGAGCCAGATCCCCAGCTTGCTCCAGCCAGCTTAGCAAAGCTTCACCAGTTTGCATCCAAAGATCAAGCCTTTATACACTTGTGCAGAAAAGCGAGGAAGGGAAGAGCCTATGAGCACAGGCTTACAAACAGCAATTCTGTACTGCAGAAGGCTCAGGTCTGCTTGCATGCCACCCATATCTCAGTCTCATGCTCTTATGGAAAACTACTAGTTTTAAAATAATCATGTGGGCAGTTTCTGCCCTTTAAAGGTTTACTCTGGGCCATATCTGAATCCCCAGGTGCATTCGAGTCATTTATCTGAAGCGATGAGTCCATCTCTCCAGCCATAAGCAGCAGGGTTAGGAGTCAGAGCACTGCCATCAGCAGGGGAATGAGGAGAACTGCTGGGAACAGTGCTGACATTTAGGACCATAAAATACAATGCTGGCTTTTGCATTTTAGCAAGGCCTAAATTCCTATTTTGCTAGCAGCACACTGGCTTGGAGAATTCCCCACTTCAGTGCAGCTCTCAATGCTTCCTACAGAAGTCAAAAACATTGCCTTTCCATTCTTGCAAACTTTGGGTAACATCCTCAACTCCCCCATAGCAAGCCTGTGGCCTGGAAGAAAAAATCCTTGCACAAGCAACAATCAAAGCTAGACAGTCTCATTGGGGGGCTACTGCACTGGCCCTCTTTCAAGCTCCAGCGTGCTTCTTTCTGATGGAGAGGGGAAAAAAGAAATAAAAAAAGAAAGAAACAGCAAAACCATCTTTTCCTACTGAAAGCGCTTCGAGGCTTTGGGAAGGCTACACCCGGCGACCAGCAGCCCACTGCTGAAATCCGCATCGTTTCACTGCCCTCTCGTGGCCGGCCCCACGACCTGCAGCGAGGCAGCTTCCCTCCCCATGTGTGGTCCCCGTTGCAAAGAGACTGGAGAAGACGTGTTTTTCTTTGCCCCTTTAATGCCGCCGGCCAATCCTACAACATGCACCAAGGGCACAGTCCCCACCGGGCTACGTGTTGTACCCGGCACAGCAAGAGCATTGCAGAGGCAAAGGGGCCAACGGAAAGAAAAGGGCCTCACGTTAGCTGGCGGCTCCGCAGAGGTCCTGGGAAGAGAAGTCAGGACTAGGGGTCTGCTAAACTAGATTCCCAATTTCGTTATGGTAAATTAAATCCTCTCACAGGTTAACATGCCACAAGAACTGCCATCTTAACTCTGCTCTCCAGGACCATCTAAGACCAGTGTCCTGTTTCCAGTAAAGATCACAAATTGTGGCTGAGGGAAAAAGGTCACACAGAGTGAGTTTGGCCCAAGGATATTGGCAGGACCTTCAATATCTGTTGTTTTAGGACCTTAAGACAGGGCTGTCTAGGCCATCAAGCTTATTAGCGCTATTTCTGCTCTCTGAGCGTACATAATCTCTTTTCAAGTCTGTAATCTGAGCCTTCACCATCTCCTGTAGCAGTGAGTTTCACCATCTTATTAAATATCACATGAAAAAAGTACTTTTCCATCTGCTTCCTGCCAAAGCCATCTAGGAGCCAAACGTCTTAGCGTTAATCCCTTCCTGAACAGCCATACTTCCATCTTGCACCACACATCTGACACGCACAGGACCCTCCCTGGCCTCCTAGCTCCACTGTCAGCAAAGCAAACTGTCCTCTTCAAGGACGTCACCCTGAGCTGTGGCCATTTAGGCTCATCAGATAGAATCAGAAAGGGTCACAACAGGGATCATATCTGGAGCATCAGGTCTCTGTCAAGGAGAGGTGGAGTGAGGCTGCAGGCTGACAACGCACCTTTGCATGCACAGACAAGACAAAGGCATCATTCCTCCTTTCCCTCCGAGCACAGCACGTCGCCACCTCTCCAGGGAGGTCAGCAGATCAGGACCATGAGAGATGCTGGGACCAGGCAAGGGTGCTGGCTTGGCTGAAGGGAAAGGCATGGGATGGGAGCCAGAGGTGGGCCAGTATCAGGCCTGCCAGATCTGATAGCCTTCCTGTGCAGCAGGACATTTTCCTAAGATCCCAAGATCCCTTCGCCATTTTACCTCTCAAGTAGTGACCTGTGTTTGGGTTGCTCAGTTTTAACCACCTTTTTGTACTGATCTACTGGCACAAAGCAGCCTTCTTCCCAGGGAGAGTAGCAGCATTCAAAGCCCTTGTCGTGCTATACATGAGCTTGCCTGCTCTTCCAACCTGTTGTGAAGACTTGCTCTATTTCCAGAGTAGACAGGACTGAAAAGATATCCTCTTTGAATTCCTACGTGATTCTAATAGTATCAACATTATGTGGTCCCTAGTGAACTCTAAATGATCCCTTTTGCTGGCTGAAGATCTTGATTCCCCCAGAGTCATGGCAGAGTAACTACAGACAAAACGTGAAGAGCATTGAGATTAAATCTAAACCTAATCACATTCTGTGATTGTGATGTGTTGGCACATGACTTGAGATTTACACTTAGGAGATCAAACCTGCTCCTACTTTGACAGGAAGCAGTTAGCATACAGAAAATCTATCCTGCACAATCTCTCCTGGATATGGCTTTTTTATGCATACACGAAATAAGACTTCTCTCTACAACTTCAAGTGTTAGATTTCTATATACCCTCATTTTCACAGTAAATCCAAATACTCCTCAAGACCATCCTCTCTAATCTAATACATTTGAAAACACTGAAGGAACATGTACAGGGAGAGAAAGGCATGCACTCTCTGGTACAATTTCAACTGCCGAACTGTACAACTGATGTAATTTCATCTTAATCAGAGCATTCACAATTCAAATCCCCTCCCAGCCTTGTTAGAAGGGCTAGTCACCCGTCTGTCGGGTTTTCCGCAAGAAGTATCGGACAAACAGTTGTGCAAAGAGCCTGCAATGCCCTCTATTTAGAGGATGAGACAAAATTAAGGATGGTCTGGGGAGTTCTACATGGGAACAGGAACCATTTTGAGCGATTTAAGTTTGGATAGCTTTCTTTTTTAAAAAAAAGTGGTATTTTCTGTGACCTCCTTTCTCTTCTCTCCCACTCCCACACTTTAAGGGAAAGAAAAGCTGCTTTTTATTTAAAACGATTTTTTTCACTTGTAAGGGAAAAGAGGATTTCCATTACACAGTCAGTCAAGGAGTTTGGGTTGCTTCAGGGCAGGTGTGATTTGCTGGGAGAAGAGGGAAACAAAGTTATTTGTTCTCGCTCCCTCTGCCCTCCACCACATTAATGCCATAGTACAGGGAATGGGAGGAAGAAACGGAGTCATCACAGGCAAAGCTGCCTTGCCCTATGTCTATCCGTGTAGGGAACTGCTCTGTTATTTTCACTCAGGACATCCAGCAGGGTGGGATAAATTCCAGCTTTTTGGTTGCGCTCATTCCTGGCTGCTCTAATAAGGGCCAGGGAGAATTTGATTCTGCACTGCAGTAGCACCTTTTGCTCTTGCAACTTTCGTATCCCTCATGTTTGCACAGTGGCTCCTCTGCTAGTCTTATGGGGCATTACTTCTGCTTGGCCACTGGGCCCAGGACTGCTGGTTACAATCAGTTATTCACTGCTGACTGGAGCACATCCTCTGACCTTTTCCAGCATGTGGGGAGGAGACTGCAGCTGCAATCATATTCCAGCACGGAAGGAGAAGAGGTCGTCTTTGCTTTGAGTCCAACATTAAGGACGTAAGCAGGCTGCTCTTCCTCCTGAATGTGAAGGACTCTGAATGAAGGAAAATAGGACAAATGGAACTTGGATTTGCACCCATCTTCATCTCGTACTCTGACCCAGCAAGGCTGGAGGAACAAGTGAATCTCTTGTATTTGACTATTTTGAGGGCAGGAGAAAATTAGTCTCCTTCTCCTTTACCCCCATCTAAAGCAAGAAGAAATAGAGAAAGAATCACAACTCTGTCTCTAATGAGGTGAATAATCAACTAGTTCTTTAACTGGTGACAGCTCAGCACCCCAAAATCCTCCATGTTTAGCCTGAAACTGGTTATTTGCAGCTGCCGATAGATGGAGCTGGATCATATCAGCCTTGCTGCATCTGACCTGAAGTGCAAGACAGGGCAGCAGTCAGGGCCAAAACGTGAAAAAAAATCAGGTTCTTTATGCTTTAGCCAGGTCAGGAGTTTGGTGCAAGTCCAAGATTCAAGTACACATTTGCTTCTGGGTAACATGGATGGGAGCCCGTTCTTAGCCAGCAGTAAATTTACGTGAGGAGGAGCAGGATTGAGAGCATTTTGCAGAGGTAGACCTGTAATGCAAGTTATACAGCACCTATGCACAGAACTGAGCCTAAGGCTACACTCTCACTGTTCTTCAAATTTCCCTGCTTTATGCATTTCTTCCAAAACTTTGATGAAAGATCTACCCCTTGGATCTGAATCCCTGCCTGGGGCATTGAAAGACAGAGTGAAAGTTTCTTTCTGTGGATGGATTTCACTGTCTTTTGCCTATTCTCACTGTTCCACCCACTTCTCAGCTCTTGCCAGGAACATGGGTTTCTGCAAGCTTGTTCATGTGCAAGGCAGAGGGCTGGAAACATCAGAAAACGTGCTTTGTTTCCAAGTTCTGACTAGGTAAAGGTTGGAGAAGGAAGAGGAGGATGTGCCCAGGGAAACCCTGCTTCATCTGAGCAGCCCATGCTCTGAGAGCCCTGCTCATCACTGAAGCTGCTACATTTAATGGACATGTTCCAGCTGCAGGAAGCAAGTAGGGAGGAGACAATGTGCTCTGGGGCACTGCTTTAAGCCCTTGCCCACTGAGCACAACTCCAGGAATAGGAGGAGTAAGAGATCTCTTATTTGCAACTCATTCTCCCAGCTCCTGACAGGAATGCTGTCCCTTTGCACAGCGGCTGGCTGGAGGACAGGAGGCCCAGGTTCAGTCTCCTCTGCCACAAAACCAGCTACGTGACCTCAGACAGGTCCTCACTGTGTCAACAGGCAGAAGGTGAATACAGACCAAGCTCTTGAGCACAGGGAGCGTCTCAAGCTGAATTTCATCCAGCAATGTAATATGCCAGTGCCAAGCCCCGAGCCCAGCCAGCCTGAGACCACTCTAGCACCACTGTTTGCAAAGTCCCATTGCAAAGCAGCTTGGTGAAGAGTGTCAGGAGAGTGAGTCAGCCAGAGGAGGAAGAGAGGTATCCTTTAGGTGTGTTGTGAGCTCTGAGTCAAGTGTTACTGGGAACAAATGAGCTCCATGGCTTTCCCAGGGAATTGTGGGTGCCTCTGAGGAACCTCGTGGAGGCCACGACTCTGATAGCTTGCAGCTGTCTGCCGGACTTGCTGAGGGCACAACCTGGCAAAGGTGTTTTCCTCTCTCTCTGTCCAGTGCCGAAACAGACCAGACACTTCCTTCCAGCCAGCCCAGAGCCTGCCCCAGGCGAGCACCCAGGCATGCTGAACTCACTCACAGACCTTCCATCCATCCAGTCAGCAGAGGCTTCCTAGGTGGGCAGGAGAGAGATGAAAAGCGAATGCCATAAACAAGCCTGGAATTCAAATCCTGTGAAACAAGAGTTCAAAACTAGGACTTTTTGTTTAGGTCAGGGAGGCTTTAGCAAGAGCAGGGATAACAGGTCTGCTTCCAGCCTCTCTTCAGACCTTGTTTCCAGGACACCAACACTCCCTTGGCTTCTTGCCCATACCACTGTCCTGACTCCAATCTATACTACAAGCATAGGCTGCCTTCTGGTGGAGGCAGTTTTCTGCTATTGCTGTTGCACTCCCTGCAGGCTGAATACCTAAGGGTGACAAAAGGACATATCCAGTAATAAAAGGCATCTGTGGAAGGGGAAATCTGAGTGCCCACAAATATAGCCCAAGGAGTTCAAGTACCAGTGCATTGCACATACCCAGCTATTTGAGGCTTCTTTGAACATCGTAGCCTTTAATTACCAGCTTTTGTATATTCCTCTGTTCTCCCCATCCCATGCTCTGATTCACAGGCTTGGAGTTCCTAAGGAGAGCAGGGGTTCTCCTGCCTCCTGGAGCTGGGGCTGTATGTAATATCCTCAACATAACAGCCCTTCAGACGCGCACTACCCTGGAAAGATGGCAGATCGCCTCACTGCATGGCAAAGATACAAGCACCAGGACACATTTCCTTTAAATGGATAGCTTGCATACAACTAGTATTTAAATTCTTCCCGAGATTCTGCTGAAAGTCACATGAGCAAATTTATCTATTAAGACTCTGGAAGTTCCTTGCTAAAGGGTAAGAGCTTCCCTTTTTCCACTACAGCCTCAGAGCTGTTTGCATGTACCATGATGAGAGCATGACACTGTGGCCCCCCAGCACAATTCCTTCTTCTCCCTCTGACCCATCCATAACAGTCCTGGGATGCACACGCTGGACTGGGAGCCACATATCAAGTGAAAGCAGACGCAGACTCATCAGAACAGAGCAACATCTAGGACCTAAGCTGTGATTTGAACTAAGCTGACATGTACCATTTTCAGCTTTGTCTAACAAGGCCCCCTACGAAGTCCAGCTTTACCAGAGGATGCCCAGGAAGTCACAGCCGCCCCTCCTCTTGCCCACAACAGCATTGCTCGTGTGACATGCTCCCATGTCTTGCAGACTCTCAGATAGAGATGTCTGGCCCATTGATTATAACCTTGGACATCTTCCCTCAACCACGCTGCTTCAAAATAAGCTAAGAGGCAGAAATCCAAGCTATTTTCATTTCAAGCTTCAAAGAGGATGCTCAAAACAAAAAGGAACGGTTAAGTAAAACATGTATAAACAGGGAGCATCTGGTATTTCCCCGGCAGTGCTGAGTCTTGAGAGGTGCTAGAAAAGTTACCAATAATGTCATGTAACAAAAAGAGCATCTCTTTACCATTATTGGCTCCCACAAGCCAGTGTCTGGGCTGATTCATGCCCCGTGAAATTCAATTCACTTCCATGACCTCAAACAAGAGGGAAGTCAACATATTTCAGCCCACTCAAAGTAGGCATCTTTGCCTCATGTCTCAGTGGGGGCACAATTCTTTGGGTAGAGCCCATTCTGTGTTAACCTTCTTCCTACATAAAGATAAAGTACTGCACAGAGCTAAGCACACCTGACTCAGCTACTTCCATTTGTTTCAGCAAAGCAGCTCTTTGTTATCTAGATCATGGGCTCAGACAAAGGAGGCAGGCAATCGTCCAGTTCTCCAGGGACACAGATATGCAGTAAGCTACTGCAACTTAATGGAAATGTTCCTCTGGGTCAAGTGGCAGAGCCAACTGCTTTCCTGATGTAGTGTTCTTCATTTCAGAAAGGAACAGAGAATCAATTAACAAACTGCAAGCAGGGGAAGTCTCCCGGTGAGCAGTCATATATATCTCTGAGATCATTCCCCACGTTTGCTCAGAGAGTACAGCTTTTATGCACCTGCTCCAGGCCTCCATGCCAATGCCTGCAATAGCTTTATTGCAACCTATGTCCTCACCCCGGGGGTACCAAAAATCCTCCATGTGGAACTGTAACCTCACAGGGACATTTGCTAAGCCATCAGTAAAAATAAAGCTACTGACTGTGATGAAAGATTACCAGTAGCAAGACTGCACCTACTCAACAGGGATGGGAAACAGCACACATTCACATGAGGTAACTCTTCCTCCTTTCTGGGCAGAGATGCTCTCCCCTTCACCCATATCCTAGGTGGAAGTCAATTTTGATTATTGGCATTATGGAAAGCCTCACTGCTGCTTTTCTCCAGCTCCCCCGTTTTCACAGCTCAACTGCTCTAAACTAGAGAAGAGATCCCTCATCCCCTGTGAACTTGGGACTCACAGGGGCAAAGCTGAACTGCAACCCCTTTCTGATCTTGGGAGAGGCTGTTTGGAAGCAACTCTGACAGGATTGCTCTGACTTTGCTCAAACCACCTAGATATTCATACGCTACCTAATTACTCTTATCATAAGATTATAGCAATAGTTCCTCATAGTATCATTATTACCTCAGTCTCATCTTAATAAATAGTGAACAGTCTAGCCATGTATCTGAAAACTAACTAGTGACTAGCCCATACCACCAGCTTCCTCTTCTTCTGTCCAACCCAGCCCTTGAAGTGATATTCATTTAAAACAGCTTTCAGCCCAGCCCAGCTCAGCTCCAAACACAGAAGAGAAAATTACTAATCTCTCACCAAGAAGAACTTCTTTTGCAATTAAGCCTTTTATTTCAGTGGAACAAAAGACTCCTTAATATAAATCAGGAGATCAGAACATGACCTGCGGGGCTGAGAGCTTTTGTAACACCTCTTAAATACCAATACACTCCTGACTTTATCCTAACAGATAATAATGACCAAGTTATAGGTAAGGAGATCCTTTTCATTATAAACATAGTGAGGATTAACTGTTGGCATACAGCAGACCTGTGAAGTACGATTAAAGCTCTATACGTATTGCTGAAACTCAGTTATCCTAGCAAAACAGAAGACAGCACCTATTTGATAAAAGATGAGCATCTAGAACTGCTAAGACAACAAATAAAAGCTTCAGTCATCAGAAACTGCAAGGGATATAAGTAAAATGTAGACAGTCAACTTAAAGCCTGAAAACTCTGCTATGAACTCTTGGAAAAGTCAATAAATGCCTAATTGCATGCTGCATTCTGGAGTCCAGAATCTCTGAAACACCAGTTCTGACAGAGAATTGTGAAGGCCAAGGTTGGTCTTTCCTTTCACCTCCAGGAAGGACCAGCTCAAACTCCCCTATTTTGATATTTCAGAGGACTCAGAACTGAAGCCACTTCTAAGCAAACAGGACTGCCATGTGTCCATTTACATCATTGCCTTTTCAAAAAAAACATTATATTCAATGAATGTGCTGCAAAAAGTTGTGTTCAGCAATCCGGAAGATGTATTTTCTGCTATAAAGCCATTGGATTATGTTTCTCTAGGAGTTGGGTTTTTTTTTCTCTCCCCAGGGGGAGGAGGGATGGAGAAGGGAGGGTAAGACTGGGAACAGTGAGAAAAACTGTTGTCTACCAGATCAACAGTACGGCAGTCTCTAATATTTGACTGCTCATCCCAGAGACCCTAACCAGCATGAGCCCTTGGAGCAGCTCGTGACATGGAGACACGTGGGTTCAGTTAACGACACTGAGCTAGAGTCCAACAGCACGCAATCAAATTTTTCACTGATTTTTTGACTGAGACAAGAGGAGATTTCCCCACAACTTGGGGAAGAGATTTGGGGTAAAATCTCAATAGTCATGCCTAACACTGTGATCCAAAAGAAATTCTGTTCAGCTGCCGCATAAACTCGTGATGCACTCCGTGATGCTGCTGGAGATACTTCCAAGACTATTTTCAGAAGCAGAGCAGCTTCTGTATGGGCAGCCTAGGCCTATTCAAGAGCCAGCTGCTAGGTAGAGGAGCACGACTGTGCTCAAAAAAACCTGGCCTGAAATCTCAGCATATACTAGTGAGCTAGGCTTTCCACACACTGCAACTGCTGGAACCATTTCCATGCCATAGCTAATGTTTAAAAGATTCATCCAGCACATGGGAGACCCAAATGAAATTGCCTTCCGTCTGTGAGGTTCCCAAATATCTCATTTCCAGCATGGAGCTACAGCCACACTGAGCTTTACGGGGTTGGATAGGGAGTTACCCAGCTTGCTCTGTCCCTTGTTAGTGAGCTTCCAGAGAAGATAAAGGAGACAGATGCTAACAAACACCTCTAATGTCAGATCCTGTGTACAAAACAATAAGCACTCCTCAATCTACTCTGCTTAAACCTTGCTTCTCTCCCTGTGAAACGTTAGAAAAGTGCTTTGGCTGCCACTCAAGGCTCATTTGCTTTTAACAGTCTGATCCAACTATGGGTGCAAGACTGCTCAAGTCCATTTAAACCCCATCAACCAACAGTTTCTCCTGCCAGCCTGCATTGCCTTTACTTGCCTAGCTGCAATTCATCACAGATTCCTGCTCACAGAAGCTCCACCTTTCAGGAAGCAGCAAAGGGCTCTGGATTCCCCAGAGGATCTATACCTGGTCATGGACTTTATGAGGATCATTAAGCTAGATCAAGACAATAAATAATGGATCTGATCAGAAGTGCTGTAAGCATTACCTTCCCTCTTCAGTTCTTTTCCTTTTTCACCTGCACTGTTAGAGCAGGAAGAGGTGCTATACTCCAACTTCTGTTTTTGTTGAAAATGAACATCAGTTCTGTTTTCACTAGAAATGGAAACTCAGACTTGGGTTTCAGCAATAAGCAGTATGTAAAGAAATCCACTTCTTGCCAGATTTTGCTTCTCTAATGACTTCAAGAAAAGCAAGATCTAATGCAGAGCCAAAACATACCACTTGGTCTCGCATGGGATCTGATCACACATCTAAAGGCTTTTGAAATTCCCGGAAGGGAGAGTTTCCTCATTCTTAAGGAGTATTACAAAAGTACAGAAGGAATGAATTTGTTTCATTCTAAGTCCCTTATGATTTACCCCCATGATCAATACAACCCAAAAGCTGAGTGTTCCAAGCATTCACCTGCAGTCAATGGGAGACATAGGACACCATTCAATTAAAAGATAATAAAACATGCTATGTTCGACATTCATTCGTTTGAAATTCAAAAGGGTTTTCAGATCTGTCCGCTTAGCCTATCTCCTACAAAAGCCATAAATCTACCTCTTCTAGCTAAACCAAACCGTATTCTTACACTTAAATCATATTGAATGAGCTCAAAGACCAGAGGAATTTGCAAGCACCAACCCTTCTCTTCCTTCCTGACTTAGCCTGTGGCCTTTGACAAGTCTCAGAAAATCCAACTTTCGGGAGCACAGAGACCTCGTCTTTCACTTGGGGAATCTGTTTTTTGAAAGACGTGCTATACTATTTACCTGCCAGCATTTGCACAGGGGTGTGCTAGGACTGAAAGGATGTTTCTTGGCCCCATAAATACTATTAAGAGGCAGGACTCATGCTTCATTTGATGATTGCCAATATCCATATGGGGAGGAAGAAGTGAGACTGTCACTGGTAAACAACCCACTAATACATGAAGCAGAGAACCGAGTATTAGATCATGGCAATAAATACCCAGCACTGAAATAATGAAAAAAAAAAAAAAGATGAAATTTGGGGCGGTTTAGGCACAAGTGGCATATGTCCATCCTGGCTATGTTTCCCCTGAGGATCCTAAACCACCTTATTCCAAGTTTCCTGGAGGAACAGCTTCCCAATGGCAGAAGTAGTCCCACAACACAGGTCCCCACCTGGGGGGAAAGTCTTCCAGGAAGAAAAGCAGCTGCGAGTGCCTTTTGTTGCTCACAGAAGGCCAGGAGCGGAAAACACTGAAAACCAGGAGGCTCAGAAGCCAGAAAGCGTCTTTCTGCAAACAGCCCAAAAGAGTCACCACCTCACCCTGAGAATGCTGTATACAGCTTAAAGGCAAGCTCAGGTTTTGCTTTTTAGCATTGAAGGTTAGGGGTAGAAAATGCCCCATTGTACTGCGGAAATGTTGAATGCAAGGATTGATCTTGATGTGAAGGAATTAGCTCCATGATATTTTGTTTGTAGCCTTGAGGATCTCTTAATCTCACTTTTTAAATAAGGGTGGTAATAGCCATTTACACTTTAAACTCTTTGGAGGGAGCTACTGTCTCCTGGATAACCAGAGATGCAATCTAAAGGGGGAAAGATATAGTCTTCATGCTGAATTCAAGCCATTCAAAGTTTGTTTTAGCAGAGACTTCAAACCCTCTTTATCCCACACACTACAGTACTCATTTTCCTAACAAAAAAAAATTTTGTTTTGTAAGCAAAAGAGCAGTGCACGCCAGAAGGAAAAAGGGAGAAAAGTGAAGAGCAGAAGGTTGAGAAAAAGGCGAGAGAAGGCCTGTGAACTTGAACTGGTTGTGCAATCCTCAGATATTTTTACTTCCCTGGGAAACAGCTATCCCTCTTTCAGAAAAGCAGCTGTTTGCCAAATACTCAAAACCCAGCCCAGAAGCTCAGAGGTGCCAATGAGAGGTGGTCATCCACTTATCCACTTCAGAAAGCTTTGGATGGAAACCAGAAAGAAATTTATTTTTAAGCGTAGAGGATTGAGTGTTCTCACAGGACTCATGTGTGGCACTGATGAGCCAAAAGGATGCGTTTAACAGTTGCTTAAGTCCTGGCACCCACACGTATTTCCTTGCAATAAAGTCCAACACAAGCAGCCTTCAGATATTGTGCAAATATTGTCAGCACTCTGGCACTCTCTCCTTTTTTTATTGTTTTACACAATCCCCAAGTGTTTCATAAACACTAATTATATCTCCCGATTCCTCTAAATGAGCTGTAAGTGCTCTACGTGTGAGGAAACTCAGGCAAAGTGAGAATCACTGCTTCCCACCAGTGCTTTGGCCCAGGTGAGCTGGCTGAAGGAGCTTTACTTGCTCCCGTGGATCAGACCACTACATAACAGGAGAATGTGGTGCATTAACTGGGAGTTAGCACTGTTACCACCTCAAATGTGATTTCAGTCTTCTAGCGCAGCGGGATGGAAGTTCAGTGTTATGGGCTTCTTAACAGCTACACAGTTTAATGCTCAGACTCCCCATAACGCTGCAGGGATCTTCAGTTTCACCATCTTGTCCTAAGTCGTACCATCTGCTAAATTTTTCAAACTGTTTGCATAGTTTATAGAAAATGGGACTTATCCCCAGCTCCCTAGCTAGATCTTGCAGATACCTCTTCAGAGCAATACCAGTACAACCAATTGAGTCATGACACAGATATTTCTCCTTCACTTTTTGTCCCAGCATATAACTAAATAGGCTGAAGCCATCACCTCTGGCCATACTTTCTTACTGACTGCTTTATCAATGCTTGTGTGCTTGCCAGGCAGATTTTAGTGCCAGCAAATATCAAAAGAACCAAGAGCACCACACAGTCGAGGCTGGAGTTCAGAGGCGTTTCCAAGTGAGTGCTACCTATATGCAAAGCATATAATGATTGATGACTTATTTGCAAAATAGGAGCAATGAGCCCCAGCACTAAAAGTACATGTTTCTAGAAGTCACTTAAGTGCAGAGCACTCATGTTTTCCATCATCTGATACTGAATCTATAGACACCTGCTGTTTTGCAAGGACTGATGGGCCTTATGGAGATGCTTTGGGAGATTAAACTCAGAAGTGCTTTATGGAAGATAAATGGACATGATATATCTGGCAAAGAGACTGAGAGGCCTTAAGTCTTAACAACATGTTTTCTCATCACCTAGAAGAGGATATTTCAACAGCTGGAGATAGATGGGACACAACAAGCTAAATTCCTTTTCTCTCCCTGGAGAGCGCTAAAACAGCAGGGAGCACTACAAAGCCTCCACATTATCTCACACTCCCCAGCAAGGAAGGAATCTCAAGGCCAACAGAGCACAATATAAGTAGTGCCATAAGGATACACATTGCTGGGCTTTCTGCATTTTATGACAATACCAGCCTTAAAAAGAGAGTTTTAGATTACAGGTTCACAAGTTCTTTTGCTAAACAGAAGATAAAACTTTTGACTTCTGCTAAGCCTTGGCAATTCCACAAGTTACCCATCCCTATTTCAGACAATAAAAGAGTTACAAGCTGTCACCGCAGGAACAGTTTTTCCTCCTGTGTGATGGGGAACACACCCACAGCTCGCACGCGTACCTCCCAGGTGAGCTGCAGGACCAGCACTGCAACTGATATTTTAACCCAGCAATCTCCCAAGAAAGTGCTCCCTTCATCCTGAAACACAATATGAGCATGAAAGGGTTTATACCAGCCAAGAAAAAGGCTGGGATGTCACCTGAACCCTGCTTTTTGCAAAAAGCCTTCTATACACCTTAATAGCCCTAAAGAGAATTTAAGCACATTTGAGGCTCCACATCCAAGCTAATTGCTTTAGCTCTGAGGAGATGCAATTAGAAACTACACGTGCTGCCGACTCGCTCAGGTCATTCGCACTCCTGATCCCCTTTCCGCAGAGCCCAGCACTATACTCACACTGACAAAGTCTCCCAGCACCTGCAGCCAACAGGCAGATTGGGCTGTTTCACTACAGACTGAAACAAGCCTGTGCAGCTGTAACCGGCCAAAGCCAGCAGTTCTTTGTAATGTCTGGGACAGCCCAGGGGTACTTTGGCAAGAATCCTCAGGGCAGCCCGTTTCCCCCCACCATCTGCCAGCTCAGTGCCCCTTGCAGCGTAGTTACAGGCACCAGCACCTGGCCTCTGCACCGCTCTCAGACATATCTTTCCCCATGGGGCTGCATCTCAGCCCTTCCTCCTTATCTCACAAGATGGGAAAGCCCACCATGCCACCGAGGAAAGATTATTATTTATTGCCCTGCAATGCCTCTTAGGGACAAGTGTCTGCCACAGCAGGCAAGCTATGCACTATTGAATAGGCTTGGGAGCCTCTCTGGAGCCTCAAAACACAGATAAAATACCTTGCCGTGGAATACACTTAGTTCAGCTAAGGGCATGACTTTAAAAATAAAATTTTCTAAAGCATCAGAATGTAATATAGAGATGAAAGATTATACACTGTATAATTTGACCTCTACAGAGGTATCTTATGCTAGGATAAATTCCCTCCCTCTTTACAGGAACATATTGCTAAATAAGCGTGCGTAAAAGGAAAGAGGGATAAGCAACTTCATTCTCATTGCAAAGCACAGCTGACAGTAGTTTAATACCTAGCATTAATTTATTTGGGCATCAAAACTCTGCAAACATGAACTGTGCTCTGACATGAAAGCAATAAAATTTGGGGCATAGGTCATGTTTTTACTATGCCTGGCACAAAAAGATTCCTCTCTTCAGCAGCACCAGAAAGATATAATAATAAGAGCAAAAGGTCAGGACAGACTGTCCACATCTGATCCATCGCAGGGCACAACGAGCCACTGATGATAACATTTGCTTCTTGATTTCCTAACTGTGTTTTACGGTCAGTTGGAATGAGAACCACAGATTCACTGCCGTTACCACCAGTGCTCTAAAACAAAGCAGCCCATGCCAGTTCAGTAGGCAGACTTTGGCTAAGGGAGCAAGGCAGCATGCACATGCCAGTCTATTTTGTAATTTGAGTGGTTTCTTGCATTGCATCTTATGTAAGGATTGGACTCCTAAATTCCGTGCCCAGACAGTTAGCAAGCCTCATATTACCTGCAGTACATATTATACATACCTCCAATTGTATATTTTACTCTGTGCTCCAGCATTAACAGGAGTTTGGGAAAGACACAAAGAGGAAGGAAGAAAATCCTACTGCATTATTACACACTAACACAGTATATGGCCCAAAGGAGCTCCAGCTACTGTAGGAAAAGTCCAAGTCTCCTACCCTTCTAACCATTTGTATTCAGTCTTTGTTTTAGCAATACAAGGTCTTGGCTGAAAAATCCTGTTTCAGCTTTAGTCTTTGCCTGACACTTTAGGACAAATAATATTGCATATTCTAGAGAAGAACAAGGTACAGGATCCACTTGTCCTCATCTTCGAACCATAAAACAGGAAAAGTTCACTTTATAATAATAAGCAGAGATACTATGTGAGAGATGTTTTTTAAGGCACACAGAACTGGGCTTCATTAACTCTTTGGTGTGAAAGTTACATTGGAAATTCCTCAAGAAACCAGAAAGCTTGGCATTACGTTTTTACTGTCAGGCATATTGAACACCAGATCCTGGTCCAGATAAGAATTAAAATAAATAATAAAACTGATTTAAACAAGTGTTTCTAAACATTTGTCCAAGTGTACAAGACCTCAGATGAGAGCCGCAATCTAAACAGACACCCAGCAAGACAGACTAAACTAGAGCAGTGGTTAAGCAGAGATTAGAGGAGCTCCTGACCTAGGGAAGTCACTGTATTCCATTTCTTCTTAGTGCAAGCAATGCATAATCAAGGCAAGAACAACCTTCTCAGAGGAAGATGAAAGACTTCATTCTTCACTCTGAGTTGGGGTATTTAATGCTCATCTGATAACTGAGATCCTAGGATAGCTGAGACATCATCATGACCAAGGCTCAACTCTGATACAGGTGGGAATGTAGTCATGTAGCACTACGGACCCTCTATGGACCCAAAGCAACCACGCTACACCGTATGATACAAACCAGCTCCACACGGAGAAAAAGTAGTCTGAAAGCTTTGCCTCTGCGCTGAACAGAGGGTGCTTTACACCTGCTCCTATTTTCCTTTCTGGAAATGCAAATGACCATACAGGCTGAGGGGCAGGTCTCCCGTCTTTGGAACAATTTGACATGCTATTTGTTTTATCTGCCTTTCCTGTAGGACACAAAGTGGCATGTGACTTGTAGCATTACACATTCTTCAAAAGTTTCCCTGCCATTGTAAATTAATCTCTTGAGGAGGGAAGAGAACGCCAAAACAAAGAGGCCTCTAAACAGAAAGGCTGCCTCGAGGGAAGTTACATTGCCTGCTTCTCCTGCCTCCTCCATCTCACCCCTTCATAAAACTCAAGTTCAAGTCCCAACAGGCACTGCTTTTAATGCTCTCTGAAGTGCACAAAGGGACAGGGTACACACGCTGCTGTGCCTCCGAGTTACATGCTGCCCCATCTCCTCCCACTCTCGGTACCTCCTCTCTGCACCTCTGTTCACCTCAATTTCCAGGACAGGACTTTAATGAAGACTAATGTGTACCCTCCAAACATGCACCATAATCTATTTCTGGAAAAGGAGCGTTACCTCATTTCAATATTAAAGGATCATTTTTCCCCACTCTGAGCACATGAAGTTTGAGTACTACTTAGCAGAGAGCACTGCGTGTCTATTCCATTATGGCATACAAATCACCCCAAGCGCCACTTAAAATGGTACAATCCTTTTTCCCAGTTTTGTCCTAAAAAGGCTAGATATGCACGATTGCTCTAGGTGCAGTCAGTTGGACACCTGTGTAGGGCATAAGAGGCTGCAAAGTCAGGGATAACTGTTCATATAGCATCAGATGGCTTGAACAAGATGAACATACGCAGACTAAAGGATTGATATGTGCATTTGAAAAACATTTTGCTGAACCACAGAGTTCTGGGGCTGACTAGGAGGATGAGCTGGACATTCATATTTGCTCCAAAGATGACTAACATTTCAAAAAAAATTCAGAAATCTAAGAAGGCCTCACATCTCTCTACATGTAGATTAAAGAATAAAAAGCCAGGCAGGCAAGCTACTCCTTGGACAAGCTATCAGGCTAACCTAAGATTTGAAATAAACTCACATTTGACTAGGAATAGCGAGCTTAAACCATTCTTGCACTGGTCCCAAAGGCAAAGCAGCTTTAAGCTTACCCTACTTGGAGTCTGGAAAGGTTGATGCATATCAAATTCTCACCCTTAAACAGCTGGTTATACCACCTTTTGGACTATCCTTCCACCTCCTCCACCACTGTGTTTATGGGACTTGGAGGGAGCAGAATCACTGGGACAGACATCCTCGCCATGTCTCCTCTCATTTCGACTTTAGTCCACTTTTAACAGTCCCAAACTCCCCCTGATCTTACCACTGTGACTAAGATTGTGTAGAACTGAAGGACAGGAGACCCATTTCACCAGCTTTTCCTCCAAAGCACTTACGTATCTTTGTCTTGATGGTACTTTGCTCTTTGGCCCACAGTCACCAGCACAACAGCTGGTGGTATCAGGCTGGTTCTGACACTCTGCACTCAGGGAGATGGGGAATTTCACCCTCTCTCCAAAAGAGCTGCCCTAGAGATGACCCAGATGGAACAAAATGCAGAATCTGCCCTAACTGAATTTGCATTTATGAAAGTGCTACCAGAAGATGTCCTGTTCTCCCCCCAGTTCAAGTATTTATTTGAACATCAGCAGCCCAGCTCCAGTGCAAAAACTCCTTTCTTCAGGTAGAACAACTTCAGATTCTGCCATATCTTTCTTCAAAACAAAGTTCACTTACTCCGGTTACAGATCAGTCCTTCAGCTAGCCACAGGAAAAAGGTCTTTGAAATCCATAACCGCCTTATGATTTAGCACATGAAGCCTTCTTTGACTAACCGTTACTGCATGGCATGCACAGCAGCCCTTAGAGAGAATTTTTGGGAACATGCCAAATTCATATTTCTGTCATTTTCCCCATCTTACATGTCCATATATCCCTTTATACTCATTTCATTAGTAAATTGTCCCATCTATTTACTTAGCTATTTATCAGTGTGGCTGTCACTTTAATTACCTCTGTCTACAAGGATTGCAATTATTTATCTGTCTTATTAGCCATACGCTATCCACCAAATACATTCTTCCCATAAGTATAGACACTGATGTTATCTGTGAACCTGACCTAGAGAGCAATGTTCTTAGAAAGACAAACCATTGCCAAGCATGAAGATTTGTGAGTTTTACTGTCTTATTTTTAATAACTAGTACATAAATGGCACTCATGGAAAGCCAGAATCCTCACTGTTCCTCTAGGCACTGAAGGAGTTTTACGCCTTGAACGTCACCCCACCGAGGTCTCCTTCAGGGTATAAGGCACTATTTTTAGTATAAGCCACAATCTCCCTATTCAAACTCCAGAAGAGCAGCAGAATGTGAGAAATGATATAAGACATGGGTCAGTTTAAAGTTAGCTCCTCCCTTGGTGGCAGAGAAGCATTGTGGAGGGGGCAGATTCTCCACTGCTGCCTCCTCAACTTGTTCCAGAGATTACAGCTGCTTTTTAGTCAATTTAAATGCCAAGAGACTGCTTTCACTGATTTCAAGATCTTCTTTCTCCACAGACTGATCTCTCAGCTAATGAGAAAATTGAGCTCCAGCACAATTGAGCCTCCCCTTTACCATTAGGCTTAGGGTTAGGAGAGAGAGAAAGCGGGGAGCCCCCCGTGGAGTGGGGCTGCAAAGGCCATGCCAAAGGCCATGCGGGGCTGCACCAACATGCATCCCAGCATCACTTCTGCCTTTGGCCAGCATGCGGGCTGCAGGCCTCAGGGGTGACACCCCATCTCTACAACAGCAGCAGGCACACAAGCACAGTAACGGGGTCTGGCACAGCAATCTAAGCCACCATTGCAATCCACAGATACTCACAAGTGGTCACAAAACTTTGCACTTGGTTTAGCAAACCCTCCCTCTGCAGCACCCAAGTTACACGGTACCCCCGCCCCATGGAGGGTGGTAGCATGGTTTCCAGATCCAGACTGGGTTACCGCTTACCTATCTCACCATGATTCTGCTCATTTGGGGAGGGCAGAAAGGGGAAGGGCTTACAGAGTGAAATTAGGCTAGATTTGGGTCCATGTCCCCGTGCATATCCACCTCTACTGAGCTTTTATCTCACACCTATCTGTTGGACACAGCAGGCCTGGACTGTTCTGACACTGGAAGGATGCCCAGTCCCTGCGTGTTGCTTAACTGAAATGCTGTTGCTTCGGAAAGGTCATACCCTGCACACCCGCTCTACCTTCACCCTTTCCCTACCTGTTCTAATCTATTCCTTTCTTTGTAAGGTTTCTGAAGAAACCTTATAGATTTCTTCCTAAAGTAAATAGCTTTCTCCCTTCAGTGCTCTTCTTTTTTCACAGAGTGGAAATCGAACACAAGTATCATTTGAATTAACCCATCTCTCAAATCCCAGAGCATTCAATAGGGTTCAAGGAGGAGACATAAAACACCTTTTAGCAATGTGCGAGCACTGAAGATCACATTGTACTTCACTTCTCTCTTGCCCATCTCTTTCCCTCAAAGACTCCCATGGCAGAAGCGCACTAGGAAGTGCAATGGGGATTCAAAGGAGATCCCTCTTTCTTACATTTGTGTGCAGAGCCTATAAACCTGACACACTGATTCAAGACTTGAAGCACGGCAGCCTCAATTATAGGGAAATCTAGTTCACCTCTCCAGGGAATACATCCCTTTCTATCCAGCAGCTATGAAAGAGTTAATCTGTGCTAAGGTGAAAGGTGCTTGGTGGTGAGGAAGTGACCCATCATCCACCTGGCTTGTTCAGCAAAATTTACCTTAGAAGTAGACAAAGCCATGATCCTGCTGTCTACTGGGGGTGCTTTTCTTTGTCTACTTGCTCTCCAAATGAGAGTTGGCTCAGACCTGACCAAGAACTCTCCTTGGGCACCAGCTAGTGATTTGTGGATAAACAGGAGGGAGAGCGTAACTGTTTTCAACAAAGCATTCCAGCTTGTGGTCAGGCCACATGCTTCAGCTTCCACACAACTTCCCCCTGTGGAGCCCTACAGACAGCCAGGTGATAAGCTCCACACCTCTTCAGATCTTGGCTGTAATCTACTTTGAAGCGCACACCTATGCAGAAGCCAGTTCCCTTAATTCCTTGAAACATTCTTATAAAAGAGCTCCTCTAAGACCAGGTATAACAGTCAAACCCAAGGTCCACTTAGACAAGCATCCTACCTCCAACATTGGCACATACCTCAGGGGAGCATACTGGGGCCAACATAGCTTTCCCAGTGCATTCTCCCAGCCTCCAGCAGCCTGTGGCTTGAGCTTTTTCAGAGCTCACATGCACCTCCAGCCTAGACACTTCAACACAGACCTATCTATTGAAGTCATCCAGATATTCCACCTACGTTTTTTTGGTGGTGACACCAGCTGGATCACTGCCCACCCCACAGTGTCTGTCAGGTTCTGCATCAAGCTCTTGCTTGTGGGGCCACAATGTGACCTGAACCACATTTTCTAAGCACCCTTTCCTCTTGCCAGGTTATTTCCCAGCCAGATGTGTCCTGTGACATTCTTCACAGCAGTCTCACAGACAGTGAGGTCAGCATGGGATACCTTCAGCTACTGTTGCTGCTGACAATGAAACAACAATTTAAAATCTCAGCAGGTACCAACAGCAAGTTATCTTCTTGTGATCTCTGGGAGAGACACACACTCAGACCAAAACTCCTAGAAATACCATCCTCTTCACAAGCCAATCCAGCCCCCTAGGACAAGCTTAAGGGTTTCGGGAAGAGGCCAAAGGCCACAAGAACTAGTCTGTCACAGGGAAGAAGCTAGTGAGATCAAGGGCATAGCCACTATCTGAGGTCCTTAAGAAGGTGGGATATTCTCGCTGCGAAATAAATGCTAAGCATGAGCTTTAAGGTATGGAGAAGTGACAATCATCTCTTTAAGGCAGGCAGAGGATTTCACGTGATCTCTTCCTGAGATACACATGCATGGGTGGAGGCTGAGAAAGAAAACCCTCAATCCTGGAACAGTGGAGTACTGCCAATTGTGATGGGTTTACGATAAGCTAAAACACATCCATAAGCATTCAACTTCAAAAGCAGGGAAAGAAGGAGGGGAGCTGCACAGAGTCAAATGCCTAGGGCATCCCATTTCAGTCAATGCAAGGAGACTATTTTTAGAATACCTGCGTACACCTACAAGAGTACTAATACTGGAAAGGAATTCCTCATTTTAATGGTCCCCATCTTCAGGCCACCTTGAAGGTGGCATTCCTACAAGAGCCTCTCCACACACTATCCCAAAGGAAAGATGTCCGCAACGTGTTCTCCCCAAATCAAAAGTATCAAGACAAAAGGCTTTAGCACCAAACTACCATACCAAACATAGATGCAGGCAAGTTTCTAGTCAGGTCTTCCATTTCCCTCTGTACACCAGACTCCTGCCCGCTTTCCATCTCCTCTGATAGTTTTCATTAGCCTATCAGGAAAAAACACCTGGAATATCCAGTGGAGACCTACAGCTACAGTCTAGCATGGGAGACAGGTGGGGAACCTGTTCATGAAAAATAAGCACATGAGGCACCTGAACTACAGCTACTGCACTAGTTACTTCAGAGGCCCTAGGAGTTTGATGAGCATCAGATCCAAACTGAAGTATTCCAACACCTCTTAACATTAAAGAACTGCAGACTTCGAAGATTATAACCTGAAAACACACATCTCGTTCTATAACGAAGCAATAACGAAGTGGGCCAAAGATCCTCTTTTCTTCTCCCTTGCCCACACAAACATTAACCAAGTGATTAAGCCCCTAGAATATGAATACATGCTTTCAAAAAATGAACTAGTGCATGCACCGTCCTTGAAGGTTTTGTTTCCATCCCTTCTGTTTCTGTTAATGTAAATCAGGAGAAATCCCATTATAGCTGATAAAGCTGCATTCTGCACTGCAAAATCATAATCAGTTCTGCTTTATTCCTTAAATCTCTGAAATTGCCAAGAGATCCAAAGATCCCAAAATCTCCCTGTCAAGAAATTGCTGTCATAAAGAAGTTAGTGAGGCTCAGAATTTGTATAGCTAATTGTTATTGGTGAGTGCTTAGTAGTATCACAATTGGTTCAGAAGAGCTATCAACCCTGAATGCTTTGGGTTTATAGCCATCAGCTCAGATGCTTTGGGAGATGACTTTATGCAGGGGGTAAATTAGCCTGTCTTCCTGCCACAGTTTTTTTCCAGGTGATTTTTCATCTGCTCTGGAACCAGAACCGATTTCTCTGTCTTCTGAAATATGTACAACAGTGCATGATGGCACAACTCCATCCTCTGTCCTTAGCATTGGTCCCTGTGTTTCTAGTTTCCACAATTTCTAACATGCAAAAAACACAAGATGAACACTTGCTGAAAAGTAAACTCCTGTTCTTTCTCTTCACACAATTAAGGGTAGGAACAGCGAAGGTGGAGCAGGTAAATCAGGAATAAGGAACCTACCTCTTTCTCCCTGACTCTGACATCCCTTGGAAGTGATCTGGGACCTGCCCATCTCCCTCTGTCTCTCCACTATTCCCTTCTGCCATGAAGGACCAGGATGTTCTGCTCCCCTCCTAGTCATCAGGGAGACCCTTTCAGAAATTCCTGCCTGCCCAATTGTTTTAAGATGACACAAAGATTTCCTCTTAAAAGTTCGATAGCATCCCTTTAAATGAGCACTGTGGTTTCAGCTCAGCATTTTCTCCTTGTTTGCATGCTAGACCCACACTTGGATGGCATCATGTTTCCCAGCTGAACCCAGCCACATCCCTGCACCTGCATAGCTAGCAGCAACATGAGAAGTCTTCAGCACGCAATTCAGATAGAGATCTCTTCAAGCAGCTTTATTGATGTTAATGGAGTTGCTTGGGATTTACACTCACGTAAATCAGAGCACAGGTGGATGATAAATTCTTGCAACCGGCAACAATATAGGGAAGGCCAATTTCACCCCAGAGTAATGCTACTGATGTCAAAAGCAGTACACCAAGAAGCAGCTGTGTTCATCGTAAGCCATGTTCACCAGGCAAATCAGGTCATTGCAAATCAGCCTGTAAATACGCATAGCATCAAACAGCGAGCTACCCACATTCAGGATTTTGCCCAAATGTTGCAAGTTTATTATTTTAAAGTACAGCTTTAAAGAAGTATTTTCAGAGAGCAGACTTGGGCATACAGAAATCAACCAACATTAGTGCATGGCCATCACATCCTTTACAATGACATCACCTTTGGACACTGATCGCTTTGCACTAGCGGTTGTATTTCAAACCACAGTGGAAGCTATTGGAGGAAAAACACATGTGTAACCCTAACTGGCCTTCAAAAAAACCTGTGAGTCAGACACACAAGTGTGGCAGCTAGTAAGTGCTTTCAGCGTGACAAAGAGACAAGGACAGGTAAAGGGGTGCAGTACTTCTGTGCACACCACTGCCCTTCATGCTCACCCCTTGCCACTCACTTGGCACAGCTGACTGGGAAATAGGGTACTTGATCCCTTGCATTTGAAGCCTTTGCCTGCTCATGCTGGGGTCGGCAACCACCGCCCTGTAGTTACTGAAGACCTGACAAGTCACTCAGCAACGTTTCCTCTTTCAGTTTCATAGAGGCCTATAAAACACCCCAGTTTCCTCCCTGCTCCCTGGACATTTGTAAGAGCAGAAAAGCAAGAAAGCCAGCATATGGGAGGGGTCATTAGTACCCAAGAAGAGATGAGCAACAGCTGACTGATGCCCACAGAAAGACCAGTTATCAAGGAGATCCTGAGGGTAAAGGTGACCGAGGCAGCACAGTCAGGAAGCAACAAAGGTTAAACGTACATGAGAGATGTTAAGTGGCCAAACCTCCCTGCTTACAAGACACAGGTCTGAGTCTTATATCAAGACTCAGGATGTTGAATGTCAGATGTAGTCAAACAGGAAGAGCTAATATAGACAGAGACACATCGAGGATCAGATTACACAACCATATGGATTGCCACAAGGGTCTGAGGCTATCTGTCCTTTCAAAGGCCAATAAATTCATAGTCAGGTGGCCTCAGGTAAGCTATCCCTACTTCTCCACCTGGCCACCAGGGTGTATTCGTTCCCCAGGGTCCACTGCTCACACTCCCAGGGCTTAACCGCCTACTCCATTAGTTGTTTGCCACCCTGCTGTGACTAAGCTGGATTTACAACCTGGAAAGCAGTAGGAAAGACAGTCTGATCAAAAGGACAATCCTCACAGCCAGAAAGCAAGAAAGACCTGTGTATCCAGTTGTTCCAGGACACTTAATCCATTGAGCCTTCTCCGCTCTACCCTTGGGCTTAGGCTGAGTCAGTCACGATTTGCCTAAAACCATGAGAATTCCCTTCTCCCCTCAGAAAAAAAAAAAAAAAAAGCAGCATATAGTTGTAAACTTTGTCAAGAAAGGAAAAAAGAGGGGCTCATGCTACACTTTTACATTATGATTCAGCAGCTGATTGGCCACTTGGCAGTTTTCCGTCTATGGCGTCTCCGTGCCTCTGAATGCCAAACCAAACACTTCTTTTTATCTAAAAGACTTTACGTTCAGATGGACAGATTTGTTCTTATATTGGCAATTAGATCTGCAGGTGCAGGAGCGTTCAGCCCCATGAGAACTTCCCTCGGTATCTTTGGGGCTACCTATGTAAGGGCTGGCTACTGCAAAAATGCCAGAGTTAAGCCCTGATGCAATATCACTTTCCTACTGGAAGGAAGGTGGAGTTTTGGGTCCACACACCTTTTTCAAAGAGGAACAATAGATGCATTGTAACAAAAGCCAAGTCAGTAGCAGGAGTCACAAAGCATCAGCCAGTGTAAGGTTTTCACTCGCCTTTTGTCTAATAAAGGATATATCAACAAAATCAAGAGGACATGTCAACTTCATAAAGTGCTCAAGTATTTCCAATACACCAGGCTTTACCCTCCTTCCACCCCTTAAATCCCACATTCCACCATTTTGGGGCAATTGCTCTGTACAGCACTAAAAAGTGGACTCGGCCGAGACTTTTTCCACTCCCAGGAGCTGAAAATTTCCCTTGGCTTCTAGATCTAACAGAAGCTGAGTTCAGCCTCTCTCTAGTACTCTCTGCAGTTTGGAAGCAATCCAATATCCCCTGGACTCGCAGAGGTTTTCTATTGGTTTTAGTGAGCTCTGGAGCAGGGCCTTAAGATGTTTTCTTGTTTTTTTCCTGCAGCTTAGCAGAAGTCAGAACCACTTTGCCTGAAGTTTTACAAGAGGCAGCTGGTGAAAGGTTAGATAACCAGACATCATACCCAAACCCAAGGGAGTCTAAAGAAACTCCTATTTGTGGACTTTTATGCCAAGGTATTGCTTACAACCTTCTTTTTCAGGAAAGGGCTGTCTATTAAGCAAAAAGTGCTTTTCCACTCTATCTAATGACCGAGCACCATTTACAAGAAGACTCAAAAACACCAAACAGAGGTGCAAAATATCTGCATTTTAACTGCAAGTTCATGGGGAAAATAGCAATAATCCACTGCAGAAACATCAGGTAGGAAAACTATCTGGCTTGTGGAGTGGGATCACTCTTTTTCCCCTACAGTCTTCTAGATCATGTACATCTTAAGCCTATCTTTAGCTAAAGATTAGAAAATGATCCAAAATAAATAGGTTGCATTCTAGTAGAGATGCTTTCCTGGGCCGGCAGGAAACACAGACACCCCTTAACATCCCCAGAACTCCTTCAGCTTCCTTAACAACATAAGGCAGAAAAACATATAGCACCTCTGTACACAGAGCAGGCAGAATTTCAGGAGTCTCAAAGCAATGACACTCATATGTCTGAAACAGAATAATGTTTTCCATCACCTTCTCATTCCTCAACCATGTTTTTTTTTCCCAGAGATTAATTCTGAGAAGCAACTAATCCAATAGTCTCTGAAGCAACAAGCAAGTCTAGGTGACTTCTCAAAAGCTGAACTTGAAATTCCTTCTGAACACTGGCTTTAAAATCCATATTCAGCACTTTCCAGGATGAGGGGAAAACTCAGGGCCCTTAAAATTTTCTCACACGAATGCTATCACTAAGAAAAAACTAGTAACTTTGGAGATCTCAAATCAAATATGATAAAACGCCAGGCAAGATGTTGTTTCACCTGAATTCTTTGCTTATCAAACGCTGGATCCTCTTTTCCGGCTCTGAGAGAGGACACTAGAGATAGCTACCAACGAGTCTTTTCTGTAGCTTCCTCCTTTTTCTGGACAGGCTCACACACTCCCCATCATAACAGGGAGAGATTTAGAAGAACTTACTCTAACAGTTACAGGCCACTTGAAAAACCTGCCCTAACACAAGTCTATTATTGTACGCCCTGTTTACTTAAATTCATTCCACAGCCTGGGAGACTTTGCACAAGGAAATTTACAGCTCAAGTTAATAGAGCAAAATGTAAAACTGCTGGCTTTTGGCTGAGGCTGTGAGCAAAGGACAGGCACAGGTTGTGACTGGGGGTGTTTTCACAGGGCCACTGACACAGAATGTGTTTTCAGGGAGTATTTATTTTAAATAAGGAAAGTTTATACAGCTTGAGAAAATTATTGGGAAGGAAATTAAATCTCATTCTGTTGCTCTTCCGTCTCACCTTGACACTTGCAGTTCTCCCTCCCCCAGGGCTTGGTTAGGGCAGGTTTCACTTGCAGAAAATTGCCTTCCTCATGCATACTGATTTACAACCAGCCCACGGACCAGCCTTCTACACCCATTTAAGGAGAGAAGGGGAGAGCAAGACCCATTCCTCCTCTACTCTGACCTCAGGTTTTGGTTTGGGAACTCCTCAGGGAGACATGGGACTACATGGAGTTTCCATCCCACCCCAAACAGTCTGAGAAGAGATGGATGGGACCATCAGTTAGGATCCCTCCGGGCAAAACTACCCCCAGTTAGGATCAGAATGGAAAAGGAGCAGCTTTTTCTCCCAAAGCTACTTCAGAAGTAGCAGAGCCAATGCTACCCTGTCCTCTGGGAACAGCTCTGCTTAGGTAACCACACTGCACCAGAAATACCGCTGGCAGAGATCAGCATTCCTCGTTCCAGTCCAGGCACAGCACAGCCATGCTGGGCCAGTACATAGTGTTCCTCTCCCACCTCAGGGAATCACACAAGAAGCACCAGCACCATCTGCTCAAAAAGCCGTGGCTGCACTGAAGGAACCTGCTGCCTGACAGGTCATTTTACTTTTTCTGCCCTATCAAGAGATCCCCTGGTGCTGATATTTCAAAGGACTCCTGTGGACATGGCTGCAGTGACTCGGGTGCTGGAGCCCATATCTGCCGTTCTGGTACTATAAGGTGGGAATGACATAGACCATAAGGACAAAAGGAGCCATCTGAGGCAGCAAAACAACCTCCCGGTTTTTCTCTAGGCACAGATATCTATGTTATTTTCATCCCCAAAGGGCCCGCTGAATACCCACTTCCCCTCCTGCATCCAACACACATGCCACAAAATACTCAATTCTTCAGATTGCTAAAAGGCTTGAAGTTCAAGAGACCAAAAGCCTCAAGATGTACCATGCAATTAGTTGTGTAAATTCAAAGCACACATCCCCCTTAGTGACTAGATCGCAAGGCATCTAAGCCTACCACCACTGCTACCTAATAAACTCAGCAGCGATCAGGCTAACAAAGCCTATAGGTAAAATCCTCGCAGCGATGCACTGGTAGGTTCACTTGCCTGCTCCTACAAAATCAGCGGTCGGAGCAAACGCTGAAGTGCTGTACCAGCCAGGACCCACACCTCACAGAACAGGTTCAACTTGGCTCCAAACAGTAGGGAATTGTTACTGCTCTATTCTGCATTTCACCTTCCAGAAATACCTCCTCCCACAGTTAAAAATCCTGGCTGAGACCTTCAGCAGGTGTCAGACAGTGCATTTCCCTTCATATCAGCAGAAGGGCAGCAAGAACAGATTGGCCCAGTGGGTACTTGCTATGGCTAGAGTTGCACAAAACCTCACAGACAACAAAAATTAAAAAATAAAAAATAAAGCAAAACCCAGCACATTGCAGGTTCAGTGAATCCTCCAGTCCGGAAGGGCTGAATATCAGGTTTCAGTTTCTGTCATAGAGGAAGTTTGTTCAGTGAGCAGTTATTTTTCAGGATGCTCTCTGGAAATAACGCTGGGGAGAAAAAAGGCTCTAAATCGATGGGGGCCAAGGGGAAGGGCAAGATGAAGCTTTTTAGCCAAAAAGCTCCTGCTGGAGAAACAAGGCATCTCAAGCAGACACGATGCTCATTCTTTCCTTTCTGAGTGATGCTTTACTGAACATATCCACGATTATCCGGGGCCTCTCTTTCTAACAGACATTGCTTCAGCTCACTGGCTGTATCAAGACTGAAAAAAGGCTATTTGCCCTATGACTAAAATCTAGATAAGATACCCCAGACTGAGGAAGTTCAGTCATGCCAATTCATAGGAGGAAGGCCATATTTCTCACCTCAAAGGCCTAGGCTCTATCATGGGATTTTACCACTGACAGCCAATGGCCACGTATAAAATAGCAGCTTGTCTTGAGGTTTCCATCTGAAGACAGGGTTGACATTTTATTGAGTAAAGGGTCTCACAGAGGAGCCCTCGTCCTTTTCCTTTGACCAACTCATAAATAAAACTGCTCCTAAAAGTGCCGTTATTCCATCCTGCGCACCATCGGTTTCTGCTGGCATCACTCCGGATGACGGTGCTCAGGATCTTTCGAGGGCCTCTGCTTCCCTCCTCCAAAAAGCAAAGTGATTCAAGGGACCTCAGTCTTTGGACATTGGCTACTCCTCTAAGAGAAACAAGGCAGCAACATCTTGGAGACTAGAACAATAGGCTGCACAGTTTTCTTCCATACCACTTTAAAACCTGATGAGTAATTAACTCTGACACCCCTAGGTGTTATTAATCCCACTAAATAGGGGAGGAAACCTAGAAAGCAAACCAGACAAACCCTTGGATTAATTCCATTTAGCCTCAGGAATTAAGCTTGGCTTGGAACAGCAGGGCTGTTTGCTTCAGGCATAGAAGTCATCCATATCAGAGAGAACAGAACTTAGCTTCCCTGTCTGCAAGAGAACAGGTATTTCCCCTGCTCACAGGAAGGTTTATCCACTGACTCAAAACCTCAGCAGCCCCAAGGAGAGTCTGCCCAAAACCTCCCCCAGCCTGGCCAGGCTCTTGCTATGAGCCAGATGGCATTAATACCTGCCTGCAGCACTGCGAAGCCTCAGAGATCTCATTTTAGTACAGACTTTTGTGTCAGCACATCCCAGAAAGCTGACTTTGTGACAACAGGAGACAGCTCACTCTCTGCCTAAGCTTCCTTTCCTAATTGGTTTAGGCAACAGCCAGATCCTCCTAAAGGAGCACCAGGCCAGACTCACCGGTGCACTCCATAGGATGGCCCATTCACTGTTTTACACTTCCCCAGGTTAGTGATTTCTCCTCTCTCTTAGCCATCAGTGAAGCTCCATTCATTAAGGCCTCCACAGAAACTCATTAGCACCACTGGGAGAATCACTGTTCAGCCTTAATCATTCACAGCTTCACATCCTTCCCAGTTCCTGGACTGAGGCTTGAAGCATGGTGGGCTCTCTGCTCCTGTTCAAACTCTCACAGAGGCCCGTTTGCATGATTACAAATCAGCACAGCTACCACCTTTCTCTCCAGATGGCATAGAGTCATACTGGGAACTAAACACGTACTTTGGATCCTACTTCTAATTGAAGCAATAAGCATAACTGTAACCAGGACGCAAGAGATCCAATGTCCCCCTACAAGGTGGGCCACCAGCCCCTAAGGTTTCCCTAACCCCACACTGCACAGTACGTGGTGCCAGAGGGAAAGGACATCTTGCTGAGCACTGACCTACAGCTCAGAGTACATGGAAGATCACTTGGGTGCTGATAGTCCTGATCTTCTCAGGCATCACTGCCACCTTCTATCTGTGCAGCCACTGCTTAGCTTCTTTCTTGCCTCAAGCTGTGTCCAGAACCCTTTAAACAAAAGGAAGTCACAGCAGAGGGGACTTGATTCTGCACCCCAGCTAGAAAGCACTGCCCCTGGCAGCAGCCCCCAGCTTAAGTACCATCGTTTAGACTAACAGACACCAGGGTTTGCCTATCACAAGGCTGTATGGGCCAATGACCATAACACAAAATCCCAGAAACAGCTGTCAGTTGGTTTTGGATGTAGGGCACTGTTTGCAGATTACCCAGGACTCCAAGAAAACTCAGCTAATTCTTTAATTTGTTGAGGATCCTGGCACTTGGATATAGCCTCTACACAGCAGCGTGTGTGCACCACATTCATCAGGCAGCCACCACTTTCACAGATGGGTGCTCAGATAAGGCAATGCTAGCACAGGCAGCTCTCACCATTCATCTGGTAAGGCACCACACCTGCACGCTGCTCAGAGCCCTGCAGCACACCCCAGTGATGCAAGAGAACCAGAAGGTGCCGTGAGAGATAAGGCTGTGTGGGAGCCCTCACTGTTCCCTTTGTTCTTTCCCACCACTTCTGTTTCAGCAATTGGACTGCACTAACTGCAGCCCTTCCCTACAGCCAGGAGATCACAGGAGCCCCAACCCAGCTGTTATTGAGCCTTGCAGCAGAGGCCAGCCAGGTGCCTGCTTGGAGGCTCCCCTCTCCTAGCATCCCTTGGGCCTGAGAGCCCAAACAAGCTTCTTCCTGAGGCCATCTAGTGGCATATTTTAATATAGTTTTTAAAACACAAGCATGTTCACCTGGAGTTTATGCAAACATGACTCTAGTGTTCCTGGATGTATGTCATCCTGCATCTAAGCAGGAACTGGGATCTCCATTCCAGCATTTCCCCCCCACACCCCAACAATAAATTCCCCAGATGCCTCACAGCACACTCAGACCCTTCCTGTGGGAACAGGCTGGATTTCAACGCCCCAGGAGCAGCATTCTCCTGTTTAGTACCTATATAGAAAGAGCATGCAAGGCTTCTTGATCCAGAAGATGGTCTTGCCACACTTCACAGCCAAGTCAAAGGTGCTAACTCCAAAGTTTTTCTCCTTCATAGTTAGGGACCTAAGCATTTATGGCTATAGCCCTCCATATTTATTCTCTATTAGGAGCCTCTTAAAGCAGAGATTTTCCACAAAGTTTATGCAGTGTGTATATAGCCATCTCTGTGCACACTAGACCCTGAGCCAAGTAATCCACTTTTGTTTAAAGTGGATTTACACAGAGCCTAAGACCTCTGCAAATCTCACCCAAGTCTAGAAAAAGACTCCTCCAATCCAGCTGAGGCTATACCAATACTAGATCAGTGACATGCAAATTGTTTTCCCCCACATACACAGAGGAGCAGAGTAATAATCTCTACAAACTCTGGCCACAAGAGGAACCAGCCTCAATAGACCAAGTGATTAATGTCATGAACAGAGAGGATCAGGGTAGCCCTGTTCCTACACACAAGTAGAGTTACATGATCAGGAGCTTAGGCCAGCTCTTCCCTCAGCAGAGAGATGTCAGCAGGGGCTGGAAGTGACAGCTGTGTGCTTAGTGCTGCTGGGCTCACTAGGAAAGCTCTACACTGCTTCACTGGGCACAGTCTCCAGCCAAGGACAGAGGGGATAGCAATTACTTCTGCTGAGCCACTGAACAGCCAGAGCTGTTGTCTCAACCCCCCCTCCCCTTGCTCTGGTCCTCATCTCAGGGCAAGGGGAGAGGTGGTGAGCTTAATTACCCACTGGAAACCCTGCAATGGCTCTTCAGCCCTCAGCTCTAAAAGGTGCCTTTCCTCCCCATACAAGATATCAATAAATCATTAGGGAGGCCTATAGTTCTGGTGTGGGCTGAGAAGCAGGTGTTCTGTTCCTCATGCCCTTCAGGATGAAAAATAGGGTCCTAATGTGAAGGTGGCAGATATTTAACATGCTGCTAGTCTTCACTGACATTTATGCAGACAGTCAAAACCAGAAGCAGACCATGAATATCAGGCAAATGCCTTTCTAGAAGCTTAAGTGCTCATATGGTTCACTTCTACACACAATAGGATGAGATCATTTCCTAGCAAATGAAGAATGAATCCAGTCCATTAGTTCTTTCTAGAAAAATATTTATTTCCTCATTTATCAAGTATCTGGGGTTTCCTTGTGGCAGAGATAAGCCTTCTCCAGAACACTGACAGAAGACAAGAAGCAGATGACAATGGCAAGTAACTCTAAGGTATTATTAGCCACTAGAGCTAGCCAGGGAAGTAGGGTCTTTGCCTCCCAGAGCCTTGATATCAAGTCAGGATGGACCTCTGGAAGATCTTTGTCAGGCTCAAACAGAAGCAGCTGGAGGAAGCTGAATGACCTGTAACACACAGAAGGTCAGATTAGAACAAAGCCAGAAGGGATCAAAAGATCCCATCAGTAATGTTCCCTCCCAGAAGTGGGAGGGGATCAAGGGCAAGGACTTGTCAGATGAGGTTGGTGCTCAAGATACACTACAAGCTTGATGGTTTTCCCACTAGCTAACAGACTGACACCCTCTCTTCACAGGACTATCTCCTCTCCTGACCAAGGAACTAGCAGAGTTCTTATCAGAGAAGGCTACTCTTGGACAAGATAGAAGTAAAAAGCTCTTCTCAGCAATGCCCTCCCATGTACCTACTGGCAGTAAAACAAATATTGAGTTTGAGAATATTCTAAGAGTAACAAAGTGACATACGGCTATTGGAGCCCTGCTTTTTCCCCCCCCCCACCACCTGCATTGGAGAAGCAGCTGATGTGAACTCAGAATTTGAAGGTGGATGCAGCTAGTCCATACCATGCTGCCACATGGCTGGGGAGTGACTGCAAGTGCTACAGCAAGCATTGCCCATGCATGCACCACACCAGGGAAGTACTCCTCATCCATGAAGGGCCCTACTCCAGTTCCAATTGATTTCTCACATACTTTCCAGCTTAAGTGGATGAGAGCTTCAAGATCAGTTTTCCAAAGGTTTTGGCAGACCTTCTCTTCACAAGTGGCAAGGAAAGGATGACATGGCCTGCCTGAACTGGGTCAGGCATCCAGAGTAGGCTTCACATTCTTTAGTTAATACTACCTCTCCCATCTTCTGCTTGGGAGAGAAGAGCAGCCTGCCCAGGTGAGAGTCTAGGAACAAGACATGGCATGTCTTGGAGTTTACTCTACTAGATATTGGCAGCCAAGGTGACACAGCATATCCCACAAACAACAATATCTGTTCATCTTGCATCCATTAAAACAGACCATCCTCGAGACCTGCAAGGAGACATCCCATCCACCACCACCTAAAATCTTTGTCCTTCTGTTTGCAATGCCAGCCTGCTTGCAGCTTAAAGGTCAGTGCATGGGAACACTGTTACAGCTATATCCAGCCATTCCGTCAGTGGGAAAGGTTTTTTGCAGGCAGAGCTAGCAACCATTCCCCACAGCCTGTGCTACACCAGGAAACACTGGTGGGAAAGAGAGGTGCCAACACTCAGAAAACTTAAGTTTAGTATTAAGGGAACAGAGTAAAAACCCCAAAACCTAGCCAGGTCAAGGAATCCATTATTTGGTCCACTCTTATGCTTTTGACTGCTTAATCTTTTGATGAAAGGTATAGCATTTTTCATGCATGCACTACTGATTCTCTGCAGTGCTAGAAGAGAACCCTTCCCATAAGTCTCGTTCCACTCCAAAACATCCTTCATAAACTTGGCTTTATATCATTTCCACTTGATTGTAGATACAAGGAGCCCCACAATCCTAGAAGCCTTCAAAGTCAATGAACAGTTTGCATCATGAGTACTCTGAACCCTTCCCTTAGGAGGATCTCTCTTCCCATTGTAACAGAGATCTTAGAGCAAATAAGTTCCTGACCAGACACCTACTATGTTCAGAAAAAGGCCGACTTTAGCAGCACAGTGAGAACAAGGCTTGTCTTCATGGAAGCCCACATCAGCAGGTCTCTATGTCCAGACAGAGCCTCATTCGGTAACTATTTTAGTAACTATGAGTCTTTCAACTATTTTCCCTTGTTCTAAGCCAGGGTGCTGCCCAGCTCAGTTTTGCAAGGCATTGAGCATACTGCAGTAAGAACTTTGAAAGGTAAGAAACCAAGGCCACCAACTACATCACCCAATCACATCAACACAGTGAGAATCACAGCTGAGCAGTTCAAGTTCCAGGCCTACTTTGGAGACCTTAAATCAAGTAGCTGCTCAGGCACTGCTTTCTCTAGCAGAAGCCATGCAACTCTGGTTCAGTTTCAAACCCATTTTGCAGTTAACTCTTCCTTCATGGAAAGGTTATCCAGCTTGTCCAGCCAGGCACACGGAAACCCACTCATCAAGGGACAAAGTAGAAGGATGTCCAACCAAAACAGGAAGTTGCAATGGGGGGAAGCTAGGATTAAAAACAGACACCAGAAAGTAAGGTCAATCAATCCCATCTTTCCCCCATGTCCTTCCAGCCAAGCTTTCTTTGGCTACATTGGACCTCTAGATAAGGTACTAAGTTACTTCAGAGTCAAGAGAACCCACATTGGAAAGACTTTGTCTGTCAAGGCTTCTTGGGAATAGTTGCTTGGAAATAGTAATTATTTGTACTCCATTCCAGACCTAACAAGATCATCATGATAAGTAAATGCCCAGAAACACTAGTCATAGTTGCTACCATATTCCTCTATGTCAGAGACTGAGAGCACTTGCCCCAGAGAACATGCAGCCCAGAGCAGTAATAGTTATCAGCATAATACTGTCCCAGATTTCCCAGGGTGTGCCTTGCCTGGAATGGAAAATTACACACCTTAGATGGCAAAGTTCCTTAAGAATAATGAACACTGCAGGTAGTTTTGGAGAGTTCTTTCCTCAAATGTAAGAGGAAGCAGGTATCAAATGGACCAGCCAGGCTGGCAAATGAATGCAGGATCCAGCATCACAAAGGCTGCTAGGCCAGCTAGGGGGAGTGTGTCATTTGTTAAACAAGTTCCTTCCCTTCTAGCTACACTCCTAGCTCTCTTCTTGAGCAGTATCTTTGTCACACTCATCCCCAAGTTTCAAAATCCTCCCCAAACACGAGCCTCCTCCTTTGTTCTCTCACAAAGGAACTCCAAGGAAAAAAAAAAAAATCAAAGAGCACAAGGGACCAATACCACAGGACACTACATATAGCCCAGGTCATTTCACATCAACTTCCAGGTGCACAACAGAATGACTAGAAGCTCTCTGCAAGGACACACCGGCACTCAGAAACCAAAACCTAAAGGCTGGGCTTGCTTAAACCTCATTTGGGTCCACAGATGAGGCAGCATATGTCTTGAAGAGCCTCAAAAGGAAGGGAACCAGCTGGATGTCTACACAGCCACTAGAGCTGTCATCCTGGAGACCTGGATTCTCCTCTGCTAACATCTCACCTGCATGGCTCTCACAGCCCTGAGACAGAAGCCAGCAGGCAGCAACAATATTAGCTGAAGGCCCAAGACAAGCCAGCTAGCACAAGGAGGAGAAAGAGAAACAACAAGCAGCACCATAGGGAAGCTCTACAAGAGCTACAATAACACTGGACTGTAAGCCAACCCCCAGCCTCCCCCATGCTCAGGTTTTTAGCCACATAGAACAGCTTTCACCTCCTTTCAGTTCTACATAAGTCATGCTCCTTTCCCCCTTCACAGTAGCCCCCATAGAAGGGCAAAACCAGAAGTACTAGCTCATTAGAGCCCTGTAAGCTGTATGGTAGGCATATCCAACACAGCAAGGCTCCTCTCTAGGAAAGAGTCCATCTCACAGCCCTCAAAGGTGGCCAAGCCACCACACAGACTATTACCAGCATTACACCAACAGCAAATCCCCATTTCCTCCCACACACCCTCTTACCTCTGAAGCAAGTCCAGAGTGCCTCATCCCAGCTGCTACAGGTCCTCTCAACAGTCTTTCCCCCCTTGCAGCTCCTTTGACACCACAGCCTCCTAGAAAAGACCCTTTCTTGCCCTGAGCTAAGCTTATGAAGACCCAGGGCCCTCTTTCTCCCTGCAGCCAGTTCACACCTTAATTTTCACTCTATCAATCACAGCTGGTTTTCTTTGCTCCTGCTGGGTAATAGCTTGCACTGGTGCAAAGCCTGAGGTCAGGAGTATAAGGGCTAGCCTGGCTCTCCATAGGCAGAAATAGGCCTCAAAGAGAAGCAAATTTTGCAACGCAGGGCCTTGAGGCTAAGCTTTGTGTGGGCCCACAACTGGAGATGTGTTAGGTCCTGCTCAAGGGTGGGGAGGCATGGGGGGGGATTCAAATTAAGTGACAGGAATCAAGGGCAGCCTTCTCAAAAGCCCCTGCTGTCTACGCTTACAGAGCAGCCACAGTCGCCTCTCTCCCCCTCTCATTTTTCCTGTGAGAAGCAGAGTTTAGCCCCTAAGTAGGTGTCGTTTCTCCTACAGCTCATTACGACACAAGAGAGCAGGCCAAGGGCTGACCCCAAGGCGTGCGGAGCTCAGATGTGGGCTGGGCGAAGGGACTGAGGCTCCTAAGCCGTGGAAGCGCATTAGGAAACACCAGCGTTCCCATCCCTGGGGGTCGGTGCCAAAGCAGCGCTGCATCCAGGCCCTTCTCCGCGCCGGGTCTGGCTATCGCTCCTTCTGCCAGCTGCTCGTGTTAGCGCCGGTAAATCTGGCAGGAGGATTTTTCAAAGGTAAACCTCTGCCTGCTTGGAGTGTTCTTGCCTCTTGATTTCACTGAGGCGACGTGATTTAAAAAGCAGCAAGTAATTGATTACCTGTAAAACAGGGTTGTAATTCAATAAATAAATGATAAATCAGCGTTTCTCGTCTTAGAGAAAAGCTGGAGACCCAGAGTTCCCCTCTAAGGAATTGAACAAGACATCCATTATCCAAACTGATAGCAGCTACCCAAGTGGAAAGAGCAGTTGTGCCTTCACATTTTCTGACACTTTTCATGTATATTACAGCATCTTGGCTGAAAATGAAGTGATTTGAACTCTAAATAACTCATTACGGCAAAGAAGGAATTGCTGTTTTCCAGATTACCTAACCCCTGTCAATTTGGATCAAAACCCAACACCCGGGGAATTAAGCGTGGTTACTTTGATACATCTCAAACTAATCCTTCCACTCCCAGCCCAATTGCTGGCCTTCTAGTTGCGAGTTCCCCCAAAGCTCTGTCCGCGCAGCCTCGCTGAGCGTTTGTGGCAAGACTGGCTATTCTGCCGTGCGACCATCATTGCGTCTCCCCTGCCCTCCACTCCTGAGAGAATAACACCGGACTCTGAGGATTTAAGTCCTTTGTAAATCTTTCTATAAACCAGGAATCACCTTCCCCAGGAACCTGGCGTGTCGATGGCTGCAAAGCTGCTCTGACGCCTACATGCACACACACAATTCAGGGTCGCTAATGAGAGCGTGCTCCAGCTCGGGAAGGGACAATGGGCACTTCTCGTGACTAATCAGGGACAGCTGAAAAGTAGGACAGCAGTTTGTTCGGAAGCTCTGCTGGACCTGGAAAGTTGCTTCGCTGAAGGAGTAGGGTCACTCCATGCCAGTCCAGGCGTTTCAAAGAAACACATGTGCTTGCTACCAGTGTCTTAAGAGGGACGAACGTCTTTTGGCCTGGGAAGGCTTTCTTCTCCATTGTGTGACGGCTGCACATTAAAACGCAATCAATATTATTCCCATTGTTTACCCTGAAGTTTGATGCATGTCTTCCTGCTTTTACATCCTTGTTCTCACATTCTAGTGCCCCCGGTTCCACCAAAGCAAGATGATCTCTAGCCTGGGTAGAAGTGTTTCTTGCAAAATGGCAGTTTCTGGCGCACAATAGTTCTGTAATGAGAGAGGAGGCAGAAAATATAAATAAAGCTACAATAAGATGAGCTGCTTATGAAGAATAGTTGAATGTATGTGTAAGAGTGTAAAAAAGTGTAAAAGAAAGTGTAAGAAAAATAGAAATAATATGAGTAAAACTGGGAAACTACAAATTTAAGCATATTTTGTGTGTGTGTGTGTGTGTGTGTACGTGTGTGTATGAGCGTATGAGTGAGCAAGAGGTGAGATTAGCATATGAGAAAAGACAAAAGAAAACATGGAAACCCAATAGCTCAGGACACACGTGTATTGGGAGATGTGAGGGAGGGCACCAAAAATGTAATGAGCCAACGTACAGGAGACCTTGTGCCATACAAACCAGCCCAAGGGTGCAGCTGAGGGGAGCAAACCAGTCAGTTTTAGGAACCCTGCCTGCCCTCAGAGAGCAGCTGCCCCCACCTTGACAACTTTGGGAGGCTTCCTACAAAACTGCCAGGCCGAACACCTCTTCTATACAAGTGTCCAAGACCGAGATGGTCATTCAGAGTTCACTGAATTCACCGTGCTGGTGTTTAGGAGATTCTTGCACACAGCCTGTGTAACTACGCTCAGCACCCCAGGATTATAAAAGAGTAGGAAGGTGGGCATACAGGATTTCCAGAATAGGCTCTTCCTTCTCGGATGCTGAATAAGAAACGCTTTCAACTCATCTCTTTGTTTATTGCTGCAGCTTGCCTCCCCTGCCTTTCTCACGTCCGGAGACCTGGGGGTCGCCCCCATCCCTCCAGCCGGTTCCTCTCCCCCCGCCGCTGCGGGGCTTGGGGCGACCTTTCCCGGGGCAGCAGGCGGGCGGCGGGGGCGCCGAGCCGCGCTGCCGGGCTGCCCCCACCAGGTGGCACTGCAGGAGCGGCGGAGCGGCGCGGCCCCGGCCCCGGCCCCGGCCCCGGCCCCGGCGGCTCCCGCTCCGGCCCCGGCCCGGCCCCGGCCCGGCCCCGGGGCACGGCGGCGGAGCCGGGCCAGAAGGCTCCCTCCCCTCCCGTCCTCCGAAACACGCCGGCTGCTGGTGCAGGCGGCCGGGTGCTGCCCGGTAACACGGTTTCGCCCTTGATTTCGCGGTTTGGGGACGCGGCAGGCGGGAGCGGAGCCGGGACCCAGCCGGGCGCCAGCGAAGCGCTCTCTCCCCGTCGGTCCTTCCTCCTCACGGCAGAAATTTGGAGCCGCGGGATGTCAGGGACGGCGGGGAGGACTGTATTGACGTGTTATCTCTCTTCCCCACCCCGCGCCTGGTGAAACATTTGGCAGGAGGCTCAAACCGGAGAGCCGACTGTAAAAGGGGTGCGAGCACAAGCGCCGGGGCGCCAGCGCACGGGCAGCGCTCCCAGCTGGTCCCCGCCAGCGAGGGCGAGCTGGCAGCGCGGATGGGCGACGGCCCCGGGCTGTCCCGCAGGCAGCGGGGGGCTGGGGCTGCGCGGCGAGTTTATTGTGCCTGTTTGCAACTGGTCAACAGAGATGAATGTACCCAGGAGGCTCGATAGCAAAGATAACGCAGAGCTGACCAAGACACAAGATTAGCGAAGCCCAACGGCTAGACAGACCCTCCCGGCCCCCTGCTTGAGCGCGTTGCTGTGCATGGCCAGAAATGACACAGCCGGAGTGTAAACGAGCCCCTGGGAGAGCGGGTGCTGGTGGCGGCTTGTGTTGGGGCTCCGTGGCATGGGACGTATATCCGCAGCGATAGGATTGTGTCTCACACTTGGCGTTATACTTTCTACAAAGGGAAATGAACGCGCACACAACCTCCTCTATCCACATACTCTTTTCTGCAGCCACACATATATATTTGAACTACATAAATATTTGAACTACATAAATGTTTGAAATGCATGAAGTTATTTAGCGCTGTATACACAGTATGTATAGAGGCATTTGTATGTAAATAAAGTAATAATAAAGTAATATATAGCTACGGACACGGTCTGTAGCTATGTACATGCTATGTGTCTAATCGCAGAAATGCGTACATGTAAACACACCACGTTGGAGGGTGATTATCAAGTAGTTCCTGCAGACGTGAATTGCTCGTGTGCACACACGAATCCTTTCCAGCATGCTAAACTTCGAGGACAGCGGCCAGCTGTCCCCGCTCCCGATGGACTTTTGCTGTCCTTGTTGCGGCTGGGATTCTCTTTTTCTTTTTTTTTCCCTCCCGTAATATGTCTGTTCAGAAAAAGGGGGGGGAAATCCCCATCTTTAAATAAAGTCTCTGCCGGCCCGAGCCGCCACTTTTCCTGGAAGCAAACCCTTCGGCATGCAAACCAAAGCCTCCCCCTTGTCCGACCGCAAACCGGCGTTTTCGGGAGGGGAGGGGGAGGGTCGCTGTTCGCGGCGCTCCCACGCGTGCCCCGGTGTTTCACCCAGGAGCGCTCCCGGGACTGGTTATTCCTTCGCCTCTGGACGGATTCCTGTTGAGAAATCATATTTAAAACAAACCAAAGAGCTGCAGGACCACCACCATCACCGCCATGCGGCTCCAGGGTTAACCCCCCCCTAATGACTGACGGCTGGTGCCACTGAGACAAATAAATACATCGTAAGGAGGGCAATGGGTCGCGAGTCGTTTTGGCCCTAAGGTGAGATTTAGCAATGACCGCCCATTAAAACAAGCTTTTCACTTTTCCTAGGGGTAGCCCCTGCCCCCACCCGCTCTTGTGACCAGTCTTACATTTGTATTTAAGGTATGGGGGAATTTCCCCTTCCTTTTTAGCTCGGACTCGGGAAAAATGGAAAGCGGCTGAAATAGGACTCAGAGAGGAAAGGAGTTTGAAAAGCGCTCCTCAAATTCGCAGAGAAGGCCCCAAACTGACAACAAGGGGAGCGAGGGAGAGCTTAAAAATAACATTAAGGAAACCTCTCAAAAATAAATGCCAGAGCGTATAGGAAAAGTTGCACGGCACAAAAGGAAGAAAAAATCCTGCCAGAAGTAATGGCGATGCCAAATTTCCCAAGGAAAGGACTCGCCGGCGCAGCGCAAGCGCGGGAGAAGATGCGGGGGGAGCCCGATCCGGGCCGAGAGCCGAGCCCGTCCTCACCTGGGAAGCCGCGGACCGCCGGCGAGCCGAGCCTCCTCCCCGCGCAGGGAGCAGAAATGTGACTCCACGTTTTGCACAAAGGCCTCGAGCAGCCCCCTTCCCCTCGCTCCCTGCCAGCGCCTGCCGCTTCCCCCTCGCCCCCGAGAAAGGCTCCGCGTTTTACCGACCCCGCAGCAGAGCCGCGGCCGCCCCCGACCCTGCCGGAGGGAGCAGGTCCAGGCTGGGGGAGTGTCACCACTGGCTTTTTCTTTTGGACTAATTTGACTGCAAACTTTATTTTGTCAGTGATGCTTTGGCAGCTTGCAAGGAAATCAAGCTTGCTCTGAAAAAAAAAGTGGGGGGGCGCGGTGGGCAGGGGCAGCTGGCAGCGCCCGGAGGGGGCGGACGGGCTCTCCGTGCCGCTGCCGCAGGCACCCCCGGTTGCTTCGGAGCTCGGGGAGCTCGGCAGAGCCCAGCTTGTTGTCTTGCTTACGATCGGGGTTCCCCCCCCCCAATGCCATGCGGGAAAGGGTCCTTCGCTAGAAAGGCGGGTATGTATGTGAAGGCGATGCTAAAAGTACGGTGAGAACAACCTGAAGTTTAGCAGGAATTACGACCCCCGGTTAGGTGCGCTAGAGGCCGAGCTCTTTTTTTTTTTTTACTGAGAGCGTTACAAGTAAATAAATAAAGCATTTTTCTCCAGAATCATCAAATTATTAAAAAGGGGGGAAAACAAAAGAAGGGGGTTAGAAAGGGAAAGCACAAAGGTGTGTGTCTGCACGGCGGCTGCGGTCCGAGCCGCGTGTGCTCGCCGAGGAGGAGCAGTGGCAGATAGAGACGTTTGGGAGCTCGGGCAGAGCTCCCGAGCCGCAGCACCGCAAAGGCAAACGCCGCAAACCGTGCAACCAAACGGGGGCTTCGGCGAGCCCAGGACTCCCCGGCAAAAGCGGTGCTGCCTCCCCAGCTGCCCTTCCCTCGGCTCTGCTCGGCAGCCCTCCCCGGCCGACCCCGACCCCTCCGCCCTTGCCGTTGCCCGGCTGCCGCGGGCGGGGGGCGACCGGCTTCAGCCCTCTGCTTCGGGGCGAGGAGCTGGAGCCGGGACTTCCGAGAGCGCCTTGAACGGCCACTTCAAGCTAAGGGCTTCGCCTCGCCGTGTTTTTACACGCCTTAATTGTTCCCTAATAATGCGGGGTTTGGGAGAAGCACGTGGGAAGTTTGGGGCTGGCTGGAAAAACAACAAAAACCCCAAACCAACCCCATGCATCGTCTTCCAGAGCTGGCTCCCTCTAAGCTGTTGGTTTTTCTCTCTCCCTGGAGTCAAAAGGCTTCAGGTGTAAACCGCCGCTCTTTAAAAGCTCGAGAGATGTAACAAGGGTCTGGCTGCAGGGAGAGGTCGGCGGGTCAGGGAGATAAAGCGATGCGATCCTCCAGCTACACGAGCTGGAATGTCCCTTTTCATGTCTGTTTGCCTTCGTGGGGTGTGTGTGTGTGTGTGTGCGCGCAGGGGTGAGGGCTCCGGGAGGCCGCGGTGCCCCCGGGGAAAGGGGCGCTCAGGGAGGAGGACAGGGTCTGCAAGGCGCCGGCGTGCTGCGGGCTGTCGGTGCCCGCAGGAGGACAGTGTCCCCCGTCCGTGTCGTCGCCTTCCCCCCTTCCCCCCCGCCGCAGCTGGCCCCAGCTCCGCGGTGCCGGCGCCTCCCTCCCGCACCCCGGCGGCGCCAGCCCCGGGCGCCCCGGCCCTGCGCGCCCCGGGCGCTGCGGCCCCGCAGCCGGCCGGTCCCGGGGCCACTGGTGACAGGAGCTGGCACGAACAGCAGCACAGGGCGCTTTCTGCAGGCTGTAACGTCTGATCGCCTCCACGCTCCTGCTGCGTTCAGTCCCAGCGAGGGAGCGCTGCAAGGCAATCTCCGCATCAGAGAGAGCGTTTACCTTCCCGAGACAGCAACCAACCAACCAATCAATTAATCAATCGATCAATCAGTCCAAGAATTCCAGTCCCTTGCAGGGCTTATTGCTGTGTTGTGCGTGAAGGAGCGCGCTTTGATGATCGCTTTGGCGCTGGGCTTCCCAGCAGTGGGAATAAACCAGCAGCTACGGCGATCCGGGAGCGTGCGCGCTGCCTTGCCTCCCCTCCCTCCGTGCCCCCGCACACGTACAGCCGCCGGGCGAGATAAAGCGCTTGCGGTCGGCGCTAGCAGCAGCCCTTTGCGTGGCGCGGCTCCGCGCTGGTCCCGCGTGGGACGGGGCCGCGGCGCGGGCTGCCGCCGGGCCCCAGCGCCCCGCCGGAGCCCGCGGCTCGGGCTCCCACCCGAGGCGGGAGCGTGTGCGCTCCTACATACACGCGGCTATCGAGCTGCAACAAACTCGTCTCCTTTTTTCTTTTCTTTTTTTTTTCCTTCCTTTCTAACGAGCCCTCTCTCTGCCTTTGCAAAAAACGCTTCCCGGTGCAATCCTGCAGCCCAGGGCGAGGGAGGAGGCGGGATGGTCCCTGCTTCCAAGACTTTTGCGAACAATCGTTAAAGAAGGAAACCTTTTTTTTTTTCTTCCCCTCCTTTCTCTTCCCTTGTGCAGAGTACGGAGAGGTCCCTTTGATCTGCGAGGCCTGGCTTGCTCCGAGCCCGCACGACGGCTCTGTGTGGAGAGGGGCCCGTCCGCCGTGGGAGCCCCAGAGCCAGGACATGAAAGGAAAAAGGGCGGCCAGGGTACGGGAGATCGACCGAAGGGCTTAAATATTTCATATTGCTGGAAGCTGTCAAGGCCAAAAACAACAACACGCCTCCCACCCTCCCTCCAAAGTGTTTGCAGAGAGCAGGAGTGTGTGTGCGTGCGAGGGGGCCGGAGCGCGCCGTATACCAGGGCCGGGGAAGGGAAGGGGAGAGCGAGCCATAAATTTTCACTTGTAATCAATCAATAATTAACTAATAGCGGAGCGTGGCCCGAGCGGGGCAGGCAGGACGGAACCGGCGGGCAGCCGCACTGCCGGGCCCCGCAGCAGAGCGCCTCTCCCCGGGGTCGCTCCGGCTCCTTTGCCGCCCCGGCCGCCTCCGCTGCCCCAGTCCCGCGCTCCTGCCTCACTTTCCCAGAGACTTTGGCCTCGCCCTCGGGCAACTCCGGGGACTCTGCTCCGCTTCCAGCCCTAGGAAAACCCAGCTCGGCCGGGGAGAGGGGTGGGGGGAGGATGCTCACCCTACTGCCCCTGCCCCGTGGGAGCCACCGTTCCGCTGGGTCCCGTCCGCCCCCCCGGGCCGTGGGTCCCCCCGAGCCGTGGGTCCCCCTCGGGGTCGCTCCCGCACTTCCCGGGCTGCCCGAGAGGTGGCGCCGCCGCCCCGTCGGACCCCCCCCCCGCCCGCCGCCGGACACCCCCCGCCTCCAGCGCCGGGTCGCCTGCATCAGCCATAAAACCATTGAGGATATCAAGACAGGCGCCAGGTGAGTAATAGACAGGATAATCCAGAGAGATTGCTCGCTGTTTACCTCCATCCACAAGCGCCACAAGAGTTACTCATTAACGTTACTATATACAAATAAGATACACAAGAGATAAAGCCATTTGCAAGTCAGAGTTACACCTGCGGTACACGGATTTTCTTGCAAGGACATGGAGAGGGGGAGGTCAGTATTAGCCCCCCCCCCGAATCAATCAGGTTGTGCCGTTCCCCCCCCCCCCAAATAAAAAAATCTTGGCGGCCGGTTTTAGGGAGCCGCGGGGCAGCCGAGGACTCCTGGCGCTGCTCCTCCGAGAAAGGCTACCTGATTCCCGGACTACCGGGAAAGGGAGGCAGGCAGGCGGGGGAATTGCTTTCCACTAAACATCAGCAGCTAATTACCTAGCGAATAACAACAATCTCACCCCCCCCCCCACCCCCGCCACCAAAAGTGCCCTCCATGTACAGAGGGATTTGGGATGCAAGCACCTGGGGAGGGGAGGAAAAAAAAGAAAGAAAGAAAGAAAGAAGAAGGGGCTACCCCGCGACCCCTGAGCCCAAATGGATGAGACCTACGTGGCTGGGGCGGAGGGGGGGGTCATATCGCACTGAAAGGTGCCTCTGCGCCGCCTCCTCTAAGGCCAGATCTCGGCGCATGAAAGAAAGTCGCACAGTGTTACTGAAGGCTGATTTTGCAACCCAGATAGGGCGGCAGCCTCTGTGTCCCTCCGTCTCCCCCCCGACCCCGCTTTGCCTTCCCTCGGTGCAGGCCCCCCCCCGCCCCCCGGCCAGCTCGGAGCGGGGTCAGGCTCGGTCCTCCGGTAGGATCCGGATGGAAAACCAGATCCGTCTTCTGGGGCTCCAGCCCCCTCCAGCCCAAAGCTTCTCTGCCTGCAGACGCTGTTTGTTTTTTTGCCAGACCCGACGCCACCTCCATCCATAAAAGCCCCACCTCGAAAAGGCCAGCTCAAAGGAACATCAGCTAATGTGACTTTTCCAGCAGCCCTCACCTTGGGCCCATCGGGGGCGGGGGCGGGGAGGGGGGCAGCGAGAGAGAGAGAAAATGCTGCTGAACACAAACCTTTTCCCCACCGACTGCGCTAGCTGCAAGCCCAGAGTCTGTCCTGGGTTTAAAATACGACCCCACTGTCTCGTCCCAGCTGAAACAAGAGACCCCCCCCCACCTTCGATGAAGAGGCAGTAGAGACCTGAGCTGTGCTGGGGAAAGGGGTGTGCGGGGGGGGGGGGGGGGGGTCTAGCTGGGGAAGCAGGCGGTGCGCTGCAGGGGGTCACGGTCAGGGTCCCCAAACGCCCCGCGGCTGCCCCCCAGGCCGGCCCGGCGCGGCCCCCGCTGCCGCCGGCGTCCCGCAGAGCCGCAGCGCCCCGGCCCGCGGGTGGCGGGGGGAAATGTCCCTTCGCTCTGGAAATTCACCCCAAAACGAGTAAACGCGGAGAGGCGGCGAGGCCCGGCAGGGTTTGCGGCTGGGGCTTTCCCCGAATGGCCGGGCCCGACGGGACTTCTTAAAAAAATCGGGGAGAAAAGATCTATGGCCACTTTCACCAGCGGGACCTCTCTTTATCTAGCAGGAGCAGGACCCGAAGGCCAGGAGCTGGGGGGCAGGCAGAGCATAAAACAGGATACGGGCTGGAAGTACATCCTTTATAATATTTATTACTGGCGGAGGATGAATCACTTTCCAATATATGGGCCACTAACTGTTGAAGGGGGAAAAAAATCTCTTTAACAAGGAAGAATATATATGTTCTGCTTAAGGATGTGAGCGTGGACTGGCAAAGTTACAAGCAGGGACTGCCAATTCTCTTGATTTCTGTTCTCAGTGACCTCCCAGACCACTGGCTGTACAGTTCACCACTGCAGCTAGAACGTGTGTCCCTATTTCAGCCATTTTCTAACTTAATATCAAGGAATATCATCGGCCCGACGGCAAGACGGAGCGCGTCCAAGGAGGGGGGAAAAAAAGTATTTCCAGGTGGTAACTGGAAAGGCCGATTCCTCTGCCCGGACAGGAGGGAAAAATGAGCCCAGTAACACCATCAGCTCATGAGCACTTTACCTGGAAACTTTGGAGGAGGGTTCTGCATTAAATTTTAACAGATCTATTCTCCAATTCTTCGCTTTTGCTTTATTAATTTATGATAGATAAAAGCATAGCTGAGCCATTCTCATTAACTTTTCAAATGCCACTTAATATTGTTCCATTAAAAGAGGGGACTTAGTAGCCTCTGAACCTACTTTAAAAGAGAGAGCGAGACAGGGGGAAAGTACATTAAACAGCTTGCTTAAAACTTGCACTTCCCCAACAACAATGCGAACGACGCTGTTGCGAACGGACTGGTTTATACCAGCTCCTTCTCCTCTGGTTCCGCGAGAAATATCTTAATATTAGTAAGGGGGCGAGGAGGTGGGGGAGAAAGAGAGACGAGGCAAATGTATCTTTTAACCCCCATCCTCCCAGGCAGCGTTTGAGGAAAGGTGGTTTGAAGGTATTTCACAGTACGCCCAAGACATTTCAATAAAAATTTATTGAAACTTCAGTGACTTTTAAAAGGGGGGGGGGGAAATTACAGAAAAAAAAAAAAAAAGAAAAACGTCTCAACATTTATATAACACAAAATATACCTTCATTTTTTTTTCTTTGAACCAGCTCTGAGCACCTGACTTTCAAGCCAAGAAAATATGCACTCACTCAAACAAAGACAACAATAAGCACAGTAGTAAAACTCCATCGTGTTTTTTGACACACCAAGGAAATGGGAAAACATAATACAAAGGAAAGAAAATCCTAGAATCTTCATCTTTTTCTCTCAAGCCACTGGAGAAGCCTGTTGTCATGTATTAAAAGCATATAATTTTTGTAGTTGTTGTTACTGAAATTTTATACCGAAAGTAGCACTTTTAACACTGAAGAAATCAAGGATTAAAAGCTACTATGGCACATTGCGTTCCGTTTTTTGTTAAAGGTCTTTGATTTTTTGTTTGTTTGTTTCTTTCTTCTTTGCCTTTTGCATTCAGCTCTTTTAAAAAAGGACGAGGTCAGGTTTTCCGCGGTGAACATAAATTTAAAAAGTGAGCACTTAGAATCAAGGTATTTCTCCTCTGGGTTGATCTGCTGGGTTGGGGCGTATGTTTAAAGGAATTATGAACTTGAAATGAAAACGACTAAAAATAAAAACAGAAGAAAAGAAGACAGATGCAGTCATATTTACAGAGATATGTACAATGTCAATAAATTAAAGTTTAATTTCGAGTATTCATATTCCACGTATTTACAAGAGTTATCAAATAATTACATAAATACTTTGTTTTAATAATAGTGTCCGCTTTTTTCTTCTTCTCAGTATGTTTAAACCTTGTTATTGCATATACAATTAAAGAGGGAAAGCTGTGATAAACCTACAGTCAAGCTACAGAGGGATTTAGATAAAATAAATTCACTTTTTTGTCCTTTCCAACTACACTTCTTATTGTTGTTGCTACAGGGAGGACGTTTAAGGTAAAGGGAAGAGGGTCTTATTTTTTGTTTTTATTATTATTATTATTATTTGTCCCTGGGATTTGAAACGAGCATAAAAAAACAACAAAACCCCACCGAAAATAAAAACAAAAACCCCCTAAAAAAAAGCAGGCTACTATGGAACATGCAAAAAAGCCACCAACTGGCTCTCAGACATCACAATAATATTTTAAACACACAGCTTCCCTTAATATAGACTAAGAAGGGCTGCCGTTAACAACCCGTCCAGGAAACAATTGTTGAAGAACCGATATGCAAGTTACTTACACATTTTTTTTAGTTTTGTTTCTTTAGGAAAAAGAAAATCACTTCTCTTACTTACTTTTTATTCATAGGGTGGTCGGGGGCGGGACGGGGGGGTGTTGTGTTGTGTTGTGTTTTGTTTCGCTTTTCTTTATTGGTACACAGTGAAGAAAAGAAAGAACCGAGGGCGCCGCAAACCCACCCGTGACCTCGCCCGCTCGCTCTCATCTGCGCTGGCGGCTTCGGAAGCAGCTCGCTCAGCGCCGCCGCCCTCGGGGCCGGCGCCGGCCGCCGCCCGCGGTGCCCCCCGCCAGGCCGCGGAGCCGCAGCGGCCGCGCCGCGAGCGACGGGGCGGGCGGCGGAGCCGCGGAGCCGCCGGGCGGCCGCTACGGCGAGGCGCTGCGGGCTCTGTCGGGCCGCGGCTCCAGCCCGCTGACGAGGCGCTGGATGTTTTGCAGTTCGCTCGTGGCCGCCTCCTTGTCGGCGCCCAGCTTGGGCGAGAGCGACGCGGAGCCCGAGGAGGAGAGCGTGGACGAGCGGCTCGCCAGCTCCGAGGCCGAGTCCGCCGCGGCCGCCGAGCCGGGGCTGGCGGCCAGGCCGCCCGCTTTGCCCTCGGCCGTGCCGGCGGCGGCCAGGCCGGGCGGCGCGGCGGCCAGCAGCCCGCTGCCGTCGGGCAGCGGCACGGGCAGCGGGTAGGGGCTGTAGCGCAGCCGCGGCCGCACGGCGCTGAGGAAGGGGTGCCGGTGCACCGAGCTGGAGGCGGCGCTGGAGGCCGCCGCCGCCGCCGCCATGTAGGTGTAGGGGTACGGGAAGAGGCTTCCGAAGGGAGACATGGCCAGGCCCTGGGGGAGCGGACAAGAAGGAAAAAGAGGGGAGGGAAAATAGTTAAAAAAAAAACAACAACAAAAAAAATTTATCAGTGTGTGCCGGCTGCGCCGCGGACGTTTCTCACGCAGGCAAGGGAGGCGGGGGGTGGGGAGCGCACAGCCGGCTGGCTACAAATCACCCCGGGGGGCTAAGGACACACACGCGCACACACACACACACACACACACGCAGGCACACCAACACCAACAGCCCTTCGCCTCGGCGGCCGAGAGGTGACACTAAGCGGGCCAAGCTCTCACCGACCGAGGTCGCCAGCGCGGGGGGTGCCGAGGTGCAGAGCACCTGGATTCACCCGCCCAGCGCCCAAAAGGCAACAACCGTCCCCAAACCCCCTGCTCCCTCCCCCTTCCCGGCCCGCACAGCAGCCCTGGCCGTCGCGGCCGCCACCCCCGCGGGGCAGGTCGCGGCCCCGAAATGAGACCGGGCTGGGGGGGAGAGAGAGAGGAAACGAAAGGAGAGGATGTGCTCCCACCTCCTCCGCGGGGAGATTTTTCTTCCCCCTCCTCCCCCCCGGAAAGTGCACGGCTCTCCCCGCAGGGCCGGGATCCCCCCCGCGCCTTCCCCGACGGGGCGGCCGGCGAGCGCCCCGCACCGCGGAGCCGCTCGCCCCGGGACTTCCGTGGGGAAGCCGCCAAGTCCGCGCGGGGGAGAGGCCTGGCGGCGGCACGCTGTCCGCAAACTTGCCAGAGAGCAACAGAGCAAAGGCGGACGGATGGCAAAGAGGAGCGAGTGCAAGATGGGCCACCCGCCCCGCTTCCCCTACCCCGGGGCTTTAACACGCCTGAATCCCCTCCTTCCCCTCCCCTTCACTCCCCCCCCCAAAAAAAAACCACTAAAAGGAGGTTGCCCCTGCAGAAAAAGCCTTGCCCCGACGTGCTGCTTCGGGGGGTGCCGCAGCGGGGAGCCGAGATGGGGGGGGGGAAGTGCACTCCCCGGGGGGGGGGGGCAGCCAGGAGCCCCTGGGAGCTGCCCCGTGGCCGGGGACGAGGAGGGCCGGAGGTGGGGGGGGGGGGAAGTACCTGAGAAGCCAGGACGTGCTGCTGCAGATGAAAGGGCAAAGCGGCTGCCGACGCTCCCGAGAGTCCTTGAGCGGCCGCCGTAGCCATGACCGTGCTGTCGAGGCCCGTGACCCCGGCGGACGCCCCCGACACGGTGGCCAGCAAGGGGCCCATGCCAGCGGCCATGCCGGAGAAGGCCCCCCCCATGGCGAACTGGCCCGGGTGGAGCAGCAGCGGGTGCCCGTTGCCCAGCGGGTTGAAGAACTGCTGGCCGGCCAGGCCCGGGGGGAAGCCGAGGTTTTGCAAGTGTCCCTGGCTCAGGTGCGCGGTGCTGTCGGTCTGGACCGTGAGCGGGGCGAAGGGCTCTTTGCCCAGCAGCCGGTTCTCGTCGACTTTGGGGCCTTCCCGGAGGGGGCTTTTGAGGTCCTCGCCGCTCAGGCCTCCCCCCCGGGTGCTGGAAGAGATAGTAGCCGGGCTATGCCGGGAGTCCGGAGGGGCTTTCTCCGTCCTCTCCCGGCTCCGGCTCACCGCCGAGTCGCTGGGGAAAAAGTGGCCTTTGGAGGGGCTGCCCCCCTTCTCCCGGGGGTCGTCTCCCGCCGCCGCCGCCGCGGAGCTGGCCGGCGCAGGGGTGGCGGCGGTGGTCGTGCTGATTTTGCCCGATTCGCTGGCTTCTAGCAAGGGATCGTCTTTGCTGTCTGCATCGCTGTCTCCCTCGCTGGGGCAGAGATCTGCAAGACAAAGGGAGCCCGGGGCTGTGATCTGGCGAAGCACGTCCCTCAACCCGGTCGGTCTAGGAGCAGGGGCAGGGAGACTTCCTGGCCGGCCAGAAATTTAAATATAAATACATTTTTGTTGTTGTTGTTTAAGTAAATTCCCCGGCTCCCGCCGCCCGCCCCATTCAAGGGAGCTGAACTTTTACAGCGCCGAAAACTGGCTGAGAAACAAAGCGGAGGCCTGCAGCAACGACCCCCCAGCCGGATGGGCCTCGGGCCAGCTGCTCGCTCTCGCCTACACCAGGGTCAATCCGGATTAGCGGCACTTAAAACTGCCCGGGCCGCGGGGCGGCGGGGGCGGCGGCCGGGCGCTCCCCGCCGAGCCCGGAGCCGCCGGGGCCGCGAGCGGCACCGCGAAGGCAGCGCGGCCCCGGCTCGGCTCCCAGGGCCTTTTGGGGGGGGGGGTCTTCTCCCAAGAACTTTTCCTCACTTTTCAGCCCTTCCCAGGGCAGAGCCCAAGCAGATTTCAACGCCCCTGCCTCTCCCCTCCTGCCTCCATCACCCTGTGGGCAAATCCCCCCCACACCCCGCCCCGCTCCTCTCCTCCCGTAGACACCCTCCCCAGCCCAAAATCCCTGCACGACTTCGCTGAATTCCCCTGCGCTTCGTCTCCTAAATTCAGCGCCCCAGGTGCGAAGATCTGCTTCGCTTTTCGGGTCCCCTCCCAGCTCCCTTCCCCTCCCCTCAGCTCGGCAAGACTTTAAACAAACGAGTAAAACAACCAAAAAAAAAAAAAAAAAGGTTGTTTCCTCCTCCCTCCGCACCCCCCCCCCCACCCCTGTATGGATTAATACATCTGAAAGAGCTGCAGACAGCCTCTAACCCGCACGGAGAGGGAGAAACCGAGGGTGACTTTTCTATAACAAAGTTCGGGACTGTATCCAGGGGAAAGATCCTTCCTTTAATAACAGATTCAGAGAGGAATATTAATGGAGTGACTCCAGTTTTTGAACTTTTGCCCCGTGGTCTGTCTTTGCTCCCTTGACTCGGAGCTGGCTCCTTTCTGAGCCATGGGAGGGGAGGAAGGAGTGTGCAGCAGCAGGAGAGAGGGCGCGGGAGAGAGGAAAGAGGGAGAGAAGAAGCAAGAGAGGTAGAAAGAGAGAGAAAGTAAGAGAGAAAGAGAAAGACAGGCAGAAAGAAGCGGAAAGAGAAGGGGGAGAAAGAGAGAAAGTAAGAAAGTAAGACTGAAAAAGAGAGAAAGAGAAAGAAAGAAAAAGAAAAAGCAGAGAGAGAAAGAGAGAGAGAGAGAGCAAAAAATAAGAGAGAAAGGGCAAGAGCAAGTGAGAGAGTGAGTGTAAGAGTGGAAAAGAGAGAGAGAAAGAAAAAAAAGAGAAAGAAAGGTGAAAGAATGAAAAACTGCATCAGAGAGCACCAATTGCACCCCAAAACCGTCTGCTCCTGTCTTGGGGCAGAAGCACCACCTCTTGCCTTTGCCCGGGAGGAGCGCGGGCATGGGGGCTGCACGGGGCGCTCACCCTTGAGGCTGGACGTGCCCACGGACGGCGCAGCAGGGCAGGCCTGCGCGAAGCACTTGAAGGCCGTCTGCTCGTTTGAAGACTCATCCGAGGTGGCGTTCTCCTTCTTCTGCCGCTCGTCGTACACCCGCATGGACTGCAGAGTCAGCTGCTTTCTGCAGGGGAGATGGGGGCTGAGGGTGAGCCCAGGGCACCAAGGGCCCTGCGGGCCCCGGCAGCCCCCGGCCCAGGCGGGAAACCCGCACCGATGGCAGATTTGAACGAGCTGGTGGGAGCCGATTAAGGACGCTGGGCTGCTGGAGGGGAACCCGTTTCTCGGGGGCGGGATGGCTTCGCACGCTCGGGCTGCATGCCTGGGAGCCGCTCGCTGCCACGCGGAGCCAGAGCAGCGCGCGGGGGCGAGGGGCGCCGAGGGCAGCGGGAACCGGCCCCCGGAGATTAGCTGTGGAAACGCGAGGATGTTCCCGAGATATGAGCCATCTTAATGGTTGCTAAGATTGCGAGGAAGTGGTTATTTTGCTAGGCACTTTATGTAATCTTTTCGCCAACAATTAACCCAGAGTAAAATCTATTTATATTTAGAGAGAAATTAGAAATCATTTCCGTCCTGTGGCTCCAGCACTGGCTTTATTTTCACACTGACAGACAAGCGGCGCTGGCGTGTGCGGGTGTGTGGTGTGCTGGACTGAGTGCTGGGCAGGGAGAAAGGCCTCTTGTTTTACTTTACATTTTTCTCTTTTTGATTAAAAAAAAAAAGGAATAGCTTAATTCATTATCTAAAAGTGAGTGCAAATTGCTAAAACATCCTGTCTCCTGTAACAAAACAAGAACATATACCCCCTTAAAAAAATAAATAAGAACCACCCCTTTCCCTATTTTCTCCTTAAAAAAAAAAGTCACATTTAGTGCTGTCCATCTTTCTACCTGTGACACAGACTGTGCTGCTGCTTTTGGAAAAATAAAGAATTTTCTATTATTAATTGCTTCCATACTCAAAGGACCGCTCTGCCAAAACAGTTTATTTATATTTTTCTCCTCCATACTTTAGTCTTTTCGGGATAGTCCCCAGGAAAATGCCAGAGATTCAACCAGCGATCAACTCTGCCCTCGCTCCTCCCTGTTCCTCAGTTCCAGGTAGAAACTGTGGTGCAATATTCCTGTCAAAACGTTAAGGGAAACTTCTTTCTCCAGGGATTTTTGCCATCTTTCTCTTAATGTACCAACATTACTTTCGCCAGTCATCCAGCGCAAGGTAAAAAGTAAACGTGGAAAGCACGATTGACTCACATGCAATCAGTTTGGCATTATTAACGACAAGATCCTTATTAATTTTGGCGGGGGGAAGTGTGGTTTGGAGGAAATGAGAGGTGATTTTGACCTCTGGTCATGTTCGGAGCTTTGCGCAAGAAAACCAGAAAGAGGCGCCTACATGTAATCTTTGCAGACTCACCTTTTTTCCCTCCTTCCATTCCCGGTGTCACGAAAACCTTTGGCAAAGGGATTGTTGTCAATTTTTAATTGCGTTATCTAGAGGGAGGAAAGAAAAAAAAAGGTAGGGGGCTGGGGCAGAAATAAGGCAAGTAGATTTAAGGGGGAAAAATAAACAACAACAACCCCAAAACTGCTCCTCTCCCCTGTTCACAGAGCGCGGGCACGACCCCCGGAGGAGCAGGAACCCCGTGCGTGGGGCCGGGGCCCAGGTCCCCAGCTTTGGGGTGAATCCCTGCGGTTTCCCGTGCCGCCTTTGAGCCTTCCTGCACGCCGTCCCCCGGGAGCGTGTCCGGGAGCCACCCCGTGTCCCAGCCCCGCACCGGGATTAATTCAGCTGTGCAATGCCATCCATGCAAGCTATGCTCGCGCTTCAACTCTTTGCATGCCATAATTAAACCGCAAAGGAATCATGCCCACCCCCTCACTATAATAAAATGCTTTCTATAATCGCATTAGGCTCCGTGTGCGTGTTGGGGCGCTGGGGGTGCCAGGACCGAGCTGATTTTATGGGAAAAAACTTTTTCTACTCTCTCCTCGGGAGGAGAAGGGGGGGTTCCCGCATTTAAGGTTATCACTGGAAATATTTGTTTATCCGCGACCCCGCTACACGTTTCGAGACCCTTCGAGGGAAGGGGAGGGAGCGACCCGCGCAGCCCCGCGGAGCCTGCGCGCAGCAGCGCGGAGCCGCGATTCAAACGCGCGCCGCGGGCTCCCCTTGCAAACGGCATTTGGGCGGCGGGGACGGCACACGAGGGCGGCAGGGGGGGGAGATGCTCTCTCTCTTTTTTTTTTTTTTATTTTTTAAATTCACACCCGGCCGATGTATTTATTTGCCTTGCAAACCCTGCAGCTTCCAATTTGAGGGAGGGAGCGAGACCCCAAAGAGTAAACGTCTTCTTCCTGCAACTCTGTGCAGGAGCGACTCCGGCAGCCAAGTTACCCCCCTCCACACACACACACACACACACACACACACACGAACTCAAAGGATCAGACGAGCACACAAAAAAAGCCATTGCTACAAACTAACAGCACTTTTAATCCAGGTGATCCGGGCTTTGCCTTCTGACCTGCCGGCAAGATCGCCCCGATAGCGCAGGAGCCGAGGGCTCCTTGCGGCTCTCCCAGGGCGCTTTCTCCACGATTTCATGGCAATAAGACAAATACGTTTATTTCTGTCCTTCAAGCGAGCCGGCCTCAGCTGATAGATCGGAGCGCACAGCCCTGCTGATAAGTCCCAAAGCAAAGTCTACTCTCTGTACACACATTTTCTTTCCGTTTCCTTAAATACGCCCGGCCGCAGGGAGCGAGTAAAATAGCCCCAGCCCGGAGGGAGGACTGGCTTTGGAAAACTAACGGAAGGGAGGGCGAAGGACCCCCCCCCCCACCTTCGCTCCCTGATTTTTAATCGCGAGGGATAACTCAGGGGCAGAGACACGCGCGGGGAAGCCTCAGCAAGCGGGCTGCGCGCCTCTCACCCCGACCCTTTCCTTTAACACACACGCACGCACGCAAAGTTGTAATTTATAGACCGAAAAATAAAAGCCCTTTTTTTGGCTCCTTCGCTTCCTTCCACTTGACTTAATTATCGTAAATCCACCATTTGCCGCTCTCCCAAATGTACCACCTTCGTAGCAAACGACAATAAACCGGCAGAAATGGAAAGGCAGCGTCTGCAGCGCTACAAACTTTCTCACACTGCCTCTTTCAGACCTTCCAGCTAAACTCAAGCGAGATACCCCTCTCTGATCAGAGCATATTTCTCCACCACAAAAAATAATAAAACACTGCAGGATACAACAAAAAAAATCATAATATAATAATAATAGGAACCAGACGTGCGCTCCAGCCTTATTGCCAATTGCTGTTAAAGGAGCTAAAACAGCACAAAGGCCAGGAAGAATTACAAAATCTCCAACCACACTGCTCTCCCCCCTCTGTCTTTCGACACACGGATCCGATTCTTTTTCTGATGCGTCTTAGATTAAATCCACCCCGAAAGCAGCGTCCCCCCACCTCATCTTGCCCCCTTTCCCCCACATCGGGAGGAAAAAAAACCCTAAAGACCCCCCCCCCGGCAGACCTCAGAACCCCCTCCTTTAAATTACGTGTCCCGAGGGGCACCGGAGCCGCGGGATGGGGGGACGGCGCCACCCCCTGCCCCAGCGCCCCCTCGACGTTGCAGCCACCGGTTCGGGGCAAAAGGGAAGGAAAGAGAGGGAGGGGAGAGACGAGCGTCGTGATTTCGAAGGGAACAATGCAGAGTAAAAGCTCTCTCAAAAGCCAAAACACGTAAAACAAATCCTTTCTTAATCTCCTTACCTTATCATTCTGGTATGCGGTCACTGCGATGAATTCCGTCTCCGGGAAAACGTAGGTCCTGAACGTGCTATAGGGAAGCTTGAGGATATCGTTTGCTCGGACGATGTGGAACCGGGGCTGGTACTTGTGCATGGAGTTTAAAATGGTCTGCAGAGGGGGAGCCCGGGCCGGGAGAGCCGCCGAGGGAGGGCGGGGGGAGGGGGGGGAAATAACACAGGCAGAGTCAGCACCAGCACCGCACCGCCAAGCACTCGGCTCAGCGGCCGGCACTTTCTCCTAATTTGCCTTCCCTTCTTCTTCCTACCCTCACTCCTCCTCCCCCCCAAACACACACACACACGCCTTACAGCATCCACCAAAAAGCAATGACAGCTACAGCTCGCCCGGGTTAGACTCGCCGCTGTACGTATCTAAGGGGGGTTTAATATCCCAACAGCGATTTCTTCCGCGTGGAGAGCCAGAGGGGAAACTATTTGGGCTCCGGACGAAATGTATTCGGATTTCAACGGTAAAAAAAAAAAAAAGATACAATATAAAATGAAATAGCAGCAGGAACTACAATAGCAACAAAAACACAAGCGCCTCTGCTCGTTCTAATTGCTTGCCCCAATCCACTTAAGGCCTTCTGCGAAAGGCAAAAATGTATCGTCTAATCAAATCACAGCCAGCAAATGCAATCTTCAGCACATTAGAGATCCCCCGACCACGGCCGCCACCAGCACCCCGGGCTCTGAGGCAGAATCTTTCCCAGGAACAGAAAGAAATGGCAAGGATCGTCCAAGCACTTATCAGCAGGTTTGTTTGATTTCACTCTTAGGGGAGGTTTTTATCTCTGCACACCCAGTAAATGTAAAGGAGTGGATAGACATGAATGGGCAACTTGACCTCTGATTTTGGTTCCTGTTTATTTTCACTCCGGCTTGCTTTACATTATCCAGATTAATATATATTTAAATGTTTGCATACTTAGGCCTTTAAGCCCTTTATACACATATGCATATCATTTTCCTACACCTAAAAAGTGCGATCGTCTTTATTTTAAAAAATCTGTATCGAAAGTCAACACAGCTCTAAGAAATATCAAGTTATTCTATGCTGGAAATATATGTCTAAAGTCAGTATGGAACAGCACGGCTTGGGCTTTTGAAAGGTTACAGGATAAGCTCAATTGTTTAATAATGACTCCAGCGAAAGCACATTAAAGGACTATTATAAACCGGACAGATGGATGTTCCCAGTGCATGTGGAGAGGACTGTTTGTTCCTCATTTCCCACATATTTATTACGCCCGAGTTCAAAAGCTGGGTGCAAGGCTCCAGCCCGCAGCGGCTGCGGAGCAGCCAGGCTGCAGCGCCGGCTCTGCTCTCACACGAATTTTATTCTAGGGGCACGGCCGGGAGAGAAGGCGTGAAAGCCCCAAACTAAAGAAAAGTAGCGAGAAAACGAGGGGGCAAATGAACGTGGAAAAGGCACTCACAAATCCGTGCTTGTCAGAGATATTGTTAGTCAGCTTCAGCTTGTGAAAAGTGACGACTTTGGACATCCATTGTTCGCCGGTGGCCGGACTGTCCGGGTGGATGTACATTCTCTTTGGCATTTCAGGGTCAGCTTTGCCGGCTACCATCCACCGGGAATTATGGAATTTGTACCTACAATCGTCAGCCGCCACAATATCCATCAATAAAATGTACTTGGCCTTTTTATCCAGTCCAGTGCATCTCACTTTAAATGGAGGAAACATTCTCCTACGGGCAGAGAGAGGGAGAGGGGGGGATAAAGAAAAGACAAGACGGGAAAACAAATAATTACGGTGTAAGTCAGCTCCTGCAGCTCGGTACCGCATCTACCAAGCGGTCGCTTCAGTTCTCAGAAGCGGAAAACTCCCCCCCATCACCACCACCACCACCACAAAGATTTTCCCTCGGGCCCAGCGAAAAGATTTCTCAAACACTTCAGAGTTTCCAGAGAAAATTGTCCCTCAGATAACATGGAGCAGGGAGAGGTTCGTATTCCCTAGAAATCAGCATGCACCTACCCCTCTTCCATTCCTAAACAGCAAAGCCTAATTTGGGTCTCTAAGAGCGCTCATTATTTCCCTTTCGCCCGCTAAACAAAGCGATACGGACAGACAGGGCTCCGATACAGAAACATTCTGCCTTCCTACCCCTCTTCATCCCCCGAGGATAGACTAGAAAACCCTCTTCATCGATACAGGGCAGGGGAGGGGGCAGTTACTAAGTGGAGGAGGAAAATAACCCCACAGTGAGGGTGCTAGGGCGAGTTTCACAGTGCTGCAGCGTCCCAGGGTCCGAGAGCGTATTTGTGCACCGGGCTCCCTGCAAACCACATTCCCCCCCGCTCCTAAGTCCAGCTCGAAACTGCAACAGGATACCACAAATTTGCTGTTTATTATATCGAGTGGTTGGCATTCAGCAATCTCAACTTAAAAGGAAACACATGACTTTGCAACATGTAAGAGCGCCTAATACTCGGTCAAGGCTTTCACGCAAAACTTTTGACCACAATTAGCACAGAAAAGGGAGGAAAGGCGGTAAAATGGGCGAGGAGATTTTGGCCCTCCCTGCTCTCAGGTTTTCGCTGAGCCTGCACCCTGCAACTGGTGCAGGACAAGTAGGTGAAGCTGGAAGAGGACTGCTACAGGCGATCTAAGCACACTTTTGAGGAGCGCCTTGCTCGAGTGATTCTCCTGGCAAATTAGATGCGGATTGCTCGGTGCATTTATAAGACGGTGCGTTATAAAAACACCGAAGTGCAAATAGTTTGCTAGCTGCATGTCATCACATCAATAGGTAGAGTTGTAAAAGAGCACAGATGTCTACTAGCAGCGAAACGCGGGGGGGGGGGGGGAGAGATTTCGAATAGGTAAACCTATAAAATACAGAAATGCAGGGTGTACGTGCGTCCTGCATGTTCATTCATTCACACGTGAAAGTTACATACACACGCCGCGCATTTCTGAAGCGGCTGCAAAATCTTCCCTAGCACTAAAGGCAGGAATTACGCCGTGTGTACAGAAACAGCATATCTTTTTATCAGTTTTTCCATGCATTTACAAATGTAATTAGTCAGCACAAATGCATGCCTAGCTCGCAGCAGAAACAGAGGCACAAGTGAAGCAACTGATAAACTGAATTTATCTCGCCCTCCTGCAGTTACTACTTCACCAGCAGAGATATGCCTCTCCAAATATTTTTCTTTTATTTTCTTTTTTTGTTTTGTTTTCTTTCCTCTCTCCCTTTGGGAAGCAAAACTACATGTAGCAAGGCTGAAATCAGGCCAGCACAATTTCCAACACCAAATTATTTTCCTTCTGCTACCAGCGTTCTCCAGAAAGTATCAAGCTACTGAACCGTGAACGGCCCCTCTCGCCCCCTCCACACACGTCCTGAACTGAGACTATGCGTGGCTCAGTAGTTCAGTCCTTCCCGGGAGTGTGGTGCCCGATACATGCCCAGATCTTCAGCTTTCTGAAACTTTGCATAATTCCAGATGAAACAAGTTTTACGGAGGAAGTCGCTGGCAAAAGAGCCTTCCTTTGGAGCAGACTGGTAGGGTGCAGAGACTGGGGTTGGGGGGGTGAGAAAAGGCATGAAACACAGACTCAGACCTACCTTCCTGATTTGGTAATCACCATCTCCGTGCCTCTTTTATGGAATTGTTCCCAAAGTTCTTTGGCTTCCAGATGCACTTTCGGGTCATCTTCCACCTCTTCTTCTGGCTCCAGAGTTTTTAAAGGCCTCAGATGGGCTGCTGCCTGGTGGCCCAAGGAAGAAAAGGGGATACCAGTCTCTGCAGCCCCAACTAACTGATCCATAATCGGTTTAGCCAGAGCCCCGGGCAAGGAAAGGGCAGCCGCCCCGTTGGGAGGCAAAGCCAGAGCCGGGAAGAAGGGAGGCTGGTGTCCTAACACAGCGCTCATGGCAAAGTCCGGTGCCCGGTGAGGTAAAAAAGGATGATAAGCCATGCTTGTCCCAGGGATTACTGGATCTCTCATCGGTATATTCATCCACTCCACTCCTCGGTCTTCCTACCGCTGGAGCAGTCCTGGAGTGGTTTCTAACAGCACATCACGAAGAAGAAAAATTAAGATAATAACAGCAACGGCAACAAAGCACCAAAAATAGGGTTGGGGGAACAAGCTCTAGACAGCACAGTACATGGGGGGAGAGGCAGAACTTCTACAGCCTACAACTTCCCGAGCCGGGGCACATCCCCAGCCCTCGGGACAGCTGATTAACAGGATTGTTCATTATTAGGCTTGGTTTTTTGTTGTTGTTCTGCCCCTGTGGGTTTTTTTTTCCTGTGTGCAAGTCCTTGCGATCGAAGAGAGACGCCGAAGAAGGGAGAAGGACACAAAAAAAAAATCCACGGGGTCCGCTGTCTGCTCCGGGTGCCGCGGGAGGGCTGAACCAAGCGAGATCCCTTTTTTTTCCTTCTTCTTCTTTTTTCTCTTACTCTCAATCCCCCTTCTCTTCTTTCGTGGCGGAGGGTGACGGCTGGAAGCTGGGTTTTCTTGTGGGGTGGCTGTCTCTCCCCCCCCCCCACCCCCCCACCCCTCCACCTTTCTTCCGTACGGGCAGGCTGAAGAGCAGAGGCTGCGAAGGGAGGCGAAGCCGAGAGAAGCGCCCAAGCCCACCACCACCCCCCCCCGGCGCCCGAGCAAGGCTCCTGAGCAACCTCCAGGCAGCGGCAGCAGCAAAACTTGCAGGGAAATCGCGTTTCCGCCTCGCCTTCCCCCCTCACCAAGCAGGAGCTGGTCAGGGTGCCCTGATTTCCATCAGGAGCTCTTCTTTCCTTCACCCTCCTCCTTTCACCCCCCCCTCCTTCTCTTTCTCTCTCACTCTGCCTTTAAAAAAAAAAAAGGAAAAAAAAAAGAGAGAGAAGAATTGCGCTCGTCTCCCTTTCCAGCAACGCTCCAGCAAAAGGAGAGAGGGAGGAAGAGAGAGGGAAAGAGAGAGAGAGAAAGGAGGAGAAAGGAGGGGGGGGAGAGAAAGAGGGAAAGAGAGAAAGAGAAAGGGGGAGAGAGGGAGAGGGAGAGAGAAAGAGCCTCTCAGCTCTGAGGATCCCCTGTGAGCCTCTGCTCTGCGTGCACCGGATTGTATGGATGTGTTGTGGGTTACAAGGGAGCTGGAGCCTCCTTGATTGGCTCTTTGACGCTTTCGGACCAATTGTGTGGCTCCATAGGCGTGGTTTTGACAGGTCGAGTGGAAGGGGGACAGAGCCGAGTTATAAAAAGAAGGTGTCGGAAACTGTAACGCTGCAGCAAAGCATCACTCGTACTCGGTGCCGTGTGAATATGTCAACATGATCAGAGGGGAGGGAGCAGGCAGGCCCCGCGCCGGGCGGCCGGCGGCCGCCTCTAGGGGGGGTGAGCGGGGCCGCCTCGCCCCCCGCCCGGCCTTGCCGAGCCGAGCCGAGCGGAGCCGAGCCGGGCCGCGGCTCCCGGCGCGACCCCAGCGCGGGCACCGGCAGCTCCGCCGGCCGCCTCCCTCGGTAGGAGCGCCCCTGGCAGCGCAAGACGGGAGGGGGAGGCTCTCCCACGCGGGGCCGCGGCCACGGGAGGCGGGGGGGGGGGAAGCTCCAGCCCAGAGGTGTCTCCACTTCTTCCCGTTCCCCCCCCCACTCCCACCACCTCGGCCCGCTCCCTCGGCGGTGGGCGCGGCGTTGCGAGAGGACATGCGTGACCCTCCGCGGCGCCCACGGGCGCCCTCGCTGTCCCGCTGCCACGGCGGCGGCCGGCGGCACCGTACCATCTCCGGCGGGTGCGGGCTCCGCCGCGCCGCGCGCCCATCGCCGTCGCCGCCGGCCGCTTCGAGCCGCCGGTGGCGGTGCCAAGCCCCCCCCCCCCCCCCCCGCAGGCCAAAGTTGCTTTCTTTAAACGCGAGACGGCTCCGGGGCGTCGCTTGCGGCAGCGCCGCTCGCCGCAGGGCTGGGGCAGAAGCGGCGCGGAGCCGCCCCGGGCCCGAGCCGCCGCCGCCGCCGCCGCCGCTCGTTGTTGTGGCCGCGGCCGCGCTTGCTCATCGGGGCGGCCGGCAAACGGAGGCCGGGACGGGGCTGGGGGGAGTGAAAAATGGGAGGATTTTGTTCTTTTCTTTCTTTCTTCGGAAACGAGGAGCGAGCGCGGGCGCTGAGCCGGTGCCGGCGCCGACAGGGTTACGCTCCCCCCCCCCCGCCCTCCCCTTCCATGAGGGTGCGGGAGGAGACGGGAAGTGCTGTTCTCCCAGCGCCTGGGCCGGGACGTTGCGGTAGCGCCGGGGGCGGGGGGGTGGGGGATCGAGCGGCCCCAAAACCTCGGGGTTCATCTCCGCTCCCCGGCCCCCGTAAGGGCGCCCCGGCAGCGGCAGGAGCGCGCCCCCCTCTTCCTCGTGTAGGCGTCACGCGTGGGGCGCTGCCCCACGCGCGGGGTGGTGGGAAAAGCCGGGCAAAAGCTAAGTTTCTGGGGTGACTTGTCCCTCGGGGGGGGTGACGGAGCAGAGCAGCAAGACGGGACCTGCGGGCGTGTGTGTGTCGGGGGAGGGGGGGCGGCCAGGACGCGGACGCGCGTGGCGGCGGGGCATCCCGGCGCTGGGAAATGCCGAGCCGCCCCCGGGGGTGCGGCTGCCCCCCCCCCCCCGGCTCTCGTCCCTCTTTCGGGAAGGGCAGGGGTGCTGGGGGGGGCGAGGCGGGGGCGCGGCGCTGAGCGGCGCGGGTGCGAGCGGAACCTCTAAAGCGATTAGCTCTTCTAACATTGCATTTTTGACGCACATGGTTAAGAGCGCTTGGCGCCAGCTCGGTGAAGTCCCTGTAGTAACCAGCGTCTAGGATCGCTTTGCATTCACCAAAATATCTCCCCTCTGGTCGGGGGTGGGGGGGGTGGAACGAGAAAGGAGGGGGAGGAGGGAGGAAAGGAAGCAGGAAAAATGCGTTCAAAGAGGATGAGGGGGGGAATACATGGGAGGGGGAGAAAGTCTGATGCGTTTCAAGAAGCCGAGACAGCTTAGATCCCCTCGCAGCGCTCGGCTCCCGTCTGCAGCCAGTTACCAACGGAGGGAGAGGGGGCTGCAAGTCATTCCCGAAACCTCTGCAAGGAACCAGGGCTGCGGCTCCTGCCTCCGGCCACGCCGCGCTGGCAACCCCCGAAAGCACCGCACCCTCCTGAATAAAACCCACCCCGGCGGCCGCAAGAAGTTTGTCGCGAGTCGCCCCAAGCAGGCCACCGCTTTTCCCCGCGGCACCCGCGAGCGGCGCTTGCAAGAGAAACGCGGCCCCTCCGAGCACCCGCAGCCCCACGCGTGTCCGCGCCCTCACGGAGGCGAGAGGGCTCTCCGGGCCTCCTCCCCACCCCGCACCTTGCACCTCTCCCGCCGCGGCACCCACCCGCGCAGGAAAAATAACATGTTCGCCGCTTATGATTTCCAATGTCAGCGTCTGCCTAATGGCGTGCAAACTTCCGCCAGTTCCGAGTGACCTCCCCGACGAAGCCCCCTGGAGACTCGTATTATGAAGGGAGGCTGCACTAATCTAAGATCAAAAGCGGGAAGGTGCGAACAGTCTTTGTCTCCCTTCGGCCGCCTCATTCCCCCTCCTGTGTGTGATAAATCTACCCTGGCGCCGACTGCGCGCTGGATGATTAATTTGCAAGCAAACAAAAGGGACCTGATGGCCAGCCATCTTAGTTAAATATTGGCCAGTGCTTCCAGCTACTTGTTAGCCGCCTCTTTGCCAGAAATAAATAAAATCGGCGAGCGCCGAAATAAATAAATAAATAAAGCGGCCGCGCAGAAATGAATGGGAAAGTAAAAGGGAGGGAGGGGAAAGGGAAAAAAAAAAAGGGCTAGGGCACAGCAAGGCAGGCGCTATCTTGGCTCTTCAAAGAGGCATGAAAGGTCTCTGCTGTCTCTCGGCGGAGCGGGGCTCTCTGATGTCGGAGCGCAGGAGCTGGCGGCCGGGCCGGGGGGCTGCGCTGCCTCCCACCCACCCAGCTCAGCTCCACGCCGCCAGCGAGCCCACTGCCCCTCCGCCTCCCAAAGCCTTGCGCCTCACCGGGCTCTCCCTTGCTTCAGCGCAGGCCGCAGGAAAGGCAGAGCTGGCCAGGCCCTGGGCCGCGCTCAGTCAGTGGCCGGGAGAGCCCCGCTTGGTGGCATTTTCCCCCCAAGAGCAACTTCTAGCATCGGAATGAGAGATCAGGCCGTGCAGCGAGCCTGCCCCGTGCATGCGTGTTCAAGGTGTGGGAGGAAAGAGGCTCCCGCTCTCCCAGCAGCCTATTGAGCCAGTTGGAGGAAGAAGCCGGGAGGAAAATAAAGGCAGTCCAACTTTCGGGCCCACACGTTGTCTCCCAGGTTTGCAGGAGCAGCTACGAGGCATGTGTGTGAGTGCGTGCAGAGGTTGCGTATGTGCTGCGAGGCCTCTGTGTGTGTACACGTGTGTGTGCACATGGAGACGCTGTGTGGGTGCTCGCGCCTCCAGGGTGGACTTGTGCGCTGAGGAGCACGGCAAATCCCTGCTCTGCCAGCAAAACCAGCGGTGTCCCCCTGCACCGTCCGTGTGCGCGTGCTCAGCTGACGCCAGTGCTCGTGGGTGCTCTGCCCCCGAGGATGGGCCCAGGGACACGGTGAGCAGCACCAACGTGTATCACGCCCACAGCGTTGAGTGGGGCTTTTGCATCCTTTCCGTGCATTTCCCTACCGCACTGCTGGGCCCTCTCTGCCCAAGTGTCCCCAGGGATCGGGGCTCATCAGGGCTCCCAGAGCTGCCTCCCAGCCACCTCAGCCACCGCGATCCAGCCCCGACTGAGCATCGCCCCTCTGCACCTCCCTTCTCCTGCCCGGCACCAGCTCCCGGCTCCAGCCTTCAGAAGGTGACACCTCGCCGCGGCCGAGCTGTGTTTATCTGAAATAAAAGGCAGTGGGCTCGTTGACTTTGGCAGCTTTGCAGTAAATACACGCTCAAGCTGGGGGGCGTCTGGCGAGCGGCGATTACACGCTTATTCCGATTTAAACTCCCGCCTGCCTTTGCAGGCCTTTCCCAATCCCGGCAAAAGGTGTCAGTAAATGGGAGCCGGTGTTGACACAGCTCCATCCAAGAGTGGCACTGCAGGCCGCAGGCACAAGCAAGCGGGTCCCCGAGGGAGCTAGTCCATATACTTGGACTACATAAATTGTTACGGGGGAAAAGGGGGAGGTCACTGCCGCGGCTCTTTGCCTTTCCCTTCTGCAGGGCTCTTCTGCCAGCTGCGAGCTCAATTTCACAGGCAACCAGGCCCAAAAACTTTTCTAAATAACCTGCCTCGTTTCAAAAAGCCATGGCATGGCATAAGAAATAGCAACACACACAAAAAAAAATCGCATGCCTCTCTCTGACCAGTTTGGGCCCCATCGTGTCCTGCCGCAGTCAAGGAGGCTGTTCCCGTCTCTACCTCTCTGCGCTACCAGCCCCCCGCTTTCTCCTTGCTCCAGAGTGATTCATGTCCCTGGCCTGGCCCCTGCCAGTTACAAGCTCATGGAGGAGCCTGAAAATCAGGGCTCCAGCATTCAATTCCCCCGCCATCATCGTCATTTAAATCACTGCCCCTGCCCGGATCCCTCCTTCCCGCAGGCCAGACCTATTTTCACCTGGCCACCAGCTCCCCCAGCCCCGACCAGCTCTGGTGCTCTCCAGTCTCTTCCATTTTGCCACGGAAGGGAGAAGAAAATAATTGAGCAAGCACACGAAACGATCTGGCCTTCCTGCTGCTTGCCTTTCTGGGGCCTTTGGCAAGGCCTTCGCCTTACTGATCAGGACCCTGCGATGCTGCAGCATGGTGTGGGGTTGTGGGTGCAGCTCCTCTGCGCTCTCCTGCTGCGTGCACCGCATTACTCTTACCGTGGTTTAGCGTCTGCCAAGCACCGCACGTTACCCACGCAAGCCAGGCGGCCCTTTTTGCCCCCTTCCCCTCCCCGATCCTGCTCCTTTTTTGCCAGTCTTGTTTCTGGCAGAGATGAAATGAAAACCCTGCTCCCCTCCCCTCGCCCTCCCTACACTGATTCTTTTCCACCACTGATGGCTAAACAGAAATTGTAAATAGAGTTCACTATTTGGATAAGGTTTTTGTTTTTTTTTTTTTAATAGCCAAGTGTATACCTACAGTTTGCCACTCAGGAAGTAGAACTAATTGTCGTTTCCTATAGTCAAACAGCTCTATCTTTTCAATGCTGTCTTTGTGTGTGTCTGCGTGCGAGAGAGAAAGAGGGAATGAGTGGATACGTTTATTCAATTATTTAAACACACGCACACACAACACCACAACAATACCGAGGAGGGACAGTTCTCCCAACAGGAACCCTCCAGCTTTCCAGATGCGGCATTTCCCCTCCTGCCTCCTTGCAGACCCAGTCGAACAAGGCACTCGAGATCACCCGGCAAAGAAAACCGATTTTTTTTTTTTTATCTGCTTTGACCATCAACCGTGTTCTTTTATGACCCAGCCACAGCACTGGAGCCTTGCCCATCTGCCCCTTCCCCCGGGTCTCCCCCCCGTGCCCTGCTGCCTGCCGGGTCCTGAGCCAGAACTGGGGCCGGCTGGGCGAGCCCGGCGCTCGGAGCTGCCGGCAAATAAATGGCTCCGAGCAAAGAGGGGAGCTGGGAGCCTCTGGCAGCCACACTGACACACTTTGCTCCTGCTTTTAAGCATTTTCTTCAAGATGCCACCAAGTCACCGGGCGATCGATTGATACCTCGTCTTGGGGGAGGGGGGACGACCAGCTGTTGCAAAAGGACATGGTAAATCTAATAGGGGCTGCTGTCAATAGCGAAATGACAGAGAAGAAGAATTGGCTTCTTAAAATCTGCTGAACTAACACTCATCATGGAGCTGCAGACACGTATTCTCAACCGGAGCCTGGTGTCCATTACTATTTGCCTTTCCAGGTTTCAATTAAAGAGAGATATAGCCCCCCTCCCGCCCCAACCCCGGCAGGAGATAAACGAAAGGGAAGAGGAGGCTGAAGCGCCGGATAAGTCCTCTCTGTAGGCGAGGTCTGTTACCAAACACGAGCTCTTGACATGCCCAAGCAAACTGAGGCCGGACCGAGGGCCCGGCCGGGTCCGGGGCGGGGGCTCTCGGAGCGGAGCGATGCTGCCGGGCCTGGCCCCGGCCAGAGGTGCCGCGACCCGGGGGCTGCCACGGATACCGGCACGCACTGCCTTCTCCCCTTCTCCCTTCCCCTGGCCCATTCTGCCTTCTCCCGCTTTTCCCCTTTTCTCTCTTTCTTCCCCCCCCCCCCTGTGCGCCCGCCTTCCCTCCCCCATTCCCTTTCCCGTTCTCTATCCCGAGTTCCAGAAATACCCCGGCCCTCGCTCGGGTTTCACCAGCAGTTGGACGGCACTGCAGGACAGAAATAAGTAATCCCAGAGAAGCAACAGTCGGGGCTTCCGAGCCCGCAGGGAGGGTTTGGAGGGCATGGCAGGCCCCCGCGCTCTGAATCGCTCCGTATTTTCTCCTGGAAGCGTTAAGAGACTCCCAGAGAGGAACATTTCTGCTCATGCCAACGCCGCAGCTCCTGGCTGGAGCAGAACCAGCCGGGCTGAAGCGGCACCAGCTCCGGGCAGACGGTCCCGCCGCACTCGCGCCGCGGAGGCGCTCGGGTTTAGGCGGCCGAGAGCTCGCACCCCCGACGGCTCCCCTCGGGACGAGCCCTCGCTCCTCTCCCGGGGCGTAAACTCGCAGGCAGCTCTCTGAACTTATCCCCGCTGAATTTACTCCTCTGGGCACAACTCGCGGCCAGGTTATTTCAACCAGCGGCTGAAAAGGAAAAGCTGTTCGCTCGCAACGGCCCCGAGGGTCTGACCTCCTCGGCCGCTGCGATATGCCACGGGAGAGACCCGGAGCAGAGGATCCTAGGGGTGACAGGGTCGCCAGTTTCATTTCACTTTTCCCCCTTCGCTTGAGACAGAACCAAAACTGTCGCCCCTGCAGAGGGGGGAAAAACACACAAATACAAAAATAAAATTCTTCCGATCTCCTGGAGAAGGAAGGAGCTTAACTTTTTCAACGCCCCCACAAAGGAGGTTTGAGGTCGCCTGGGTCCTGTTTTTTCCCTACTCTGAAGCCCCTCTTGAACCCGGGCATCTGCCCGGAGCCCTGGCTCTCTCTCACCGCGATGGGCGAGGGAAAGGCTTTACCTTGTCGGGGACTATCACGGGATTCGCAAAAGGCAACCGAAAGGTGCCCTGCTCAGCCCCGGGAAACTTTTTGGCGACAGCAGGTTTCGCTGCAAAGCTCGGCAAGCCTAAAGCTTGCCCCCGACGTGCAGGGGAGGGACAGAGAGGGAGCCGCGGGCTGCGTCCCAGCGGGACGCCAGGTCGATGTGTATTGACGGAGAAAGTCCTCACCGCCTCCACCACCGCCCCCCGCTCGGGTTTAAACTCTCGCTGCTGCAAGGGGACGAATCCCCCGCGGTTTCTAACCCGTCCGAGAGCAGCTGCTGCCAGAGCCAGCTCGGTGCCGGCGCCCAGCGCCGCAGCCCCCCGGCTCGTCGGCACGCCCCGTCGGGCTCCGCTGAGCCCAGCTCGCAGCTTTCCGTCGCCCGGCGGGTCCCGGGCACAGCCAGAGCGCTGGGCTGCACCACAAAGCTCAGTTCTACAGAGAGTCACGCATAGCCACACACAGGACCTAGTGAAGCCTTCCAGAGATCATCTCCGTGGGGAGCAGACCAAGCTGGAAAAGGCTGCTCTCTCTTCAGGGCTTTTGAGGGGGGAGGTTGCAGTATTGTTTTATTTTAGTTTAGTATTTTGTGGAAAAAAAAAACACAAAACAAAACCCAAAAAACTTTAGATTGATTTCCGGAAAGCGCAAACGCACACACATGGGAAAGTGAAAAAACCGGTCCTTCGAGGTCAACCAAGAAGGGGAAAAGGGATGTGTAATCCTCCCCCCCCCCCAAAAAAAAAGTAATAGAGAGGAAAAGATTATATGCTTTTATCGTTTAAAACTACTTTGAATTTTTCGCCTTTAAGGGCACACATATCTGCAGAAAAGACAGGCTCTGCTTTCGATCTTGCACTTGCTTCTTGCTTTTACACATATGCATTCATACACACACACACACACATATATATATATATATAAATAAAATATGGTCTTATAGGCCCCCCCTTCCTTTCATGGCAAGGCTTCTTTCGCTCCTCATCACCCCACCCTTCTCTCTGGACCAAAAACAAGTCGCAGGCCATTCTTGTGCCTGCCATAATTACTCCTCTGCTGGGATTCAGAAACACGGACAGAGCCGACTTCTGCCATGCATTTCTTCAGAGCAGCAGGGGTGTCGTGAAAATTTATTAAACACAGATGAGCCGGGAGTTGCGGCATACGGAAAAGATTTACAATTAAAGCCAAGCGGAGCACAACACAGTCATCTTTGCATTGCAGGTGTAAACAAGGGCTGCCTGGGCAGCTTGCGCTCCGCTTCCCCGACCTCACGGTTTTCCCTTTTGCTGGGGGGGGGGGGCTGCTGCACCCCGTTTTGGCCGGGACACGCTCTCGCCGCCCGGGGGGGAGCGCCCCGCCGCGCCGCGCACCCAGGCGGGAGCGGGGCCGGGGCCGGCTCCGTACCCAGAAAGCCCCAGCGGCACCGCCTGAGCCCGGGCATCCCCCCTGCGCTCACCTGCTCCTGCAGCCGCTTCCTTAACCGCCCGGCAAGGAAAACTTCTGAAACGTTCACACCCGGCTCGGGCCAGCTCGAAAATCGGCCGTGCACTCCAGTTACACGAGAGGTAGGATAGGGCAAACTATATGGGGAGACTGCACATCACTTCTCATCTGCTGGGTAAGAAGAGGAATACACTCGCCACTGGTAAAAAGGCACTTCCTCACCGCTTTGCTACTAGCTCTTGGGAGATTTGGGAGCTTCAGTTCAGCTGGGAAGCTATTTCTCAGCTCGCTAAGTGGGTGCAGGTGCCCAAACCCCCTCGGTGCTCCGGCTCCCCCCGGTTGGAGCAAGCCCGTATGAACAGCGTGTTACTCGCCGGCTTGACGCACGCACAGGTCACGCTCGCTTTTGAGCTCTAAATAACGGAGAAAACCATTAATAAATGTTTAATCGAGGTTTTATTTAACTGTCATTAGGACAATCGTCCGGATCCCAGGTCAAGGAAAAATCCTATTCCGTGGAGACAGGAAAGCGACGGGAGTGGAAGGAGAAGCGGTGATTTTAAGAGCGAGTTAGTGGGTGCAACGTGCGCGGAGCTCACCTTCTGCAAAGACAACGCGTGATTAATGCACGCCACTTGAGGAGTCATTAGCCCCTGCCTTAGCCAGGTTGCAAAGGCGCAGACAACACCAATCTTTTATGGTCTTCTCCTGACAGCAGAGTCGAAGTGCGCACAGCATATTGTGAAAGACTCTGTCTGCACACTGGGATGGGGGTGGAGGGGGGGAAAAGAGAAACAATATACAAGAAAAGCCCATCCCAAGAGCTGAAGTGGGCAGAGTATTACATGTACAAACATCCAAACAAGATTCGAACAGTACAAAGCGTCGGAAGATCCAGAGCAGCCACATAAAAAGAAGAGTTAAGTAGGAAGTGGTGTAAAAGTGTTGTCATTTATTTTGCCTTCCCTTACAGATGTTCTGCATAAAGCCCTATCCTAATGAGAGGGAGGGAATGAACGCTGCGTGAACCGAGAGCCCAGCTCTCATACCAAAGGCGCGGGAAAGAGGGACGGGGAGGGGGAAGCAACCAAAACCGCGCTCTCCCCGGGGAGCAGAGCCCATGCCCGCGGGGGGCTGCTGCCGCCGCCGGTGCCCGGGCTGCGCCGGGCTCGGCCCCGCTGCCGGGGGCTGCGGGCTGCGGCCACGGGATGGCGCCGCCGCCGCCCGCTGGCACCTGGGGACGCGGCGCCTCACCTGGGCGTCGGGGCGGCTCGGCCCGGCCCGGCCCGGCCCGGCAGCGCCTGCCCCTCGCCAGCTCCGGGCTTGCCTCCCTGCCGGCGGCGGCAGGGGCTGGGAGGAGGCCAGGGCAGTGGCACCGCTCATCTTAACGAATTGCAATAAAAGCGCTATTAGAAGTGACAGCTCGGCGTTTATGGACTGAAACAATGCGTGCTCCGGCGGAGAGGATCCCTCGCCCTCTTTCCCTCCTCCGCGCAGGGAGCCGGGGGGTCACGCAAAATAATGATTCCCGGCATTTTCGCCTGCGGGGTGGGGGCGGGGGGGAGGGAGATTACGTGGTCGGGACGGGGAGGGGGAGCGAAAGAGATCGGGGAAGTTCAGAACCAGACGCAGAGAATTTGGCCATAAAAGTTAGCAGCGCTGATGGGCAAGAATGAAGCCCGTGAGCGCTAAAGCACGCCCTTAGCGAGGAGTAACCCGACGGGACGAGGGAAACGAAGAGCCACGATCAGGCGCTGGAAAGGGGAAAGATCGAATCTTGCAAAAGAGCGAAACTAAAAATATCCACCTTCCCCCCACCCTCCTTTACTTTTGAGGCTGGATGAAGGCGTGTGGGAGCTGATATTTCAGGTGATAGAAAAAGAGAGCAAATATCCTGCCAAATGTACGTCTCCCGCTGCACCGCCCGCCCCGAAATAGTGACCAAAAAAAAAATCCCCAACAATTCTCAGCAAATAAATCCGAAGTCGGTTCTCACTCGTCAGCAAGGGTAAAACCCCATTTCATGAGCGCTCCCCGCACTAGCAGGATCAGTGAAAAGCGGTGGCCGGGCTACAGAGCCCCTCTCTCCCCCCTTTTGCCCGAGGCAGGTGCGTTCAGGTGTGCTCGCCTCTCCCTCCCTTGCAAACGAAATGACAACCCCACCACGCAGAAAAGCGTAAAGACAGTAGCTGGATTTAGCCACAGAAAATAGACTATTTGCTTCTTTATTAGTGTTGAGTCTACTCTAATCACGAGAAAACGCTGCTCTCGGGCTGAAACGACGTGTCGTCTTTTGCTTGTAAAATACATTTCAAGTAACTCTTCTCTGTCTATAAAGTACAACGGAGGGAATATAAATAAACCACTGTCCATTTGTTTAATGCTATTTTAGCCAAATTGACTGGCCGGATTGGAATTCGACATAAAAGCTTTAGTTTGCAAAACATCCGCACTCTAACGTCTGGGAGACAGGGCTTGCGCTCCAGCGCGATGGGCACGTTAACTGCATTAAAACCCCTCAATACATTTTCCAGCTTTTTCTTTTCTTTCCCTTTTGCAGCCCATCCACCCGCTCTCCCCACCTCCGGGCGCCCGCGCCTGTTTTTCTCCAAATGAAGTATTTTACGTGATCGATGGAAGGAGTCATTTGGCCCATAATTAGGTCAATAAAATCAATGTTTATTCCTCTGATGGCCTGAAAGCTAATAAATTCCTCTTTTATATTCGCTCCCTCCGAAGATTAAAAACGAGCTGCCCAGCCCGGGCGACAGCGGAGGCGAAGCGGCGCGGCGCGGCGGCGGGCGAGCGCCCCGTCCCGCGGGCTCGCCCCGTCCCGTCGGGGCCGGCGGCGCTCACCCAGCCCGAGCGGCTCCCCCCGGCAGAAGAGCCGAGTGCTATCACCAACTGGCCCCCAAAACGGTTTATCCACTCCTCTCTCTCGCCGGTTCTCTCTATTTTTCAACCTGGGACGTTTCACAGCGAATCCACATTTACTCTAAATCCTCCCCTCCTATCTCGCAGATAACTTCATTTCGGTTGATTCCCTCGTGAGACCCCGATTTAAAATCATAATCATAAAAAAAAGAGTCTTTTCATGAGCGCCAAGGGAGGTTTGAAGGTGACTTGGAGAAATCCTATTAGAGTTAGGGAAGGCATAGCTTAACAAAAAAAGCGTCATTTTTATTTTGCACGCAGTAATAGCGAGGAAAAAGCATCCCCGTCCTAATCAGATCAATATAGAGACACACAAATCTTTGCAAAGGTTCAGCAGTTTACAGTGGGTTCCAGACCTTTGACATACATTGCAGATTAATTGGGCACTGTCAAGAGGGGGAGGAGGTGGGATTCCAGTTAATTAGTCGAGAAATGAATAAAAACTAAACATTATCGGAATTGTCTGCGGGTCCCGGTTTGTTAGTGGGGATTTGGGGATCAGCTTTTGTGCGCCGTAAATTGGATCTGAGTAGCGTGGTGCTGTCTTACACTGTCGTTTTGTGAACTGGCGACAGCTCGAGTCCATGGGAAAACTTAAAGGGAACCGAGGGCCGGTCACAGAGCCTCATTATCTCATGTCGGATACCATCTTTCGGGGAGAGCATTTAATCAACAGTGGCACCCAACCTTCCCCTCCCAACCTGGGCAAACCACCTTCCCGTCCCTCCGCCCTGCAAACTTCCCGCCGCTGCAAGATGTCGTTCCGAAAGAGAGAACTACATACATAAATACACAGATACATAAATCAATAACCCCCCGAGCGAGGGAAATCGTCCTTGGGCGCCGGGAGGCGGCGGAGGGCAGGAGCCCCCGGCGCCGGTGCCTGCCCGCGGCCACCGCGCCCGCGGGACCTGTCGGCCTCTGCCGCCTCCGCGGGACACGTGGGTTTGCGTGTGCTGCTGTTTCAAGGGCTCGATCTCGAATCGACCTCTGGCTTTTCCCTTCCCCAAAGGGCTCCTGGGCAAAGCGGAGCAGGGCCCAGGTCTAGAGGGAGCTTTGCCGGCTCCGGCTGCTCCTGCGGAGCTGGTCCGCGCCGCCCGCCGAGGCGGGTCAGCCTTGCTCTGAGCTCCCGGGCCGAGCCGCAGAAATCCTGCCGCTCGCGGGGTGAGGGCTCATTTCTTCTCCTCAGCTTCCCCCCGGCCCGCTTTCCTGGGGGGAAATCACGGCTTGTCGCCCGCTGCCTGCCGGTGCCCGCAGCGCGCAGCGGGGCTCCGCGGCAGCCGCGCCGCCGGCAGGGGCCGGCGGGCAGCGCAGCCCGGGGAGCCGAGGCCGGCGGGGTCCTGCCCGCCTCGCTGGGGACAGGCAGGAAGGGAGTTTCCCTTAGCTCGCAGCAAGGTGAATGAATACCCAGGAAGCCTCCCTTCCTCCGCTGTCTGCCCCGAAGGGTCCGGCTGGCAGGAAGGGGGAGAGAGAAGGAGAGGTGGGAAGAAGCGAGGGATCCGCAGAGCACCTTTCCTCCGGCCGCACGAGACGGGTCCTTGCGGTGCAAACAGCATTTGCAACGACGGCGAGTATCCCTGCCGCAGCACCCCCGTCCCCGCCTCGCCTGGCCGCCTCGCCCCGCCGCTGCCCTGCGCCGCGGCCCGGCGGAGGCGGCCGCTCGCCGGCCCCGAGAGCCGCCGGGCTCCGTCCCCCGGGGCTGGCCGGGCGGGCTGGAGCAAGGGGAGCAGAGAGGGGGAGCCCTCAGCCCACGGCAGCTCAGATCCGCTCTTACCCACCCCACACCCCGAGCAGGTTCCCAGGTAGGGAGAGGACCCCCCCGCCGACCCGAGCGGAGCCAGCCGGTGCCGCTGTCCCACTGCGGGGGAATAAAGACACTGCCCGGCCCGAGGTGACTTTGGATAAATCTTTGCTGCGGAAGCATCGAAGCACTGGCAGGCAGAGGGCTCGGTTCGTGCTCCAGGCCCGGGCAGGGTAACCCAGCGGGAGCGGGTGCCGGAGGCATCAGGGAGCAAGGCTTTGCTGGAAGGGAGGAGTCTGTTATTGTAGGGCCGCGGGGCCAGATACCCCAGTAGACCGCGTGGGATTGGGATATCCCAAGGGACGGACAGATGCACCTTTCCCCTTCCCATCGGCAAAAGCACCCCACGACTGTAGTCAGCGGCGGAGCCACTGGGCGATCCCCTTCCTTCGTGCGTGCCCGCACCCCTCCTTTGACGCTCTTTATTGCAGCAATAACGTGCCCTGCGGCTTCAGGCGCCGGCTGGGGGACTCGAACCCGCCTCCCGGCGAGGGGCCGCCGGCCCGAAGGGAACAACGCGCCTCCCCGCGCCGCTCCGGCGGGGCCCGTCCGCCGCGGCCGGGGCTTTCCCGGGCTTTGCAAGGCTCCTCGGCCAAAGCAGAGGCCTCCGGAGCCAGCAGGGCGGGAGGGAGGTCTCCGTCCTCCCCCCCGGAGACGGAGCCCGGCGGAGGAGAGGGGGGCTCCTCCCCGGCTGCTCCCGCTACAGCCGGCACCGAGGGGACCCGTCCCTGCGGCGCACGGGCATGGGGGGCCACGGAGGAAAACACTAGGGAGGAAGGCGACATCCGAGGGGCTCCGTGGACGGGGACCTCTGCAAAAAGCGCCACCTCCCCAGCCCTGCCTCTTCTCGGGGACTTCCCTCCACCCCTGTCCAATTGAACCGGGACTCCCGTGGCAGACGGAGCAGAGCATTTGCAGCAGGGATGATAACAACCCAGCGGAGCCCCAGAGCATCGCCCGCCCGCCCGCCGCGGCCAACTGCACCATCGCAGCAGGGTTAGAGCCTCCCGGTCCCCTGCCTACTCAAGCCCAGTAATTGGGTGTGCTTAAAATCAACCCTGCTAACAAGCCTATTGTTCTTTTCGCCCCACCCCCGCGTGTGAAACATTGTCATTAGGCGTCTAATATCTGCACCGCTTACAGGGGGGAATGGGAAGAGGCTGATAGAAAAAAAAAAGCAAAACAAACAAAAGAAAGTGTGTGAACTCGCAGCGCCCATATGCACAGCACGACGCAAAGCGGGTTAATATCAGTTAGCAGTTCTGCAGTGACCTGTAAAGTTGCCTCTCTGGAAAGATTCTTGATGTATTACTTAACATGGCTACACAGTTATCTGTCTCGGCATTAATGCGTCCATTAAATCACTGTTGAGTAGCATCAACCTACTCCCGAGTCTTTCCGTCCCCTGGGAATATGGTTTCTAAACAGGATCAAACATGTGATGCTGACAAGTCATGAGATAAGTTATAATTAATTAGAGTTTGCTACATCCACAGAATGGGTACTTGGGGGAGTGGGGCTGGACCGGGCCATTAATGACTTCAGCCGGGAGGGAGGATCTATAATATTGAGTTAGAAAACAGAAAAAAGTAATAATCAAAGGTGGCCGAAGAAAACTGCAAACCTCTAGCTTTCAGGACTCAGTCAAGATTAAAGTCGCTCTTGATGGGAAACACACCACCCCCGCCTTAATGAAAACCATGGGGAGACGCATGCTGAGGATGGCGTCTCAAAGAGGGAGAGAAGCGCGTCGCTCAGGGTTTGAGGACCATAATCACCGGCGCAAGTTGCGAAGGCGAGAAGGAAAGGAAGGAGTCGGGCGAAGGCACCTGGCCGCCCGCGGAGGGAAACGCGCGTCCCGCGGCCGCTCCCAGACCCGCTTTGGGCTTTTTTTCTAGCTGTTTCCCCAATTCCCCCCACCCCGGCAGGCTGCCTGCAGCCCTCTCCTGCCAGCCGAGCGGCCCCTCTGCCCGGGGCCCGTCTCCCAGCCCTCCTCCCCTCTCTCTGCGGGGAATGACAGTTAAAAAGCACACTGCAAACAAGTGGATTTGGGTCCGTGCTGTAATTGCCCTTATTTGCTTTGCTTTAACAAACAGTCGCGGGGGGGGGGGTTACTTTCAGGCTGGCTGTAAAAGCCCCACAAGGAGGGGAGAGGCAGAGGACGGGGGTGAACCGGCGGTGTGGGGCTCCTTTTCATGCCCCTCTCCCCCTTTCCGAGTCAAAGCCATCGTGGAGTTTATTTGCTTGCTCTCTGCAATAAATGGGAGCCCTTCAGGTGAGAAGATGCTGGAAGGGTGGAATGTCAGGACAGATTTACACCTGTCCTTACAGCTTACACTGACAACCCCTATAGCCTACAGAAATGACCAGTGGTGCCGCGTAGTCTGGGGAAGCCAGCAGGTTCACTCTGTTTTTCTGTTCTTTTTTTTTTCCTCCTCTCTACCACTTCTTAGTCCCATTCCCCTCTTTCTTACAGCATGACGTGGAGGGAGATCATCTGGACTGATATACTCCCCAGCCACTCCTCCTGCCTCACCACCAGGAAGACAAATATCACAGCTGTCCCTCTCAAGCCCCTTCTCCGCACCTCTTCCCCGCTAATGCCGGGCTCTCAGGCTCCATAGCCGATCCATGCCCAGCCTCTTACTTACACCTGTGGAGACAGCCAGACAATGCTGTTTGGATTGCTGGCCTCATCACCCCTTAAAGTCCAGGCTAATTCTCCGCCATCCTCTCCCAACCAACAAGCTAGAGGGGAGATAACCCCCCTTAGTTCCCTGGCCTCCCAGCTATCCCACCTTGATGACAGAGGCTATCCAGATGCCTCTGGAATCTGGCCGGACGGCGCTGCCATCTTCATCTGCGGAGAGGACAAAGGCTGCATTCCCCAACTCCCAACCTAAGAGCCTGTTGCCACCTCCTAGTGCCTGCTGAAAACTCTCCTCAAAGCCAGCTCTCAAGTGTGGCGTCTGGTGGAGCCAGGACCACTCAGCCCTGCATTCAGCACTCCTGGAGCCAGGGCTCTGTGCAGCCATGCAGGCTAGGAGCAAGGGGGGCATTGCTGAGGGCCTCCTTCCTAGAGAGGGTTGTAACACGTTTCGGTAGCCCCTAGCCAAAAACATGTTGTGAGCGAGGGACGCAGCCCCGCACCACATCGTCCAACCTCATCCAAACACCTCTGAATAGAACCTTCGGTTGTTCTCTTCCAGTAAGGGTATACGTTCAAAGAGCCAAAGTATAAAGGCCACACGACGTGACTGTGGACAACGCTGAGGTTGAAGTCTCCTCATGGATCCCACATCCCCACATTCAGTGCCCATGCTCCCCAGGGCAGAGTTTTTGGCCAGTGAAGTGCCCAAGCACGAGATGCACAGAACTTGGCAAACCACACACAACACACATACACACAAGCCAAGACATCAGCTGCTTTAAGCATCTTTGCTTCAAGTTTGGCAGGTGTCACACTCTGTCCAGGATCTTCAGCTGCGATTCCTCTCCTGTGACTAGGCAACAGAGCTGGAGTTCCCCATTCTTCCAAAAAGGCCAGAGAAGGTTTCTCATTACCCTATGCCCATCCTACCCTTGGTCTCATTCCAGTGATTATTTCCCAATTGTACAAAGTCAAAGAGTTTCAACAGAAAAAGACTGGGAATGGCTCACATGAGGACTCTCGCCTACCCGGGGGCTAGGAAAGTATAGAAAACCTGACCCAAATGAGGCAAGTGTGGGGACCTGAAAACAGGTCCCTCTGCTCATGGCGACAGCCTTAAGCCCTGGGCTGGGGTTATAGCCAGAGGCAAGCACTCGAGATTCCACTAAAATCTTTGGGAACATCTAAGGGTTCGGCACTTCTGAAAATCTCTTAAGGCTCCTTCAGATGCCTGGAGATAGATTTCACAGCTTTCCACCTAACAGCTGAGTTTCAGTTCTCTGGCCAGAAAAAGAGGCTGTGCAACTTCACCTATTTCACCTAGGCCACATGCAATTATGGCAAAATAATTATGAGAGAATCTCCTCTTCCATCGTAAAATTCAACCCAGTGAAAATGAAAGACAAGGACACCAAAAAGGGGCATGGGAGAGGAGGATAGGGGTTACATCTTTTATCGCCTGGGTGAAATAGGGGCGACTTTCCCCACTGGCTTCCCTTTGGAGGTTGAGGTTTACTGGGATGATTCTGCCAAACGTCAGGGGACATTGCAAGGAGTGATGAGGCCAAGAATATCCTGTTGGAAACTTCTTTTAAAAATGTGTTTGGGTGAGTTTTGTTCTCCCATTATGTTTTTGGACGCAATTTTTACAGGCTAGGCAGATTTGCAGGCTAGGCACAACGGGCAAAACCCAAGGAAAGGGTCAGTGCCCAGGTGACACTGCAGACTGAGCAGCAGCAACAGAGCAGAGATGCAGGTGTTTTATCATCTGCAAAATGAATACGTCAGCTCAGCAATTTGCATATGACTACTCTGGGGATTAAATGCCTTAAAGGCAGGAGGCAGAGAAGCTCTTTGGGATTGGTAGGGGGAAGAAGAGGATGCTATACAATGCTATTTTGAACTGTCTTTTTTTTTTTTCTTGGCCACTCTCGAGTTGATAGGGTGGCATTTAAAGAGATGCATAAACCCAGATGCAAGACCAGAGGGGGCTAGACCCCGAAACACATCTCTCCACGAAGGTACTTATTCGGCCACTGCTGGCCAGCGTTTCAGACACAGAGTGCGTTACACCCGCATTCAGTGACTAAGCCAAGTTCAAGATCTCGTTCGCAACTGTCATTGCTTTACATGATCTGGATCCTGCCTCTCAGAGAAATCACTTCCCCTCCTGTATGCTGGGATCACTGGAGGCACTTGCGCTTATACCAGAAGGGGTTTGCTAAAGGGAGAGTGCTGACAGCCAGCTTTGCTCAGCGAGAGGCCCTTAGCAAGACAATCCACTTCTCACCTCCATTTACCAAAGCCGGCATTTGGTTACCTGCTGGTAGAGATCAATTTTTTTTTTTTTCCTTCTGGGATTTCCCAGATGGGAACATGCGCCTGTTCTGCCCTGCTACTCTGAGCGGCACGCGCCTGCCATGTTGCAGACACGTTGCGTTTCCTTTGCGCTCCTGTGCCCCCTCTGCAGAGCAGGCGCAAGAGCTCTGAAGCCTCCCAGAAGTGCTGGGTTCGCTTCATCTCCCCAAGACAGGACAAATCTGCATATATTCAATGGCCATGTCTGGGAATTCGGGATGTGTTCTGCCTAGACGTGATTTCCAGGCATGGAAATAGGGTGTGCTCAAAAACCTTAGATACCTTATAGGCCTACCTAAGATCTGCCATGATGGGATAGTCTTAGTCTGTCCAGCTGAAGAAGCCCTGAAGATGGAGCAGGGGGCTGGGAAACATCTCATAGGGAGGAAGATAAGGACATCCAGAAGACACTTCAGAACGTGCAGTTTTTCTTGCGTGACACACAGGGTCACTCTTGTCAACAAATACCCTATTTTAATATTTCATTAAACTTTCATGTTGTACTTCAAGTCCATGATGCAGGCACAGTCGACAACCCTAAAAATCAATTAATAAGTCCCTAAGCTAAGACCCACTGAGAGAGAGAGGAAAAAGGCTCCCATTAATTTCTCCAGACTTCAGGTCAAGCCCTAAGTGTATACAGATTAGAAGACATGCATATTAACATTAAGCAAAGTTATAGCAGTGGGATTTTCAAGGGCCACACTCAGCCCCCTGGAAGTGGCAAAAAATAGGAATGCATGAGTTGTGTTTTTTCCCTTTTTGCAATTAAGCAACTCTTGATTTTTTTCTTTTTTTTTAAGAAAGGAAAATGGTGAAAGAAGCTGTTTGCACTTTTCACCACAAACGATAGTTTTCCCAGAGGCGTGTGTGTGCCTTGCACACATACACACATCACGCCTAAGTTCCTGCGAAGATGAGTGACAGCCAAATTGCCTTAGAGCCTTTAGTCTTTGCGCGTTTCCCCTGCCAGGTTTGCATGGTGAACAGGTGGCTTTCGCACCTAGCACATATTTCTCGTAGCTGAGTGTTAACGGTGTAATCAAATCCTTTCTTTGACGCAGGAATTTGGATGGGAGAGGGAAAGTGCCTTGTCTGAGGGGATGTGGCATTTCTTTCCGCAGGAACATCCATCATTTCTCTGCTGAAAAAGAGACCAATAACTTATACCCCTTGCCTGTTATTACTCTGTGAATTCAAAGGTGTCTCATTTTTAATGGGCCCTTAGCAATAAGGCAAGCACCTCATCATCTATCATCTCGCATTGACATCTTTCTCGGTGCAAAAAGCTCCCGAACCGTGCTCTGGAAAGGGCTTTCAGCAGAGCGAGTGAGCAAGCCATGAAGGGTCTTGGAGCTTCTCCTATAATCAAGCAAAAGGGGGGGGGGGGCCGAGACACATTTTTATGCCTTTGCCCAGGAAAGAGCGACAATATCAGATGATCTATATTCTCCTCTTTATCTCCAACGCTAGGTCCAGCGCAGGGAATGAGAGCCAACTTCTCAGGGCAACAACTCCCCCGTCAGCAAGGGCAAGCAGGAGGGAGACACTGGCTGCAGCCAGGAGCACCCTCCTCCCACCTCAGTCCCCTGGCACGGAGCAGAGATACCCCTGCTCAGCACTGAACTGACTCGAATTAAGCTTCCCTCACTCCTAGGAACGAGGGGGTGAAGCATAGCTTTGACCTACAGTTTGGAGTCTGCTTTTTTCCCAGGGCTTTAAGGAAACCTCGTGTTAAATCCGTAACCAAGTCCTAAGGGAGACAGGCAAAACATCCTTTGACACAGCTGACCTCCTTTCTCTCTCTCCGAGAAGATGTTTTTCAAGGAAATGAGCCAAAATTTCAGCTTAGGAAAATGTGCAGAGCTTGGCTGCACGGGCAGGTCTGTGCTGACTTAGGCCAGCCAGGCACTGCTTTCTAACCTGCTCCTGTGCAAATCCTACCACCAGGACCAAGAGTCCAGCCTTCGCAAGGCTTCCCTTTTCTGCCGGTAGCCAGTTTTGTGCAAATACAGTCTTGCCACAAAACTATTTGCCATGGCCTTAAATGACAACAGCTGATTTTGACGCTCGCACAGTGAATCTCCCATTTTCCCTTGAAGGGTTTGGCAGCGCGACGTTGATTTTCTTTTCAAAACCTTGCCTGGCAAACGTTTCCCTATCTCATAGCCTCATGCAAGCACAACACTCTGTAATTACCGGGTCCGAGTCTTTCATTCAAGTGCCTTCAAGGACTTTGAAGCATAAAGAATTCTGACTCGGGGGCCCCTGAGGCAAGAACCTAAGGATTACTTTGCCCAATTTACTTATGAGTAAACTAAGGCACAGCAGAGGAGAACCTCTAATTTTCACGAGTCTCTTCATTCAGGGTTCCTAATTTTCCACACTCCCAACTCAAAAACGCCCTCAAGGCTTCAGTATTCAGGGCTGCTGAGCAGCCAAATACTCAGCGGAAGGATTAGGCAGCACTCTGGAGAGGCAACTCCGTCGTCTTGCAAACCGCCCACTCAGAAAAAATCAGGACATCCACAACTGGTGGTTTGTTAGGCTCAGGCTGATAATAGGGAGTGTTATTAATGAGCCCCAACTCTCAACCTTCCTGCACTTTCATCGAAGAGCTATCTAGAGGGAAAAATAGGAAAATAGGTAATATCTTCCCCGCCCTCTGCCCCGAGAGCTCAGGATGCGGGCAAAGGGTGGGAGATATTTCCAACGAGCTTCGTAGGCTGTTACGTGCCTGTGTTTGCCATGAGCCACCTCTGCTGCAAGAAGCTAATAGTTCCAGGAGCACCAGAACAGAACTAATGTGGCCTGGTTTCCAGCAGATCTGCAGCCATGCTTGATTGCCCTTTTTAACTAAGTTACACGAAAGCTCAGGCACGAACTCATTCCTCATTTGTCACCAAGGGTTCTGCACAAAAAAAGAGGACGCGCTATTGAGTGGATTCTCCAGGGTCTCGTATAGCACAGCCTCTAGCGAAAGTGTTATCACCCATTATGGGTGCCAAACAGCCGCCCTCAGTGGGGCTCCTCAGGCCTCTAACCAGAACTGAGCGCTTGCAATAATTTCCACCTTAGTGGGAATCACTAGCAGTCTTTTTCCTCTATCCTGCTCCCTATTTTCACAAAGGTTTTAGGAAACTTCGACCCATTGGTCAACTTTGACTAAAACTGCCTTTCACATTCAAAAGGTATCAGGGGAAGAGGATGAAGGGGCAGGGCAAGGCCGCTTAAACCTCCCTTTCTTAGCAACTGTTTGAAGAAAATTTTAGGAATAATTGTATGTTTTGCACATGCACCCAGAGAAGAAGCTACAGGAAAGAATCCATCAAAGAAGGAAAGGAAATTCAGATATACAAGGAAGGGATTTCAAAGCTGAATTATGATTTTTCCTCCAGGATCTCATTGCACTAGGCACTGTACAAACACACAGTGAGAGACAATTTCCTGCACTAGATATATTAAAATCTAAGTTGCTGAGACAGAAACAGTGTGGGAGGGAAAATGGGAGGGTTAAAGAGAACTGAACTGACTCACCCTGGGTTACTTATCTGGTCAAGAACAGAGGCAGGGAGAAATAAACCCAGTCTCCAGAGTGCCGGTCCAACACTCCATCCTCTAGTCAAGGCTGCCCCTACCTACCGCTTCGACTTGCTCGTAACGCCAGGGAGCAAGGGCCACTTCATACCCGACTGGGAAGCTAACAAGCAGCCTGAGAGCAGCAAACGGAGAAGAATGTTGCAACCCACTGAGAACACCAAATACTTTGGAGAACAAAGTGATTGTTGCCAGCAAAAAAATGACAGCCTCACATGCCGGGTAGAGTAAATCAGCCCAGTTCCCCAGGAGTCAGGGCTCTGCTCAGTAGCATTAGCAGGATCTGCTCCATGTTATCAATCGCTGCTCCCAGGCAGAGTGGAGGGGAGCTGCACTCTCAATCAAGGCCATATCCCAACTAGGAGAGCACCAAAGTGTGGTCCCAGGCAGGAATCTGGATATGTTGGGCAGGAAGTAAAAGGGGTGATAAAAAGAGAGAAGAACTCCAATATAGTGATGTTAATTAATCACCGTGAGAGCAAAAGAACAGAGAGGGGAATCTGGTCCTGGTAAAGGTAAGTTAAACCTTCCTTGTCCATATGAACCGCTGAAAGAGTTAACAAAATAGTAGGAAAAGGAGAACAGAGATTCTAATTTATGGAGAGGTTCAAAGGGCTTTTGATAAAGCCCTTCAGTAGAGTCTCTGAAGGAAATTTTATAATCATGGGGTTGGGAGATAAAGTGCTGTCATAGATTAAAAACTTGTTGAGACAGAAAACAGAGGAGAAGGAAATAAATGGCAAATGACCAGCACGGAAATAATTTAGCAGAGGTGTCCCCTGGATGAATTTGGAAAGTGGTTAACTGTAGTATGACTTTATGACTAATAGCAATTAGACCTGGTGGAATAATAAACAGAAGAGTACTAACAACGTCAATCCTGTATCCATTGCCTGCATGTGCTGCAAAGAAGAAGAGTCTGATCTAGATCAACCCATTAGTCTTTTTTGATTACTCAGAGTGAAAAAAAGTGTTGTTTTTCCCATACACTCACCATGAAAGTAAGGACAGAAACATTTCAGTGACATCCCTCCGTCCCCATACGCCCTCTGTGAGTAGACGCTTCAGGAGTGCACGGACAAAGAATATCCGGCACTGGGAAAGCAGAGGAGCAGGATTTTTTTTTTGGCTTTAGATCGCAATAAAGTTTTCAGTGACTTCCTCCCCCTCACTACTCCCTCCTTTCCCTGACAGCCTTTCAGGATCTCCTGTGGGCTGTGACCCACTGGCTGAGAAATCATGATAGCAAAAAGAAGGAACAGTGCTTTGCTAGTAACTAAAAATGACTCAGTCAAGCCAAGACTAGGTGAGATGCATGCAAGGACCCTTCGCCAGATGAAAGGTATTTTGCAAGGAGTGAGGACGGGCTTTTGTTTCGTGGCAGTGTGGCCTGCCCAGCGCTGGAGCAGTTCTCTTGCACGCTGCGAGGAGGTGCTGTATTGCAGGTGCCATGCTTGGCACAGGGCAAACTAATCAACTCGATCGCTCCCATGGCATCTTTCACCAAAAAAAGGTGCAGAAAAGACAAAGGCACAACACTCTTTTCTCTGGTCACTTCCCCAACACAGGAGACCATCAACCACCCAGGACACCCAGAACATCCAATCTGCCTTTCTGTATGCCGCCTGCCCCCCACCTCGGACGCAGGGTTGGCAAAGATCCTTTTCCCCAAGTCCGGTCCCTCGTTATTAAATACAGCAGCGCAGAGATGAACCAGATTGCATTGTACATTTCAAACAGCCTTTAATCGAGTCATGTGGTCCCCGGATAATTTTGAAGTAAATGAAAATTGATACATTTTAGGCAGGCTGAGGGCAGGAAAGGCTGGATGTGGCTGCTGCATGGGTAGCAACGCCGCCTGGACGCTCATGCTGCAGCGGTGGGCGAAGCCAACAGGCGGGAGCGCAGCCCTCTTCGTGCCCCCTGGGGAAGAGCAAGCCAGCTGCTCTCAGCAAGAAGGTGCTTGGCATTTTAAAAGAACTGGGCTCGGAGTAAGGAAACAGTTGCAGGAATATTGATTGCACAAGATGGCTGGTTGCCTGGCTCGTCTCTGCGATTCTTTCTTTGTTTTTTTTCTTTTTCCCTCCCCAGCGCGCCCACAACGACGGCCCTTTTATGACAGAATGATTTTAGTGAGCCTAAACACAATGTGCCTTACAGCTGTAATTCTAGGACTCCTTGAGCATGAATCATATGATGCAGAGAGCTGATAGTGGGGGCAGAGGCATTTGCTTCATTTCCAGACAGAGGGATGGAGTCAGACTCCATCCGGCTGAACCAGTGCTACCACTGCTCCCGCACCTTTTTCCAAACACCATGTCAAAGCTGGGCCAGCTACCTGTATGAGCCCTGTTTACTAAAAACAGCCTCCTGAGCTGGAGCGTGCGCGAGGAGTCAAAGTGCAGCCCTGACATGGGGAGCTCAAGGCATTCCAGCCCATGGTCGGTTGCAAAATCTCATGACCTTGTGTGGGCAAGGCCACAAAATTCACTTGTTTGACTTCATTCTCAGACTTTCACTGTGATTGACTCAGGGAGAAAAAACCCAAAGAGTCAGAAACAAAAATAATACCAAAGGGAACGGATGTAGCAGGGGAGAAAATCTTGCTCCCCTTGCCTCCTGCCCAGAGCCAGGGATGAAAGGGACCTGGCAGCCGAGTCTCTACGACTTCTCACAGCAAGCAATGGGAAGACTCTCGGGGAAGGAGATCAGACCTCTTGCCTGAAGATGGAGAGCAGGGGCTCTGCAAGGCATGGAGGGTCATCAGGAATGGGCAGACCAGGGATGGGTCCAGTACACCACCACATGGATCCTCCACTGGGCTTCAGCTGAAGAGGCCTTAGTGCTAGGAACTTCAGTAGCAGCCACTGCTTTTTCGTTTTTCTCTTTAATTTCCACTCATTCTTTTTTCTCCTTTCTAAATCTGTCAGATCCAAATCCATCTAATCAGACCTTCTGGAGAAAAAACAGTAAAGGAAACTTTGGGATAGAGATATGAGGAATGAGGAGCCCAGGGAAGGATCTAAGAGCATGCACAGATGCCTTCCTGCAAGCAGACCTGCTCATTTCTAGGAGGCCGGAGCTTTGCCCAACGCAAACCAGCATCACCCCACTGACTTCAAAGAAACAATGCTACCTCAGAAATGGATTCATTTTCCTTAAGCAAATGCTCATGACACTTTGTTTCACTCGCTTTGGTGAAAAATAGGGCTGCCCCCAGCATCCTCCTGTTATACAATGCATCTCCTATACTCTGCCTATGTTTTATTTAAGCATCCTCACTTGAAAGGTCACTGGCACAAAAAATACACAAATTTTACTATTTGTAGGTCATGGGATTTCACAGGTATGAGTGTCCTTTTATAGCATATAAGCAAACAGCTAAGAACATATTTTGATTACCCTTTAAAACTTGCAATAAAGGTGTTAAAAGGAAAGAGTGTTTTTATGTGCCATGTCAAGCTGTAATCTACTCCATATCTCACACGCACACTCTTCCAGCAGAGTGCAGTTGTTTCAAGTCTGTCTCCAATTTTTTTTTAAGTAGCGCTTGTATAACCAGCAAAGGAAAAGCAGGAAAAGCATATCTATGCATGGCTTTTTAAAGTAGCAATTCGATGTTGTTGTCCTCCTGCCCCAAGGAGCTATGCATGAGGTTTCTATTGCCTTCCCATGCGAGGTGATAAGAAAGTCTGGGCTCAAGTTACCAACAAAAATACTGGGTTTGTGACAGCAAACCTGTCATGCCCTGCTGCCAAGGAGAAGCCATAAGCCCCAACCCGCAACTTCAACGCTCAGCTTCTTCCTCACCCACTGTGTGCAAGACCACACGTCCAAACGTTGGATTGGAAGATGGGGAGGGCCTGGCTATGGGCCGGGTGGTGGGGTGGGAAACGGGGAGGCTTCCAGTGGGGTGTCTGGCATGTGGGTCCTGCAAAACCCACTGACTTGTCTTCAGCTCCACGAACATCACAGGGAGAGAATTAAGGGCCTACGACCGGAATTAGAGGAGCTGCGCTAGACAGTGGAAAATGCTTGGGAGACAAGCCTAGGCTTTAACTCCCTTTTGGTGGGACCTCCGACCACAAGACCACTAGCAAACACAATACTTTCTGCCCTTTAGCTATCTATCTGTTGTGCAGGTAGGGGAGGGAGGTGCTTAAATGCCATAAAATGATCCCCGTATCTCACGCCCATTGGGAAGAGAGTTGCGAGGAGCGTCCGTCTTCCTGAGTCTGCAGCCAGACCAGCATGTGCGACCTCTAAGACACAATTGTTATTAGCTGAGGTTCCCAAGTGCAGCCAGGGCAGTTCTGTGCCCACATCCAGCGACATCGCAGCGCGTCTTGCCCTTCTGCACCTTGTCAAGGCTGGCTTGCAGCCTTTGCAAGGCGCTGCCTCTGGTCTCTCCCAAGCCCAGCTTAAAAGCCACAAGGCAAACAGTTAAACTGCTGATCATTTCGAAAATAAACAAACGGCTACTCTCCTAAAACAGGAGAGCTCAAACAAATAATTATCACCTCCCCCTTGACTCTGGATCCCGGTGCCACAGAAAGCGCTGGCTGATCCTTCTGCTTCTGTGTGGTCTCCCTTATAGACAGGCGAACATAAAGGACTAAGTCACTGAAACTTAACGAGTTGCTGCTCGTTAGCTGAACCGCATGAACTGCTGGCGTGCACGCTCCGCACGGATAGCTGGGGCAAACTCATTTTACCCGTCCCCATAACAGGCTAAGGACAGCGCTTTCCAGCCTCCGAGCCTAAAGATGATTTCTAAGAGGTCTGCGAAAGGTAACTGAAAAGTAAACCACTTGTCACCAGGGTTAAACCACCAGTCAGGGATCCACACCCCGGGGTGGTGGCGGGGGGAGTGTTAGTGGGCTGGCAAAGCTGAAAATCACGGGGCTAAGAGCACGCACTTGGCTGGTTAACACAGCTCAGCTGATAAGAGGTAACCCCCGATGTTTAAACACATGCGACTACCTGTCCATGCTTTTTATTTCCCGGGTGCAGCTAGCTCCTAGATATGGTACAGATTAGAAGAGCTGCTCTCTTTGCCCTAGACTCAGAGGATGCCAACCATTCAGCAGATAGCAGCGCAAGGGAGCTCAAAGTAAAAATAAATAAATAAGCAAACCAGCAGAGGAAAGTTTGAATACCTGGTGCCAAAGACTGAGGGGTTGTCTCCGCTGGAGGAATATTAACCAGCAGAACTCTTAGCTATTTTTGTCTCTTTCCGAGTGCTGCAAACTGGGATCGTTTTAAAGCATTTGTACCCGTGACGAACGCTTTTAAGGAGAGGAAAGAGAGAAAACAAGTTACGGAGGGGTAAGGAAAGGAGGGTGATCAACTCCGGGTTACTTCTCATTTCGGATGGGGCAAGAGGAGCCGCACGGACACTTCCTGCCCAGCAGCCGACGTGCTCCGACCTGCCGGGTGGCCCTGCCCTCATGTCAGCAGAGCTGCAGCCTCCTAATTACACCTCTCTCCCTGGACATTTGCACGGAGGCAAAGCTCGAGGCAGAAACCCAAAGCAAATTGCATGGTGGCATCTGGGTGCTAATAAGATGCCGCCGCATGCGAGAGCGTGAGAAATGAGCCGGCTGGGCTTGCAAAAGCAGGCAGCCGAAGGCAGGGAGAATTTAAGGCAAATTCATCCCAGGCCTGGCTTGTTGGGCTCCTGCGGGTGAACTCGGGGGGGAGAGGGGGGCCGAAGCCGCACAACCTACCGACCCGGGCGCTGCCGCAGCGGCAAGGGCACCGCGGGGCGCTCCGGCGCCCGCCCGCCGCGGCGGCGCTGCCCCGGCCGGGCTCCCGCACCAGGAGCGCTTATCCCGTCTGAACAGGTTTTCTCCGCCAGCGCAGCTTTTTGTGCGAAAGTGGATTATCTGAGCGTATGTGAAACGCCTGGGTTACCGATCTCTTAGGCAGACTTAACTTGAGTTTGGACTCCTAGCCTCTGTAAAATATGAGTTTTACTTCGGGGTGGAAATTTCATATAAAATCCAAGCGCACTTTATGGTTCGTTGCTGTTGCCAGCTCTTTTCTTTTAAATAGCTCTTGAGAGCAACGAAGCTACGATGTTTTGAGAGAATGTTTTGTACAATCTGCCCAGATGTTCAAGAAGTAACATAAAAATATTCCAAGAAAAGAAGGCCCTATCTTCAATCATTACCAGAAATGTATTTGCTATCACACTACGGACAGATAAACCCCCTTGGTGATCAGCAGAAGTAAACATCAATTTTTATTTGTATTTTTGTAAATCTTTCTTTCTTTCTTTAAGTCATCTATCTAATGAACTCGCCCCAAACAGCATTTCCAACTGCTCCTGCACTATCATTTATACTGCTGGGCTAATAATTTAATTTTCATTGGGGGAAAGGAAAGATGGAGGGAAAGAGATGATTTTACTAAATTGCTTCACTTTGGATAATGTTCATCCTCTGGCCAGCTCTGATTTATATCTGCCACTGACATTTCCAGTTTCCTGGAAATTAATTCCCTTATTTGAAAGAAAGAAAGAAAAATACCCTTACTGGCATTGAAGGGAAAGGAGGATTGCAGGAGACTCAGTAGGGCTCCAGGAGGAAGGGCCAGCAAGGCACCTCCTGCACACGGGCTGCTCCCTCCCTGCCCCAAAGGCCCCTTTTCGGCTTGCAAAGCCGCCTGTCTCGCCTCGCCGCGCCGCGCTGCTCGGCGGGCGGGAAGACCCCCCCACCCCCGGAGCTCGTCCTCCCCCTCGGGACCAGCGCCCCGACCCGAGCCCGGTCCGGCCCGCTCCGCCCCGCGGGGCCTGCGTCCCGACCCGAGCCGGGTCCGGCCCGCTCGGGGCTAAACCCCCGGGGGGGAGGCAGCAGAGCCCCAGGCGGAGCGCTCCCGGCCGCAGCCCCCGACGGCACCGAGCAAAAATATAAATAAATAAAGGAAATCTCCAAATTAACCGGAAAAAAAAACCCCAAGCAAATACCAAAATAAAAGCGGGGCGCGCAGCGCTGCCGCCGCTGGGGAGAGCGGAGGAGCCGGGCAGCCGCGGGGGCGGAGCGGCCCGGCGGCGCAGCGCGGGCCGCGGAGCCGCGCGCAGGGGAGCGCGGCGCCGCCGGGCCGCTTCCGCCGGGGCCGGGGCCGGGGCCGGGGCCGGGGCCGGGGCGGCGGAGACCTTCCCGGGGCGCCGGGGCCTGCTGTGCCCCGCCGAGGAGCTCCGGGGCGCGGAGGTGGGAGGCAGGTCCCGCTGCCCTGACCCCGGCATCGCCCCCTCGATGCCCGGGTGACACAGCGAGGAGGCCCGGTTGCTTCCTGGCTTTCGGGAGCTACTGTGGATCTGCCGGCGGGTGACCCAACACCTCCCCAAAACCGCGGCTGTCCGGCTCCCCAGGCAGCGCCACCCAAGGGTGCTGCTCCTCTTCTCTCTCGCCCCCCCTCCCGGCCCCTCGCCCCGGTCTCTCCCGTCCGGAGGCTCCGGGCAGGCGATCTGCCCCCCGGGGAAGCGGCAGAGGGTCGCTCCTGCATACTGCACCCGGCCTAGTTACACACTCCGGGGGGAAGGGAGGAGAGAGAAAAACCCAACCAAGGTGCCATTAAAGTTAATTGTTTTTATTGCTGGTTTAACAGTATCTTGTAAATCTTTTTACGACCCAGCCCAGGAACACCGGTGAGGCCTAAAGTGGAACTGTACGGGGATGAGCAAAGGAGAGAGGACAAGGAGGGAGCCTCCTCCCCTCCGGGCCGCAGAGCTGCGAGGCTTTGGGACGTGCTGCCCCGGGCAGACTGCGACGTTTCCGGGCCGGGGCAGAAGCGGGAGGAGGAATAAAGCCCCACGCAACTAACGCCGCTGCCCCATCCAAACAAGGCCCTAAAAAACTCTTTTTGGCCTTTGCATAAGGCTCATTTGGACCCATCAAAGTTTGGGTCTTGCAGAAGACACTGGCCTGAACATCAGTCCGGACGGGAGGATCCGAGTGGGGGCACAAATTCCTGCTTTAGGAGGCTGTGGGCTCGCTGGCTGCCGTGTCCCGGTCCCCGTCCTCCCTCGGGGGCCGGGGCAGGCCGGGGACACCTCGCGGGCCCGCCTGGATCACAGAAGGAGATGCATCTCCCCTGAAAACGCAGGCATCGATCGCTGTTTTCACCCTTTCCTTCCATAAAAAAGCAACAGCTCGGGGGAAATAGGAGAAAATGAGCGGAGAAGGAGAGTCGGGGGCCGGTCTGCGGGGCCGGTCCCCGGCGTGGAACGGGAAGGGAGGCGCGGAGCCCGCGGTGGGCGAGCCCCGCGGCCGCCCCACGCCCACTCGCGACCGCGGCGGGGTCCGGGCTGAAGCGGGGGTGACGCTTCAGGCACCGGGCGGCCCGCGGCCGCGCACGGGTATCCTCAGCCCCGAGCGGCAGAGGCTGTCCAGAAACGCGGAGGAGGAGTGGGGCAACCTCGATAAGGTCCGTGTATAGCACGAAAAAGCCCTTTGATCTCGGGTACTTGCAAGGAGAAAGCTAATCCCATGTTGTGATATAAGTACCAGATGCTTCTTGGAAGAATTATACTAGGGCACAGGGTTAATGCTCGAGCTTTTCTTTAAAGTGTCCTGCGGATTATTCCCTGATTAAAAGGATTGTTCGCAAAACGACTGGAGTGTCAGCCTGACTGTTATTGTTGTTGTTGATGCATGGGGCGGCAGCAAGGACAGTTGGGGAACCAGGGTGTTTTGATTTATTTCGTGCCTCCCTAACCTTTCGCCCCGCTTAGCTTGACCCCCTTCTGCCTCGACAAGCTTGCCGAAGAGGTAGCGCGTTGGCCACCGTTGGCAACGGCTCGCCGACAAGGCGAGGGCGGCAGCCCAGGGCAAGGGCGATGGACGGCGTTTTTTCCCACACTTGTCTCCAAACCGAAGGCGCTGGGCACCCACCTCGGCCCGCCCCGTCTCACAAACCGCGCGAAGGCAGCGGCTCAGCGCCGGCCCCGCACCCCGCCGGCCCGGCCCATCCCGGCCCCGGGCCCCGCTCCGCGCATCGCCCCGCCTGGCACCGTCCGGACGCACCGCCAGGACCCCCGGCCCTTCCTGCCGGCAGATCTCCAAGCGCTTTGCGAAAGCCAACCGTGCCGCCCCCCCCCCCCCCCCCAATTTCACAGACGGGGAAACTGAGGCGGGGAGCAGCGACATGCTTTGGCCACCCGTTCCCCATTCCCCAGCAGCAGAACCACGATGCAAGCCAGGGCTGAGCCCCCCCGCTCAGCCCTGCACCAGCGCACCCCTCTACGTTATTCCAGGCCTTTTAGGGCAGAGCGAGTGGAGCAGGGAAAGGGGGTCGGGAGCGCCACACGCTATGCGAGGGGGACAGCCCCTTCTCCCCCCCCCCCAGCCTGCCAGCCCTGCGCACTCCAGCTCCCCACCCCGCTCAACAAATAGTATCAAGCCTAAATCCAGCTGGTACTTAGCCCGGGGAGGGGGGAATTGCGGGGAAGGAAGGGAAAGACACAAGGAGATAGTTTGCCGCTTTTTACTCCAGTTGACCAAGGCAGCCGAAGCTGCAGGTCTTCTTTTGGGGGGGGGGGGGGGGACTCCGGGCCTCCCCAGAGCTGCTCATTCGCTCTTGGGCACTTGGGGCTGCCCGTCGCAGCGAGGCCCGGCTCCCTCCGCCCCATCGCCCGTGTCACTTCCACCCGAGCATCCTTCGAGGCGGCACTTGCAGCGGCCCCAGCCGCCGTGGCGGCAGCGGTGAAGGGGCTGAAGGTCCCTTGCGGGCTGCCGATGGGCCCGGCGGCGGGCTGCGGCGCAGGACGGCCCCGAGACGAGGGGCGTGCGGGCCCTCGGCCTCCCCCCGCAGCACCGCTCGCCTTCGTTTCATGTTAGCTGCGGGGAGAGCCCCAAACATCGCCCGCGGCCGCAGCCCCAGCCCCGGCGTTGCCGGACAAAGTTTGTGGCCGCCCCCCACCCACGTCCATCCATCCATCCATCCGTCCCTCTTGAAGAGCAAGGGATCATGCTTGTCCCCAAACGAAAAAGGTCTCGGACCCGAAAGAATTGCAAGTGTTTTCAACTTCAGAGCGCTTGAAAAGGGGCGGGGGGGAAATCCCATCTTCCGAAAGCAAAAAGGAAGCAGCAGCTACGGAGGAGGTCAAAGCATCCCCCCCCCCCCATGCAGAGTGAAGGGCTATAGGACTCCGGGGGGTGGGGGGTCTCTTCCTCCACCGTCTCCCCACCTCCGTCTCCTGGAGAGGTGAGATTGGCAGCCGGACCAGAACCGGAGCCTGCTCCTGCCGCTGGCCCCCCGATGGGGCTGCCCGCCTCTCCCGGAGGCTTTGCCCCCGGTGTGGGTGCTTCTCCTGACCCTCCGGTCCGCTTTGCCAGGAGCCGAGGGGTGGGGGAGCCGGGGGGGGAGCCGGGGGCGCCCGTGGCTCCAGACACGCGTTCCCAGGGCGAACCGCTCCTGTTCCTCATTACGGCGCTGGAGGCTTCCCCGCGAAGCCGCTCGGGTGACGGCAGCGGCCTCAAAACATCTATTGTGCGTCGGTTCCCCCCCCCTCCCCGCCCCCGCCCCGAGCGGAAGGCCATAAACGAGCCCTGTTCCGCAGGGGCCTCGGGCGGGCCGGGGGGCACCCGCGACGGGGCCCAAAGCGGAGCCCGGCCTCGCCCGCCCGGGGCGGCGCAATTTCCGCCTCTCCTTTTCTGCGCTGCCCCCATTTGCAAGGACTGGAAATCCTTGCCCCGCGGTGGGGTAGGGGGACACGGGAGGGGTGAGGGGGGGCTGGCGAGGCCAGGAGCCCCGGGGAAGGTGCTTGCGCTCAGGCCGGGGGCGCCGTGCAGCGAGCCCGCTGGCCCGCGCCTCAGCGCGCATCCTCTTAACTACGCTCCGCGCAGCGAGCGAGGCCCCTGCTTAAGCAGCCGCGTTGTGAGCGCTTTTCATTCTCATCTCCTAAAAGGATTATTATTCGTCTCCCCGGCTCCTGGCGGCAGCGGCCGAGGGAAGCGGTCACTAATTGGGGCTGCTCCTCGGGAGATGCCCCGGGGACCTTGCAGGGATGCGGGAGCGGAGCTGCGGGCGGCTCCCGGCGCGGGGCCCTGCCTCGCCGTCCACCGCTCCGTCCCTCCGCCCGGCCTCGCCGCGTCCCCGTGTCCCCACGGCAGGCAGCACCGAGCCCCTGCCGGCCCCCGGGTCGCGGGCTCTTGGCCTAGCAGGTCGCCGCTGCCTCTTCGCTTCCTCAGCTCCTGCCATCTCCGCAAGTATTTTCGCGTGCTCTAAGTGCCCAGGGCAAGCGCACACATCCTTTATCTGCGTTACTCTGCATAACCATCTGCTTTCGGCATTGAGCGGGGGGGGGGGGGGAGAGGACTGCTCAGAGAGCAGCGCAGAACGGAGAGCTGCCGAGCGGCAGGTCCCCAGCCCCGGCCACTGCTCTGCCCTGCCACAAGCCCCCCGCCGAAGGTGCCTCTGCGCCGGGAGCGCCTCTGCCTCTCTCCCCCCTCACGCTGCTTTTCCTCCTCCTCCTCCTCCTCCTCCTCTTCTTCTTCTTCTTCTCTTGCAAGGCTTCCACGGACCTTACGCTCTACCTGCCTTTCGGGGGGGGACAGTAAGCTTTCTAGCTGTGCGAAAAAAAAAAAAAAACAACTAGGCAATGGGGAACCGCTACAGAAGCTGCAAAAAGACGGAGATACTAGCAAGGCCCGTTAAAAAGGGGGAAAAACCGTCACGCATCCTAGCGGAGACCTTCAAAGGCAGACAAGATGTTTCTTCCTAAAACCGAGCAAAGGAGGGACATTTTTTCCACATTAAGTGTCGGGAAGGCAAAAGCAGGGTACATAACTGGGAAATTATAAAAGGAAGTAAATCCATCAAGGCAAATGCAATTGGGAATACAATTAGGCAGGGGGTTGAAAGAACACAAAAGGAGCGTAGGTTGGAAGGAGCTCTGCCGCTGATTGACAATACGCAGACGGTGCAAGGAGGCAGCAGGCAGAGGAGGGGGCAGAGGGGAAATTAAAAAAAAGGCAGCAAATGCGATTTTGTAGGGAGGCTCTGGGCAAGAAACAAAATCGATAGCGACTCAGCTCGGCGAGCGGGAGGTGGGCACTGCGGGCTGCTCTGCCTTCCTCATCCAAATGACTCTGGAGCCAGGCAAGCGTTTTGTCCCGTTTTCCAGCTCCCCCCCCCCCAAAAAAATGCACCTTTTCCTGCTGCGGGTGGGGCGATGCTGCGAGGTCGCGGGGTTGCCGCTGGCTCCGGGACACGGGGGACAACGGCTCGGCCCTGCCCGAGCCCCGTTCAAGCCCCAAGCCAGGGCACACCGGGGCGGTTGTCACTCTGCAAAGCGCGACAATTTGGCCACGGAGCACTGCAATACCTGTCCGAAGGGTCAAAAGGAGAAAGGTGTCCCACCCCCCGTCTCTCCGGCCCCGACGTACGCCAGTCGCATGGTGCCCCCCGCCCCACGCCGTGCAAGCCCGATGCGCAGCGCCTGTCGCCCCCCCCCGGCCAGCCTCCTCCTCCCCTCTTTCCCCCCCCCCCCCGCGCGGCGCAAAACTGCGCGCTTTGCTCAAATACTCCCTTTCGGCTGCGGTGCGAAAGGCTCACGGGATCAGAGCGGAATTTTCTGGCGCAAAGTGACTGAAGAAGAACTAAAAGTATCCCGGCTCCGCAGACAACGTTTACCCTCGTTTTCCCTCTTTTCTTCGGCGCGAAGGGGCAGAGGAGACGGGAAGGGCAGAATGGATGGAAGTGAGAAAAGCGCTAACGTTTTGTGCGCTGTAATTCACAAGTCCAATTTTCTTTTGTTGGCACTATAGTCCAGCCCTGGAAACTTAAGGGAACCACTTACATACCTACGTGAATCTATTTATACAGACTCTAACTAACACAGATGCACACACAGCTTCACAGGACATATATTGTTCAGATCTTTCTTAGAAACAATGATCTCTCGCCCGAATTTCATATTTATTCTGCTTTAACTCATCATCGTTTCACTGGGGGGAAAAATGTGTCAGGATAATCAGCAATTTTCAGCAGCAGTGACTTTCTTTCGATTGGGGTAAAAAAGAAAAACAAGCAAAGGTAGTATAAACACGCAATTATATTGCACGAGTTTTGCACAAATGAACTTAATGAGTAAAAAAAAATATGTAGTTAAAGGCTTTGCCCCCTCACTGAACCAGATTAACAGTATTTGTTGATTTTCTAACTATAAAAAAACTGCAGTAATGAAAAATAATCTTGACATCCTTCAACTTCCTTAAGGTATCTTTCCCCCACAGACGCTCTGAAAGCTATTAAAGAGATGAGACGATGTTGTATTGAACTGTTACAACGTTCACTTTAATCAAAATGAGATGCAATCGCTTAAAACAATAATTAGGAAAGCTCCCCTTTTTAATCTAATTGCTTTCCAGCGTCGCGAAAAAACTTCCCCATTACCGGCCCCCCGTTTCCTCCCCGAGCGAGGAGTTAGACACCGAAAATGTTGCGGACGTTAAGGCTTTAAAAAAATCCCCGTGGTCGGAGCACCACCGGGACCGGGCGCTGTCCCCGCACGCACCTTTCGGGGGCCGCCGGCCCCGGGCGGACCGAGCCCGCTGGCCCCGGCGGCGGCGGCTCCCCCCGGCCCGGCCCGGCCCGCGGCGCCCCGCAAACGGCCCCGGGGCAGCGCAAGTGCCTGGAGCTCCTCGTAGCAAATAAATCTAACCTACCGCCGCTGTCACGGCAAGCAGACAAGATAAGGCAGTAGCCTGCACCGCAGCATCCCGGAGAGTCATGTCAACAGCTCGCCCCGCTAGAGCATAAAAAGGGAAGCTGCTGGGGCGGGGGGGGGGGAAGAGGGTGGGGGGGGGAGAGGGGCGAGGGAGACCGCAGCAGCCGGAGCAGGGAAGCCTCGCTAAGATCACACGGGTTTGGGTAAGTTTCATTCAACCCAAAAGTTGCTGTTAGCCTGCCAGGGGCGCGCAGGATGGAGCTGGGCTCCGGCGCGTGGACGGTAACGGCACCCGGCGCAGCAGAAATGCAACTACCGAGCGCTGCACTGGAACCAGATGTGCGGGCGCTGCGCGGTGCCCGTGGCTCCCCCCCCCCCCCGCAGCCCCTGCCCCGCCACCCCCACTTGATAAGCCTCGGGGAGCAAGGAGCCCTCCCATCCTCCTCCTCCTGGGTTTTGGGAGCAAATGGTGCCTTGAAAGCCGGCAGCCTGCAGCCCACGGAGCTCTCCAGCTCCACCTGAGCCAGGAGACTCCGTCGCGGGAGGGGAGTCAGCGCCTACGGGGGAGGAGGAAGGGGAAAAGCCCGGGGGGGGAGCTACGAGGCTATGTCAGGGCATAGGATTTGGCCCCCCCCTCGCTGTACAGTGCCACCCACGCCGCACGGGGCAGTGAGTGGTGCCCCCTTGCCCACCATCCGCCTTCTCCAGGGCTGCGGGGCAAGATTTTTTTGGGGGCGGGCAAAAGTGGAAGCCTGTTTCTGAGGCCCCCCCCCACCCCTTTCCCAGCCTTCTGCCTGTCCTTAGAAACACCCGGCTCGCGCCGCCAAGTCCTCCCACCGCTTTCTGTAATCCAGGAGGAGAGAGAGCACAAGGAAATAAAAGGCGAGATCAAAAACGTGAACCCCCAGCCAACGCTTGGCAGGCTGGGGAAGGCATAAAAGCCATGAAGGAAATGTGGAAATCGAGTGTGAACCGAACACGGGAGAGGCCGCAGGACCGCGCGAGGGGAGGGGAGAGCAACGTTGGCCTGGAGATGAAACCGCGCTCCCAGCCCCGGACGCCTAATCTCGGCTCTCCTCCCCCCCTTCTCTTCTCCAGATCCATTTTCTCGGAGCAAAGTCACAAGGTAACCACGGCTGGCTGTAACCTAAGACCTGAGGATGGCTGGGAGATTATTTTTACATTAAGAGCTGCTCAAAGATGCAAACGTGCCTTCTGATGAGTTTTGCACTTTGGTTTTTGACTGAGGCATGTGCAGTCATCTCATGCTAAACATCTTACCCCTGAGACGGTGCTTATGTGCACACACACACGCGCGCGCACACACACGCACACACGCGCACACACACACACACACACACACACACACACACACACACGCGCGCGCACACACACACACACACACACGCTCGCAGCGCTCAGTGCAATCCCCAAGGCATGCGCACCCAGCCAGAGCACCCACGGTACAAAAAAGAAATTTAAGCTTCTGCTCTGAAACTGATCTCCTTTCCCCTGGATCACACTTTTGATCTAATTTGTTTCTCTGTCCAAATGACTTGGCTCAGCCTTCCCCCTGAAAATTCGGTGTACAGTTGACATCAATCATGTCTCAGTCTAGGGAGGGATAAGGATAGAATATCAGAGAGGTGACCATGCATGCCACATGATTCAAATCATCTCAGCATTGATTAATTGGGTTCAATCTGAGTTTCAGAATCATAACAACTGTTGTTCCCCTTCACATAACATCAACAGGGCCTTTAAAGCAGAGTATCCATTTACTCCAAGGCATGTGATGCATTAAGACCATCATCTTCTATTAAACCTTAAAGGCTGGATGAATTTTAGACAAACTCAATTAGCTCAAGATGGTTCTGCAGTGATTAGACATTGCTACCCCTTCCCCTTCATCAGGGTTTTTTTCTCCCCCTCTACTTTTTAATATAAAGGACAAAGTATTTTGACATGTGGAAGATGCATGCGTGCTCCGAGACTGTCCTCTTGCAGCTTTGACTGCTCAGGTGGCTGGCCTAAACGAAGGCAAAAACCCTCTAAAATTTATACAGGAAATACTACATAAAAGCATAACCTACTTTCCCCTGGGTTTAAAGATAAACTCCTTATGGATACCTGAGTTGGGGCATGAATCTGTTATCAAGATGAAGAAGGAGCAGATAGAAAACAGACAGGGCAGTAGTAGTTTGGACCCCAACCTTAGTAGAAAGGAAGAGCCAGCCAGGACTCCAGGCCCATATAAACGAAGGTCCGGGACTTACTCCTGCCCCTACACTCAGAGAAAAGCCAAGTATAGGTTAAATCATTGTTCATCAATTAACTAGAGCTAAAACAGGACAGAAACACGGTCTGGGCAGATAGGGGGTGAGCAGAGTTTGCGATGGAGACTACTTCTGCAATTCAGGTTTCCATATGTTAAGAAAGATGAGCCATATTTGTGTGTGTTTGATTCTTATCTACCAGCTGGGATCACTCATCCGGGTTGTAACTGAAATAATAATGATTAAAGAAAAGCATGCATGCCTTGTAATGTTGCAAGTATGGGCCTCCACATCATATATATTCAGCCACGACTGAGGAATGACCTATCACAAATGCAGCCTTGAGCAATCAGTGGAATATCATTTCTAATTACTGTTTTGCAAGCTGAAACCCTATTAAGTACTTCCCTGTTGTGCCTATTATGGCTGGTTCTACACTTAAAACAAAAGCATCTTTTTTATCATTCTTCCACTTCACGTGGGAACAACATTACTATGATTCCCTTCAGGGATTGCTTGCTTTTTTTCTACTTATACCTTAAGAAAGGTGCCCTATACTCTGGAGGGTCCAGGAGCAGAGGACGAGCCAGATGAATGCTGCACAAACACTCCTTGCACTGCGACAGTCAGCCCAAAAACTGTGCTTAAATCAGCTCCTTGCATATGAGGCAGCAATATTTTCAAGCAGAGAAAATCCGCAACCAGACTTTTAGGAGAGCTTTAAGATAAATATACTTTAAAACATTATCTACAAAAACTACACATCCAAGCAACTAGGTGGCTGAACTAGGTGGCTTTGGGAGCAGGACTGTGGAATAGCGAGGTCTCTCCGTCTTCCCCAAAATCCGAGAGTGGCCTCATCACGGCAAGTCGAGCTGACTTCAGACAGGATAGCGAATGGATTTGATCAAAACACAATAAAACTTGTTGTCTGGTCACCAATCAGGCCCACGTGCATTTACTCGTCAGTGATTTTCACCAAGTCTGAACCCTTTCCAAAAGCCAATTTCGCTTTTGCTTTTTTTCACAGGGTCTAAGCCAGCGGACGTGAAGGTAGCTTGGAAGGCCCAATACAGTAATTCACAGCTTGCTCGCTGCAAGATCCAACACAGACTAATGCCGGCCTTCACCAGGAGACAGAGGACAGAGAAACTGTCCTCTACCGTCATGGAAAAGCTCATCTGCTCAGGTGATGGGGCTTTCTCCAAAGCTGGTCCAAGCCTATGTAACAGCCTCCCTTGCGAATGGGTGACTACCTTGAACCTCAGGCCCAATCTCTCCACTCCCGATTTGCTGGTCCGAGTTAAGTGGGACTGCCTTGCAGAAGACTTCAGAAGCAGGAAAGGAGCCAAGGGCCTGCAAAGATATCTGAAGCCAGATCTGAAAGCAGTGGCAGAAATAGGGGTGAGTGCGCAAAGATGGGTAGCGCTCGTGATTTTCAGGCCAGGTAACTCCTAGATCAGCCAGAGCAGAAGCAGACTGTTTCCACTACCAAATTTGCACAAGGCCTTTGGGACTCCCCACCCCAAGGAGAACCCAGCAGAGATCCCCCTTGACATCAGTCCACTGACTGATGATGTGCTGTGATGATTCCCACTGACTGATGATGCTACTACCGATGTGAGCAATGCTGCAATATGCAAAAGATCATAACAAGGAAACTACTGCTAAAAATGTACATTTTACATAGAGCCCGAACTACCAGGCACTTCTATCTTTTCTCTCTCTGGCTCTCTAAACAGACAGACTGAGAAGGATATCCCCTTCTCTCCTGAGGGAGTCGAGAAAAGAAAAAAAAATCATAATTTGAGATGCACTCGGACACAAGAGAAAAAAAACAAGAGGAGATTCACATTTCAGCCTTCGCATCCGGACTGAATGGCGCAGAACGAGGAGGATGGGGGCTGGGAAACAGCAAAGAGCTGCCCAGTTGCTGATTCATGTTCCTCTTGTGCGCTCACTGAGGCCGGGCTGGGGGCAGAATGGGGTCACGCCATCAAACTGAATTGTCAGTCATATTGAGAAGGGGACCCAGGCAGAACCATACAGGCAACCTAGCACTGGCACTGCCTGAGCTAGCAACCTTCGCAAATCTGTTACGGGCTCACAGAGTAGCTGAGTAGCAGCAGCCTTTCCCTGAATCATTGAATGCACGGACAACAGTTCGCTGTTCCTAAGAAGAGGCAAAAATCAGCTCTGCGCTGTCCTAGGCAAGGAGGTCTCATGTGCCATGTGGACAAATCCCAATCCTTGCCACAAGGATACACCGGAAAAGCAACCCCTTCCCTCTTTTTTCCCTGAAACTCTGCTTACAGGGGAAAGATATCCCAAGCCCTGACGCCACGTGAAGAGGTTCTTCATCGCAGTTTAACACAAACCATCCATCCGCATGGAGCGGATTCCTTGAGGGTTGTTTACTTTCTCTCACTTCTTTTTCCTTGTTTCACATCACTTGCCTGGTCCCTTCCCCCAGCTCCTGCGCAAAGGCTCAGACGGGGCACTGATGCATCCTTGAGAGCGACACCGGATCTTGTGATTTTTGGTGGCATAGAAGAGAGGAAAAGGGAGCACCGGGGCACCTGTGCTGCTCGGTTTGGGCCAATTGTTGTAAATAACCCTCGCGTTTCCTCCTGTAATGATGCCAATTATCTATCATCTCCATGGACTGAAAGGCCACCCCCCCCCCCCAAACCCCCTGGCAGGAACGGGATAAGTACTCACAGTAGACTCCTCCAAAGCAGCTGAATGCAAGGAAACAAGAGAAGGAATGCGCTGAATTAGACCTGGATTTGAACTTTTAAGTCTCCTCTCGCTGAGCATAACTTTTCACTTTGAATTTGACTGATCCGGTAGCTCTAAGCTACAGAGAAAGAGTGCACATGCATCCATCCCGCTGGACTTTCTGGGAACTCCAGGCCGGTGCTGCCCAAGTTTATTCGGAGGGTTGATTCCTTTAGCATTCCCCGAGCGAACTATTCCAAGAATGCGCAAGGATCAGTCCCCCGAACAGCGGATCAAGGAGGGCCGGGGGGAGCTGTACAGTAACACAGCGTTTCCCCCGGCGTTTGAAAACAGATTTCTTTTCCCTGCCTTCAAGCCAACTTCCCCTGTGTGACCCGAGAAGTTTCTCTAATAAAAATATAGATGTAACCTTATCTAAAGTGAGTGCAGCAAATGTACTATGGATAATGCGTAATTAATAACAGAAAAATAATGTTTCCCCTGTTATTAAATCAAGGCCTCCTCTGACCTCTCACCCTCATATAAGTGTCTCTAGTTTTATGGCAGCCATGGACAAAGTTATTGTGCGGCTGTATGTGCACACGCATCCTAGCTGGCAAGAGGCTCACCTAACTATTGCTGGAGTTAGTTTAGGGATTTTCCTTTTTTAAGTCTTTTTTTTTTTTTTTAAAGCCTCCAGTAGTTTATATGACGCTTGGCCCCCGAATGAACTCAATCAGTGTATGAAACTAATCTGGTTCCACTGGGTAAAGAGTCTGTCTCTAGGTCTCAGCCTAACAATATCTATTTACACATACACATGTGGACATGCATTGCTTTTGGGCTCCCTAATGCACTTCCAAGCTTAGATGGCTGCTAGAGGAATGTATCAATATTTATATGTATTTGCAGCACGCAAAGAGAAAACAAAGAGCAGTCGAATTCCCGGGAAGGGCTAAGCATTTTTTTGGTTGCAATGCAGTAAAAATCTTCAGTGCTTAGAAGGCGGTGTTTCTTCCCTGGCTGCTTTTCTTGCTTTAGTACTCAGGCACTCAGCCCCCAGCCGTCACTGCTGGCAAAAATACATTCACAGATTAGAAGAGATGAACTAGGGAGAATTAGCAAGTTTGGACCTGAAAGTGCATCCAGACTCTACAACAAATTAATAAAGAAGAGTCCAACCTGGTTTTCCCAGTAGTTCCCCCTTCCCCAACGTGTCGACTGTCGGTAATGCTATCTAACTCCAAAGGTCACCGGGCTCGTCTGATGTATAGGCTTCCCTTCTGATTCATTACGTTTGATGCACAGCTCCTCCAGGAGTCAACTCGGCAAAACCCGTGGGTTAATGGAAGCCACACCAGCTCCTAATCCGGTAGCTTTGAATTCTGCTGTTTGTGTTGGATGGAGAGGCTGAGGCGCTGCGCGAAAGCCTGGGCTCTTCGGGTCAGAGAAGTTCCTTCTGATCATCATCAGCGGTGATGTGAACCGCGGGTCACACATTCTCCACCAGCCCTCCGGATTGACCAGACAGCGGCAACCGCAGCCGCTCCTTTGCCCTGCCGCGGTCGCGCCGCGTCCCGGCGGCTTCCCGCGCTTCGGGGGAGCCCAGCGTCCCCCCCCGCCAGCGGCTCCACGCTGGTGGGGAGGGAGGCGGACGGACAGGACCCTGTCCTGGCGTCATGTAAGGTCATGAGGATGCGGACCCCCCTCCTGTCCCTGCGCTGCCTTCATCGCCTTACTTCAACTGGTTCTCTGCTCATCACGGAGAGCTGTACTCCCCCCCTGACCTTACAAAATAATAAGTTTTTCTTTTTGTCATTTCCTGGGGTGCTAAAAGAAGCAGAAACATTGGATTCCTCCAGAATTGTCAGCCCACTGTTTTCCTTGAGGAAGGTGCAAGACCGTTCGCCTTAAACACACCAACGCCGGCCAGACCCTGGTTCTCGCTATTTACCCATTCAGCCCCTGTGTTTTGAAAGACTAAATCTGTGCAGAGATAAATGTTTTCTTCTTACTACGGCTGTCTTTTAAACTGCAGTCTTGCACGCAAGTGCTCGGAGGTAACTGCTCCCGTAAAAGCAGATACTTCCTCCCTCCTCCTCACTTGCACATATATCTGCCACGCTTCTCCGGCTCTGGCTGCAGAAGGGTAAACACGGGCCCAAAAGTTAGGAAAGTATGTGTGTGCGTGCGCGTGGGGGCGGCGAGGGCGCTCTGCTAGCCCTCCTCTTGCAGATTCATCACTCGGTTCAGTTTAATCGTTCAATCAGGCTAAATCCTGCCACGTTCCCGGGACGGAGTATCACGCAACACACTATAAATACCGTGCCCTGCGTTTGGATGTCGCCCTCCCCACCCTCAAACCGCAAGCTCCAGCCGTATCACTTTCTAGCTCCGCTCCAGCAAAGACACTCGCAGCCCTAAGACCTGCGCCCGGGAAGGGGCACAAGTGACGTTCATCTTTTGACTGAAAAGGGCACTTGTGGACATCCCGTTCGCAACGGCAGCTTTGCAGAAAGGGTACAAGCGCAGGCGGCAGGCGATAGGTGGGCAGGCAAGCGAGCAGCGGGGAGCTGGAGGCTTTCTGCCTTCGCCCCGGCCTTTCTGCCTTCGTCCTGGCCCTTCCTCCTCCGTTCTGGCTTTGCAGGGGCCTCACAGAGGTTAAAACGGGATCGTGGCAGCCGGTCGCGTTCTCCTACCAGGGTAACACAGATCACAGAAGGGAGTTAATGCCAACCCCTGGTTGCTACCCTGCATTTATTTCCCCTTCCACTGGGTGCAGGATGCACTGAATCACGTGTTCCCCTTCCGTCAAAAAAGCTGCAGTTCATTTATCGTTTTAATAACTCTTCTGCGTCCAAACCGTACACAAACCTGGACGGCTGCAGCTGCTTAGAAAAAGGCACTTTCTGTCTTCCAAGTCACCATCGGGTCCCAAACATTTTAAAAAAATACTCGAGAGCACCACAACAAAATGCACGCTCACAACTGCCTTCTTTCCAGGAATGCAGATACTTTCAAGTTTCAGCAAAATGTTGCATTTCAGTAAGCGCAAGCTCATTCATTTGATGCCTGACCCTCAAGTTCAATTACTTCTCTATGAACTCCCCTCCCACCCCATTAATTCAAAAAATGAAATAAAAATCAGCTTTCTCAATCTGAAAACATTCCGGTAAGATATTTTGCAATTCAAAACAAAAATTCAAAAGGTTTTTAAAAACAAAGTTTTGCCGTCAGCAGTAACTTTCTGTGAGCAAAAAGCCTGATTCCATCAAAATGACACCTTCTGCTAAAAACCAATTCTGTTAAAGTTCCCCCTCTCCGCTCCCTCCCTCCCGTTCACATAGTGACACGGGAAAGCAGAGAGCAAGCTCTCCCAGGATCAGTCGCGCAGCTCTGCACCAATCCTCCCAAAAATCCCTGACCACAAAATATGTACAAAGGTAGCACATTCCATTTTAGAAACAAATCTGCTCTCTGTGCTGATAAATATTTATTCAGATATTTACCAAGAAAACAGGAAAGGCAAATCCAGCATTTGTACTTGTAGCATCATTCCCGCGGGAAGATCACTAAACACACTGTGACACTGACATCCGAGGTCACGTTTGAGCCCAAACCCAAATCGACCACTCGTGCAAACCACATTCTTTCCCTTAGAATTAAAGGCGTGATTACGATTTATTCTGGAGGCCGTGCCATTTCTGTCAGCTGAATAGCTGAGCCCCGGTCAGCTACTTTGGGAAACGTTATGTTAGTATGACTTGGACAAAGTTCTGCAAAATGAAGAATTTATCCCCCCCCCGACGGGGAAAATCCACAGCGAGGGTGCATTGGCATAACTCCTAATGACGCAGGGCATCTGTACCAGAATATACATATAACTTGGTAAGTTATAGCAGTTTCCATTTCCAAAAATGTCCTATTATTGCTTTTTTTCTCGCCTCAGGTGAGTTTCGCATCTCTGATTTATGCCAGCTTATGAGAGACGAGAGCTAGTCTGCACGATACTGTTTGGACACTTCATTTGCTACTATTATGAATAGTTACTGAAAAACAGCAGGTCTGCACAGACCTTTGCATCACCTTATCGTGTCAGACAAGGCAGCGGCTTCACACGTGTGCGGAAAAGCAGTACCAGCAGCAGAGCTCAACATACAGTGTTATAACACCATAAACACAAATAACAAAAAGACTAAGAGGAAAAAAAACACTCACGAACCAATCGCCGAAGGGGTCCTACATAGCGAAGCCCCAACAACCGCAAGGGGCAGGTCTGCACAGCTTCACCCACGTGCTCGTGTTTTAACTTCGCTTCCCCTGAAGTAGAAAACAGCTCATGCTCTGAGTTCAGTCTCTGGTTTGAAGGAGCAAAGCTGAAGCCTGCCTGCCAGGTAAGGCCCAACTCTGAAGTGTTTAGATAGGGAGAAAAAATTAAGGATTTTAGCTAGGGTACTTTATTGCCAAATAACAAATCAGAATTCTATCTTACATATATATTCATGCTTCTCTTTCTATAGAATATATAAAGAAGTAGATTAATGGAGTTATAAGAAACAAAGCCATCACTCTTCAAAATCACTGCACGGGAGTAAGTAGGTATTCTGCTTAAAATTACACACTTTTTTGCCAAAAAAGAGGCCTTTTTCTTGATTGGAATCAGCTACGAAATTGTGCAAAACCGAAGGAAGTGCCTCTGAATTAGAGTGAAAATCACTGCCTCGCAGTTTCTTCTGTACTTCGGGGGATATGGAAAAAGAAAAAAAAAAGTTATGAGGTGGCACCTGAAAACCTGCTCAGCTTTCAGAGAAGAGGAATGTAAACATGTTGTTTTGCTTACTTTCATCATTGATTTCAGGAAGCTGGGAAGGCTGCTTCGAAAGCGGCCGCCCCGGCCTCGGCCACAATGCAGTGCCAATAATAGACAGCGCAGGCAGATGCTTAATCATCTTCAAACCATGCTTCGCGATGCCAGATCTAAAGCTCTTGGCCCGTTGCAGGACACAGTTAAGCTCCTGCTTAGCCTGCGAGCTGAAACAATCTCCGATCGCAGTTGTCCCATAACCCGGTTATAATTGGGTCCCTCGGTGTAACGGGAATGCGGGCAGTTTAGGGCCCTGATTGACAGGCAACTTTGAAATGTTTCACACGAGAGGCTTGGTGAGAGGGGCTTTCAGATGACAAATACCTCCCAGATCTCCAAAACTATTTTTCCTACGTTTTTGCCTGATTTTTCCTCCTAACAATTCACACGCACACCCAGCGCCCTGAGCCTTCGAATGGGACTATGTTCCCACCTCCATCCCTCTCATGTTGCCATCTCCAACAAAGCATCCAGTCCCTCAGTGCCTCATTTCTACCCTCTACACACCTCTCTCAAGGGGCCAGGAGGTCTCCAGAACCCTTTAGTGTTCCCAAAAGTCACATTTCCACTATCAGCCTCCTAAGTCTTCCCAGAACTGAAAGCCCATTCTTCAGCTTGGTCTGTCACCTATTCCCTTGGAGAAAGCAGGAGTCTGATAGCCTTGGAGGAACTGCTGGAAGACACCTACCTTCAGCCTGGCCATCTGCAACAGCAGACAGTCGTCTTCCCACGCACAAGCAAAGCTTTCGGTTGTCTGTTTACTGAAATTGTTTGCTAGCATCACAACAAAAACATGAGTAAGTACCAACGAGAAGCACTGCCGGCACTCCCGAAGCTGGTGGACGTTGTGCCAGAGGGCAAGGGAGGCAAGAAAGGTTAAATCAGACATATGTCTAGCTTTTCACACTGGAGTTCGGCCACGATGAGACAGCCAATATTGCTCCTTTGGAAAGCGTGCCACAGAATCCTTCCCGATCAGAAATGGCCACAGCCTTGGTTTTGCATCTTGCCCAAAAGGCAACGCGACAGCACAGCAATCCCAGCTCGGCACGATAACGGTGTGTTGAAAGGGACGGTCTGCTGGCTCTCCCACACCACGTCGCATGGGGCTCGGTAAGGCAGAGCCTTGAGCATAGCCAAATTACACAGCGAGCGAGTTGGTTGGAACGTGGCCCCCCCCAGTTTGCTTCCCAACAGCCAGGCCCGGAGCAAGGCCACTGCTCAGGAAGGGCCGCTAATCCGTGCCAGCAGCCTCCGCGCCGGGTTCGGGAACAGAACTACCTGGGAAGGCGCTCATCCAGCTCCGAGCAAGGGGACGCTGCCTTGGACTCGTCCCCAGGACACGGCAGCAAGCCTTGGAGCTAAGCTTCTGCTGCGCTTCTCTCTCCCTCGTAGACACGTCAGAGCTAACTTCAGTCGCGCTATGCCTGAGCTGCTGAGAGCGAGGACAGGGCGGCGCAGGCGCCGGGTCGTAGCGCTGGGACGCTGCTGCTGGACGCGAGCTCGCTCGGATACGCCGACCCGGTCTGCGCGTCCGGTCTCTGACTGCAGTTGTCAGGCTGCGTCCTTCCCCCGAGCGCGGAGAGGGAAGCCGGCTGCGGGGACAAGGCACGCAAACCCAATAAAATTAACACCCCTCTCCCTCCCGCTCCCGCTGCTTACTTTGGGAAACAGGATACACAGGGATTTTTCGGCTCAGGCCTTCCCGGCGTTTATTCAAGGCGTGCTTTTAAACAGTTTGAGCCGGGTTAGTACAAAACTCGGGCGATCGCTCCGTTCGTTTGGACGAGGCTTCGGGTGAGAAAGTCTCGAAATGCTCGAGCGTTGGAAACCTGGCTGGTTGAACCGGGGCAAAACTCCCAAACAAAGGCTCTTTCTCTGGGTTCAAGAGTAACACGTTTCTGCTTGGCTTAAACTAAAACTGGAAAAGCTTAAGCTTCACTGAAAGCAGCCGGCATCGCACCGAAGCGAGCAGCGGCAGAAGGGTTTATACAGCCAAGGGGATCGTTAAGCCGCATCGTTAGGCTCGGTCCCAAGCTCCCGCCTCTCCGCTGAGCCCCCGGGATCGCGCGCACGCGTTCACGGGGCAAAACCGTCAGCTCAAACCTCTGTAAAGGATGTTTTTAAGTAACGAGTTTTGCCTGGTCCCTGTCACAGGGTAGTTAACGCGCAGCAGCCGAGCCCCAGGGACCCGATGGCGTGCCCGGAGCTGGCGCACAGGCCGGCGCGCCGCGACGAGCTCTGTATTTTCAACACGAAGCATTTGTTCCAGGGCTGAGCAAGCTGCTGGGCATTTTAAAAAAAGGTGGAAAAAACCACATGCAGAAACCCCTCGCAAAAACCTCCGCTCAACTCGGCTCCCGCCAAGCAGACGGGAGCGCGACGTTCGGGCAGCAAAACGTCCCGGGGGGGGGACAAGTACCGCGGGACGGGGAATCGCGCGACGCACGCACGGGCAGGCCGGCTTCCTGCCGGATGGCGCCGGTCCAGCGCCCTGGCGAAGGGCCGCCGCGGCCGCTCCGAGCTCACCGCGCCGCGGGAAAAGCCGGCTCGGCTAGAGCCATCGCGGCGGGAGCACGCAGGCGCCTCTCCGGTTTCCAGGTGCGCAGCAAGTCACGTCGGGAGCGGCTAAACCACCGAGCTGGCTGGGCCTTGAGGAGGGGAGTTCAGCGGGGACGCAGAAAGCTAACGCGTCTGCGGGGAGGGCGTAACGGCAAGCAAGAGGAAGGGCAGCCGGAAAATCCTCTTACGTGCTGCAAGCACCGTTTGGGCTTGCTGGCAGGTAGGTCTGTCCAAGGGTGATACGGCCATAACTCCAAGGTCTGTCCAAGGGTGATGAGGCCAAGATTTGGGGGGTAGGATGCAGCCCTCCTGCCCCAGCTCGGGCTCCAGCTCAGCCACCGTTAGACACCGGGAGCTTTGTTTCGGGCCGGAGCGACGGCCGAGCCGAATTTCCCCACTGGCTGACTCGGGGTAGCAGCTCCCCCAGCCCAAAGGGAGTTTGAGGTGCCACCGCTCCAGTAGGGTCTTGCTTTCTATAGCCGACGAGGTGCAATTACCACGGCTTAATTACCGAGTGCAAGCCCGGGGTCATGAGGCGCGGGAGCGCTCTGCGGCGCGCGGGAAATTATCCCAACCCCAAAAGTGAATTTGGTTTCCACCGCGCTAGGGAGTTTTTATGGTCGTTCCCCGCGGAGGAACAAGACGGTGACCACAGCTATTCAGACGCTGCCATCTTCAGCCTGGGCTGGTCGTGGTGGGGACCTGGCACGCCTGGGGGTTTGCCTTGCTGGGCGCTGCACACCCGCGGCACGAACACCGCGCTCGGCCCCTAAAACTAGACGAGTTGTTTCGACTGCAAAAATGAAAGGCTCGAAAGTACGAACAGAAACTTGCAGACACGTCTAAGGAGGAGCCGCAGGGAGCTCCTGCTCTGCGCTCTCGGGCAGCACCCAGTAGCGCGAGAAAGCAGAAACCATCGTTGCCACCTTCTCCCCTCCTCCTGCCGCTTGCTGTTGCTAATATTCGAGATTTCTGTGAAATTATTCATTGAAACGCCTAGGGATTTTGCCTTCCAGGAGACGCTCTAATAGGATTAGGCGGCCGCGTTGTTCATTATGAATTATTCGCCCAACTCGTGGAAGGGAAGCAGCCCGGATCACCGGACTTCGCCAGCAGGGACAAAGTTGCGTTGTCTTGCAGGAAATGCGGAAAAGGAGCGTCGCTGGGCAGGTTTGGAGAAAGGAGCGTTTTACCTTCTGCAAACAAGTCGGGGCTGACGCCTTTTGGCCTCTGCCGATCCGCAGCCGTCGGAGGCAAGCACAGGCCGAGCAGCACCTCCCCGCGCGCAGCCGCTCCGGCCGGCGGCTCGCCCGCCGCCCCGCTCCTCCGCGAGCGCTTCCGGCATCGACAAGACGTTACATGCAGCGGCGAAGAGGTGCTTCGTGAATCATTTGCAGATGGGGCTGCTGCTTTTTTTTTGTTTTCTTCTTCTTTTTTTTTTTTTTTAAATAAAAAAAACTTCACATCCCTCCGCAACAGCCACGAGACAAACAAACCGCCCCAGCAGTCCGTCTCGTAACCGGCTCGAGCCCTGCGTTAGCGTGGCGGCTCGCTGCGCGACCGCGCGGCACCGGACTCGTAGGAAATACGGCTTACGTAGCGTGACCCCGTCATTCAGCGCCTGGCTGAGACACTGGATGTAAGGCCGGCTGAAGAAGTTAGCAGGTGGCTTTAGGAAACGTCGTCTCCCCAGGACAACACGTCTAATAGGTTTCGCTTACTGTCCCGCCCAAAGAGCTGGGGTCAAAGCCAACACAGACGAAAAATGGAAATACAAGTATTTTGGTTTTTTTTAAAACCGAAATACGCCCCAGGGACGGGGATGTATCACACATGAGAAGAACGAGGCCTGCAAACGGTAGGGAAAAGTCCCGAAATAAGCTGCAGGATGGGCCAGACGCCCGCGCCGCGCAGCCGTTACAGAAGAGAAACCGTCACAGCTGGGCGGCGGCGGCAGCCACGGTCCCGCTTCGCCGTTTCAACAGGACGGTCACGGGACGGAGCATCAGCGAGCCGGAAGGCAGGAATCAAAACCCAGCGTCTAAATCGCCGCGCGCTACGCTCCATTTTAGGCAAGAAAAGGCCCTGGGGCGGAGGAAGCAGCGCCGGACCTCGGCCGTTCGGTTTTGTATGCTGTTCTCCCTGTCCTGACCCGACAAGGGGGCAAAAACAGCTTGAAGCAGCAGCACCGGCAAAGGCGAAATAAAGATCGACTTGGGCAGTCTTCACCCTAAAGTGAGATTCACATCCAGTAAGGGGGGGGTGGGGGGAAAGACCCGCTGTAAACTCTCCAAGCTTTTTTCTCAACGCTTATAAACTGGGACGCATCTGTTCTTAACTCCCAGGCCGGGGGAATAATTGGGAATTATCCCATTTAATATGAAGAAAAAAAGAAACCAACCCCTACGACCGTGGTCCACGAAGCCGCGGGAAGGTGCTCCGTCCGCCACAGAGCGCGCGCCCCGTCCTCCACCCCCACGGCTTTTTCAGCCTCTCCAGGTCGCAGCCAGACTTACAGATTTATGATGTGTTTCACTTTTTTGAGCACCCTTGGATCACACCGGGGTGATGAAAGCCTGATAGGTCTGTAGATAGCTTTTTGTGAGCGGAGGGTATAGAAAAGATAGTGCTCCCCCCCAAAGACACGCGCGCGCTCCTCTTCCCACCCCCGGCTTCAAACGCGTCTTTTGTACAAACTTCAGCCAAATCCATCCATGCCAAGAACCTTCCCGCACTCTGCCCCAGCCTCCGCTTTGCTTAAAATGAATTCAGAAACACCGTACCAGGGACCACAGCTTTTTCTTTCCTTTTTTTTTTTTTTTGAGTCTTAATAAGACCACAAGGAATATGAATAAAGAAAAAAAAAGGAAAAATTCGCAGCAGTACTTGTAACTCAATCTGTTGGAGTTGTAAGTGTGGTAAATGCGTGTTCCTGCGCTATTTGGACGCCTCTGCTTTGCCTTTAACAGCTGCTGTAATAAACTTCCCAGAAAGTATTGGATTCACAGAAGTGTTACTAGAAACCCTAACAGAAACCTAATGGAAAAGATATATCAACCCAGCAAACCAGGGAGATAAGCCCTGCTACAATAAAGAGAGATTTAAACTAGGTTTCCTTTACTTGAGAGAGAAAATAAAAATTGCCCGCTGCATTTGGCGGGGGGGGAGAGGAAGAAAAAGGTGGGGGGGGGGGCGAGATCTAATTACAAGTGTCTTGAAATTCCTTCTGCACAAAGTTTCCTTAAAGAGCTGCCAAAAAAAGAGCAAACTCTTGGAAACTGCGTTTTAGGTGCAGCTCTCAGCTGAAGTGCATGCGGCTTTGCCCTGCAATGACAACACATTTAATTACAACTATCCCAATGTCTTCCACATTTGGAAACTGGATTCTTGACACACACAATATACCCCATGCTGACACGACTATTTGGCAAAAGCTGAGCCTGTGATCTCACGTTAATTGCTACACAAATATACTTATTGCGGGTATGGGTTTTATACGGCTGAAGCCTCCACTTGCACATGTTCACAATAAAAACACTCCCCCCCCCCTCAAAATAACGATTAACGTTTTCTTGGAGCAGTGTTGGTTTTTTTTTTTTTTTTTTCCTGGAGATGCAGTTTTAATGGCATGAGAACTGTCTGTCGGCTTCCATTACCCCTTTGTTCTCGTCGTCTCGCGCTTTATATGTATTTTTATAAGCCTTTTAAAACCGAGTCTCCCAGTTCTTAATTCTTCTCTCTCTTTACTTTTCTTTTTATTGTAGGTCATCAATAGGAGGAGAACGACGGCAGCGGCTTAAAGCCACTGCTGTCACTTGAAAGCAATCCTGCTGATAGAGATCTTATAGGATCTCTCCGCTTCTTCCAGCTAAGGCCCTTCGCGCGGAGACAGGGGGAGGACGGGGACACGCTCCCCCTTTCAAGCCGCGGCCCCCTGACAGCAGCCTGGAGGCGCAAGGGTCTCCGCCAGCCGGCGCGGCTCGCGGCGCCCGCCGGACCATCAGGGACGCGGGCCTCCGAGCTCGCCGCTCCCGCCACGGGCAGCCCCTACCGAGGGGTCCCCGGCTGCGGCTGAGCGGCTCGAGCTGGACGCCTGGCCGAGGGCAGCGGGTCCCGAAGCACCAAGGCGGCCACCCCTCCTCCGGCACCCCTTCCTAAGCGCAGCGGCACACCGGCGGCAGGTGAAGGCCCCCGCGCAGCCCCCGCTTTCCGGGAAGCTTTTGCTGCAGAGCAACGGCTGCAAAAAAAAAATGTTTTTTTTTTTTTTTTTTTTTTTAATTTTTGCCTTCGCAGCACACGGGGGCAAACGTTTGTTTAGAAAGCGCAAGGAAGCAAAAAAAAAAAAAAAAAAAACCCACGCGAATCGCTCTCTTCTAGCAACGCGCCGGGCCTGGCGGGCGCCGCTGCGCAGCCCCCCCGTGCCGCCGGCCGGCCGCTCCGCGCGCGGGCTTTCCCGCCGCCGCCGCTCCTCGCTCCCAGGAGACCCGTGGCTTCTTCCAGACGACGGCCGACGTCTCCGTCCCCCCGACCCCGCCACCGCCGGGGTGGCGGTTCCTTACGAGTCACCCAGCGCCAGGGCCGCGCCGCCAGGACCAGCAGAAGCCGCTGGCGCCCTGGGGCAAGCGGCCCCGAAAGCGGTGCCCAGGGCGGCCCCCCCCCGGCGCCTTCCTTCCGCACGGCAGAGCCGCTTTCCGAGCGAGAGCCCAGCGACACGAACCCCAGCTCGGGCTCGGGAGCTGAGGGCAGGGGCAACGTCTGAAGGGCCTTTGGGAATGGAAGTTGCGTAAAACAGCAGTTTGGTGGCGGGGGGGGGGGGAAAGGGAAAAAGTTGGTTCGTTTCTACAAGGCAAAAGCGTCCGCGTCTCCCTCGAACGACAGGATGTCTTCTGTAAACACGAGGCTATCGCAGCTGTCAGAGATGCAAGTGATGCATTAAAACACTTCGTTTTTGGCATTGCTGAAACGAAGCGAGAAAGCTGCAGCAACCGCTCGAGCCTTACCGGTCTCCCCCCGCACCCCCAAAAAACTCACCTCGGCGGGGGGAGGCCTTTTCACTTTAACGCAAGTTCGTTTTCCAGACGACAAGCATTCGGCTAAAAAGGTTGCAAGCAGCAACCTCCCTCCCCTCCCCCCCCCTCCACGTTTTGCTGCTGCCAAGTCGTAATTTTAACAGTAAATCTTTTTATTTGCCTTTTTTTCATCTTAAACCCCAAGCTCTTGGGATTTGGGCTGTGTATGGGAAGCAGCTTGCATGACAGGAGCGAGTTTTCACACGCGACGCCTGGGCGGTTTAAGCTCTTCTCTGCAAAGGAGCGGGCCGGCGCTCCAGCAAGCAGCACGCAAGCAAAGGGAGCAACACGAAACATTTCCCGGCCCGTGATTATTTGGTACCTAACCACGTCGGACTAGCTGGGGTTGGCAGCATCGCACACTCGGGCAACCCAGGCAACTCAGGTAGCATCTGCAGCCCAGACCGTTACGCTTAATCTGCCGTTTCTGCGAGCCATCCGCATAGTGCAAAGGCAACAGTCAGAACCGGGCCTGACACAGCACGTTATCTGCTAGAAACAGCTTATCGCAGAGATGCATTTACCTCCATGAGCTGGCCTGAAAACAGCTCCACTGGCTGGAGGTTCAGCTGAGGGCAGGACGCCCACCATTTTTTGACCATACAATTTTGGGGCTGCAAAGCCAGCCATTAAGCTGGCTGAAAGTGCAGTCCCGCAAAGCATTCTGAGTTGGCAAAGTTCTGCTACTGATTTATGCAGCGCAACAGTTCAGGCCCTGGGATGCATCCGTAACATTCGTTCCATCTGTCGTCAATGCAGATTCTGTTATCTGCTGCTCCTGTTGGCAGGGCTTGATCCGAGATCGGCCGAGCTTGGCGGGGGGAGAGGAAAGCGGATGAGAGAGGAGGAAGCAAAAGTCGCCCATTGGTGCCAGTGGCTTGACAGAAGGCCTCAAGTTCCTCAGATGCCTCTAAGCATTGTGGCTGGAGCGATAATCTTTGGCAGCCCATTTAGGAGAGGAAGGGCAAGAACAGTCGTACTAATTTTCAGCCAAACACGATTTCAGAATCAATGTCCACCAGCGGTCCCACTTCAGGCCCTCCGCTCCCCACACACACCTGCGAAGCTCTAATTAATAAAAGATAAAGGTCCAGGAAACCACATAGTCTTCTTGGTCTCCCATCTTCCTTATTCCTTCCAGGCAACGCTTTTCTGTGCTCGATCCACACGAAACACTAATTCCTTTCAGAGCAGCTCCAAACTCTAATCATCTGCGTATAATCTTCCAAGACTATGAGCAATTCAGTCCAAGAAGCAAAGAGAGCGTTTATCTCAGGCACGACAAAATGTCCAATCTCTGCTGGAGATCTCTGGCACATCCTGGGCTTGCTTTGCGCGCAACGTTGACAGCGCTGGAAGCACCGTACGCAAAGCAAGCGCCGAACCCCGCGCTGGGATTCACACCGAGCCTAAGAGGCCTCTTCTGCAGATAAAGAGAGCTGCAGCGCGAGCGAGGCTCCGGGCCAAGCTGCCCTTCCCTCCCTTTCCTCCCCCCCCCAAAATGTGCGACGGCTGCAGACTGGTCTCCCCGTTCACCGTCCCTATCTGTGGCTGCGCTCGGGGTGGAGGGCGATCTGCACCGGGGAAACGCTGAGGATGCGATTCCAGGCTGAATGTTACTTTATGGTTCGTAGCAGTCCCAACGCCTCCTACATCTACAAAAAAGCTGGAATTTCCTGCCAGCTCAGTGGTGCAATTTCAAATGCTTTTTGGTTTTAGACTTTGCTCTTTAATCTCCAGCCAGCTGGGCCCGTGCGTTAGTGTGAAGGCTGAAAGCTTCAGAGCTTTGGGCAGTTACTTTTCCAAAGATCTCACCTGTGGGTGGAATAGTGTGCTGCAGCTCTGCACTGAATTAAAAAGAAACTCACTCATACACATGCACACACACACAGGAAAACCATGTGCATGAACTGCCCTGTCCTCATTCCAGCGAGGAGGAAAGCTGCAGGCCAGCTCCGTGGTCTGATTTCTCTTCCACGGAGAGCAAAATGCAAATTTAGCCCCAAGTACAGCTCCTCGTGCCAAGAAGAGCAAGGAGTTATTGGCATAGAGAGCTCCAGGGGCTGGGAGGCAATCACAGCACCGCGAAGGGTCCCCAGTCCCTCTGCCAGGTAAGGATGGAAACCAAATCTCACAAAATTAACCTACTTCACACAGGCATCGACAGGATACTCTAAAAAATAATATATACTTCCTAATGGTTTTTCCCAACAGACAAATGAGCCTTACGCCCGCATCTCCCACGAGATCCATGGAAAAAGGATGCCATCATGAAAGCTACTGCACTATTTCTGGCCTTAGCATCACAGGTGGCTTGTGGAGATGAGGCCAGGGCCACTGTCCACAGTAGAACGAGCAGCCCCTACTATACACTAAGGCCTGGGCAAGCCATTTCCCAGTCCCAGAATACTGGGACCAGATCTGCAGCTGATGCAGTTGCCTCCTTGAGGTTAATAAATTGGTGCTGGTTCACATCAGCCTAGGATCTGCTCGAGGAGCATGCAGATGACTAATAACCAACATATGCACCTGCTCAAGCACCACAACACAAGTATTTGAGAACTGATCTTAGGAGGACGAGCCAAAAAGGTGTGCGGCGGATATGAGAGGGGAAGAGACGCGAGAGAGGTTTGAAGAAGTCCTATTGCCCTGCTTACTCCACCATTTAAGAAAAAACCATTTACGCAAAAAGATCTGACAAAAACTACAGCAAAATGGACGAGGAGCTGAATAAGTAAAAGTCAAAACCATCACCGAAAATAAATTCAATTATTCGGTTTTGCTTAGAGAAGCAACAGAGTTTTTGACATGTTTGTTATTCAGCCTGTCATTAGAGCTGAAAGACGTCTCAATAATGTTTAAGTTACATTTTTAACATCCACTCTCCTCCAAGCAGTTTGCATATTTTCCACTATGTTAGCTGATCAAGCCATTAGTTACAGTTACTTAAAAATAAATGAGCTCTATATATTCCTTCCTCCACACTCCCCATTGTGTACCTCGACAGCACGGCGGGACAGGGAAGAAAAGTATTCAGCTCGCAATGAAACAGCCCAACAATAATGGTAAATTCTTAAGTTCAGCTGTGGAGAGTGAGTACATCTAAGGAGAAAAAGCAGAAGCATCTCTCATCAAGCAAGGAACTGATAAGGTCCTAAACAGCAGCAAAACATGTGAAATGGAAAACATATTTATAAAAGGAACTGCAGTTGGGAGGTTTAATGCATTCGGAACAAACCCAGCAAGAACAGAGGCAGAGTGGAATTTCGTTGAGCGTGTTGATATGCGTTTACTTGCCAAAATGAGTTTTAACTAGAGCTGTTCTTTTTGCTCTTTACCCTAATCCGCCCTCCTCCCCATAAAAGAATACTGTCAAGTCAGTCAATTTTCATGAAATACTTCTTGTTTTTATCCATTGAAGAACAGCAGGTAACGTTCATTCTTCTATCCCCTTTCCCAAAATTCAGCCATTAAGAAACCTCAAAGCAAAACTGACAGCTTATGTTTTGACTGTTGGAAAACGGAATCTGAAAGCAATTTCTCTTAGTTAATTAGGCTTGAAAAAAATTGTAGAAGTTAAGATGATGATATTTTCTTCCATGCAGAGAATGAAGGCAGCACTTTTTCCCAACTACCTGTGAACTGAAGAAAAGTGCTAATGAACTTTGCGGGCAGAGAAAAATCTGAGCATGGCAGGAAAAATAGCACATCGTACTAATAGGTCATTGGGCAATTCTAATTCAATCCAGGTTCATTTGTGGGATTCAAATTTATCCAATATATCGACCACGGAGTCGTAAGCGCAGCCTTCACACCCAGCGCAGAACAAGTCTCCAGACGCTGCGCTCACCGTACTGAAATGTCCCACTGAGATCCAGTCAACTCCACTGTGCTGACCTCAGCAGTAGTTTTATCAGAGAAATAAAGAAAAAAAAAATCCTGTTGCAATATATAACCTTAATATTGGCCTCCCTGCTATAGTCCTGCTATATCACAATCTACGGTTTTTGACAATACTACAAATCATCTCAATACTCTGTACACCGGCACGGTAAGTCTGGTGACTACCAAAGAACGGTGACTACCTCTTCACGTGATGTTCTCAGCTGGGGAACTGCTCACACTGTGCCACTGACTACTACAGAGCGCCATGGGTTTACTTAGGTTCCTCTCTAGTCCTATCACATCATGAGGGCTCTAAAGTTTAAAGCCAACAGCAGAACACAAGCTTCTAGCTCAGCGAATCATTTCTCCATGGACTTAGCCAAAAACTTACGTTTATGAGAAGAAATTAGGATGAATAAAAAAAATCCAGTCATAGTTCCTAGTTCCACGCTATTTGCTAGAAAAATTTTTGCAGATCAATAGGCTAGGGCTTGGAAGTTACTATATTACAAGCTTCTCCCTCTCTCTGAAGCACGTGCTGTTACCACATGTTGTTTAACAGCTGGGGCTTTCCAACTTGTTTTTTTGTCAGTGGAAGATGACTTGACTTGCAATACAAGAGTCCAGAGGACCAGATCTTAATAGTGCAACAATGCAGCTTGTTTAAGACGTCCGACGGTGTTTAGAGATCTTTTAGAAAGAACGGCCTTTACTTGCAGGGGGAGCTCTTGCCCTTTTTGAAAGTATCCCCCACTCCCAAAATCCTCTGCTCAAGTGCATTCTTGCTCTGTAGTTTGGCTTTCAGAGCAAATAACATCCAGGTGCTCTGTAGGCCCTGCAACCTAGCGCGATGGGGAAGACTTGCAGCATCAGCACATCAGATACTCGCCTTCCTCCAGATACAGTAGAGCAAAGTCAAACACAGGCTCCAGGCTTCCCGGATGCTGGGACACACTGTCCAACCCCTGCGAAATACCAGGCAGTCCAAACTGCCATGCTAGGACCCGGTCAGCTACCCAATTGCAAAGGGGCAGTTCTAGGGGACAACCAGGCTTAGGCAGCACTCCCAAATCCCATGCATGCATCCTTCATCTCAACCGCACCCTTGGTGCTGGGGTGTGAGAATGCTTCATCCCCTCCAGCTACAGGGGAATTCCCGAGCCAGATGGTTAAACTGGATTTCCAGCTTCTCAGTAGTAGCAGAACGGAGGGAACTCATCAGGGCAGAGGCACGGAGCTGGCTCACATTGCCCAGCACTTTGTGCTCCAAGCAAGTCTCAGGTCTATCGGTCACCAGGGTTTCATTAGCTTTCCACGGTATGGATGAGGTCATCCCTTGGCATCGGCAGAGCACCTTGAGACCTTCATGAGAGTCTGTTACTTGTACAGAAATATTATATAAATAATGAAACACGTTATGGAAATGCAGTGCGTTTTGGCTGGGGGGGCCGGGGTTAAGGGCACCTTGTAGAAACTGGAGATTTGAATCTCACTAAAATCCCTCAGGAAGGGGGTACCTAATTCTTTTAGGCCTTTTGAAGGTGCAAGGCAAATTAATATCAGACTGCCATTCCAGTACTTCTAGAGTTCAGTGGCCCTTATGAGGTAGAAGCAGCAGGCAGCAAGCTGACTGCTATGGACTTAAAATAAAGGCCTAGAAGTCAATAAAGTTAAATAAAACAGAATAGCTCATTTTTTGCTGTCACTCGCAATCCACTGCACCGTTGACTCCGAAGGGTGGAAGAAAGGAAGAGGTACAGAAAATACATGAATGGAGAGAATTAGACATCAGGGAGAGATAGCAGCAGTGGACACAGCTCAGCCCTGGCTGATGGCTGTGAAATCAGGGGCAGGCATCTAGGACCACTTCCTGAACCCAGCAGTTCTTGTCAGGGAAAGGGGATCTAGGACCTCCTTTCCTCCCCTCTCAGCTCCGCAAGTCCCCTCTCCTTGTAGTCAGGTCTCTAGCAGAGATCCTATCATGTGCAGGGGAAAGAAGGGTAAAAGAGAGAAAAAAAAAATCAGAATATACTCATACCAAAGCTACACCATCAATACGCCCCTCTGCTTTGGCTCTGGCCTTTCTGCTGGAGCACCTGGGTGTAGGAACTCATGTATGAATGCCTTTCCTCTCTAGGCGGGATGAGACTTTCCACCAGCATGCATTTTCACAGCTTTACCGACTTCGATGTAGCGAGACCCTGGGACAGAGACGCAGAAGACCTATTCCGCTCCTGGCTCTGCCGCTGGCCTCGATATGCAGGCCTAGACCCAGCTTTTCATTCCTCTTCCTTTCCCTCTCATCCCTAAAGCCATAACATGAGATAAGTTTTATTGCTTGGAGACCAATGGAATAGATGGGAGGAACAGAAGATGAAGTATTCCGGCTTGCTTTGTGCTTCATTTCAGCAGCAACTCCATTTCCATGGCTCTGTTCCTGTACCTCAGGACAACAATCCTAGTTATCTTTTCAGGAGCACTCATCACTGGACTTGTCCATGCTCTTCCAGCTCTCCACTATTTTTTCTAGGGACATCTGGAAAGACTATGGGAATATGTGCTCTTGAGCCCCCAGGGCTTTCTGCCTCTATTCTCAGCTCTAAGCCCTGGCTCAGAAAGCTTTTCTCACAGTATTTTCCATGTTCAGTGTGTAGAAGGGTAGAAGGGCACAGTACAGAGAGCAGCGATGCCTATGAAGGTCTTCAAGGCTGTTTGGTTAAGTCAGATTTTGAGAAGTTGGGGAGCTTCCTACCTGTCCCTGGTCTGATTTGCCCAGGCCCATCCAGCGTGAGCAGCAAAATAAACTTAACAGCCCACACTGTGTTAAGACATTTACATCTTCTAAGAAAGGTCCAAACCCCAAATCACTTGGGGTGTCTGCATTGCAGGGGGATTCGACATCCAGACGCAGTTCTGAATCTCAGGACAACCACTTATCTGCTGACTTTCCTCCACTCTAAATCCATTAACAAGGACAGGTCTTTGCAAACCACCACCAAACCTCGTTCCAAGATCTTTAGCTGGGGTCAGTGCTGCTGTATTGATTCCTATCAGTGGAGCTTTACAGATTTATTCTAGCTGAGAATCTGGCCACTTATGACTTAAATTGTTTTCTGAAATGTATCCAACAGGAAATCCTAAATCAAGAACACTCTGCATTTTGAGAAGATTCCTCTCCCTCAGATCCAAACCCAACTACAAGTTTTGCAACTTTTTCCATTTTAGGAATAAGAGGTTTTATTCTCATCTCTTCTCCTCCTCCCAAACAATCAAGTACACAGGAGCCCAAAACATTTTTCCCCCTCTGTTCACTTTATTCAGCAAGTTCACACTGAAGCCAGCATGTTTAAAACTGGCCAGCTGTGTTCTGACCAGCTGACGTAGGAGGCCACAGCTGGGACAGCCAAGCCGGCAACGTTCCAGCTGCAAACAAATGAGGCAACACCTTCGGAGAAGGGATCGAACTCGTGGAAATGGCCATGTTTCAATTCCGAGCTTCCCTGCTGCTTTTCCAGTGACAGCTGCTGGTGAAGGCCAGATTCTCAGCAGGAGTAAACTGGTCAAGCTGCTCGGGCTTCGCTGGGTCGGTGCCCATTTACACCAGCGGAACCCATGGCACAATCTGCTTCATGTCTGGGCTTTGCTCTGCTATCTCACTGCCATTGTGCTTCATCTCGAACTAGTTGCGCTCCATGGGAGAGAGAGAGAAGGAGCAGCAACCAAAATTTGTCTAGTCCAGGAATGGTTTCCTGGAACTTAATTCTTTTTTTTTTTTTCTCTTTTTTTTTTCCTGAAAGGAGATAAAGTTGTTCATTGTTTGTCTTGGCTGCCTATAACCTCACGCTGCTGAGAGCAGCCTTTGATCACAGGGCTATTGGGAGGCTGACCCTTGACAGCCAATCCACTCCCTGCTCTTTCAGTCTCACCAGCCCAGGCCTGACTTCCTTTTTCATAAAAGGCTGTTAACATTTTTTTTCATCTATATATATATATATATATATATATTTTCCAGCAGCCCTTGCGGCAGTTTAAGGGTCCTGATCTAACTAGCTTACAACTTCAGAATTGGACCATTCACCTTCTCGATGGTTTCTGCAATTAGGACAGGGGAAGGAGGGAGTTTGCAATCTTGGATGTCCTGCCATGAGCTAGAGCAACTCCATCCAAGCACACGGTGCAAAAAGCTTGCATGGGAGTGTATCTGACAGATGTGTTGTTTATAAGGGATAAATCATAGCCTTGCCAAAGCTGCTGTAAGTCTCAGTTTTTTCTGTGTCCCCTTTTCCCACTGAAAAGTTTTTGGACATTTGTGTAGGATTGCGTGTTCCTGTGATCTGGTCAGAGCTCCCAGCTCTAGCTGGTTTGCCACACATCCAGAACATTTTTATAGCATGTGTTGCCCAACCACACAGGCCATAGGCATAAAGCACATTCTCTTCTGACACCTAGAAGGGATTTTTTGCACATAAGGCAATCTGTGTAATGTGACTCATTGCTCCCACACTTCATGGAAGCAGCAGACTTAGTTTATTCTTGCATACCCATGCAGGGACGACAATATTTCCAAAGGACTGGATTTACAAAGCTTGTGTAAACAATCTGAAGCGTGAGTACAATCAGGTTGCTGCTTCCCAGCAATTCCACACACACGTACGCCAGCTCAAGCCTCGCTTTTCTCCCCAACATGTCTGCTTGAAACATGAAAAAGCACTGCAGTTCACGTCCGGGGCAGCGTAAATTGGGAAATTAGAAACCACGATTTATCAGAAATAAGAGGCACGCAACATCTCTTTAATGTCATTCTTCTACCAGCATGAACAAGCGAGCTTTGAAAGGTGGGGTGGTAGAATCAGCATGAGTTGGATTTATTAGCCATCCCCTCAAAAAAACCCCAAAGACTAGATGATATCCTTATTGTCTCCTAAAGGTCCCCTCTACTTCTGCTCTTGGAGCCAAGCTTTCAGGATCTTAGCTTCTGAAGTCTTAGATCATGGGAGCTATTAACATGTCCAGTTCAAATTCAGTGTCATCCACATATGCAGTAGCACGACTACATTGCGTTAAAAAAAAGTTTCACTGGTGCAGTCGTACAAAACTGTCTAGATACTGTTTAGATCAGAGTCAAGAACAAGTCATGTTCATCTTGCCCTCAGGAAAAACGAGCTCAGGAAAAATGTCAGACAAGCAAACTTTCAGACTAGCATTTTGCTTGTGCGTCTGGCCGCACAGTTTAAAGTCAAGTTCCAGTTACTTAGCTGTGGTCTAAACAGATGCGATAGTCAAAAAATGGCTCATGATTCCCAACTCAGAAATAACTGTACTAAGGCAGAGGAGGGAAATATGTGACTGGTCTATGGTTTCTCAGAAAACTTGTAGCAAGGCCAGGAACAGAATCTAGTGTTTCCAAAACCGAGTTCAGCTCCAGCCGCAAGATTTTCCCTTCCTCTCCAAATAACCTTCAAAACCTAGAAATTCAGAGTTAAGTCTCCCATTTTGGGCAAGATGAAATTATCACTGGGGAATATGGGACAGCATGGTTAAGATCACATGAACAATGTCCAGCTCTGCTCATTTTTTGAGCATCCTGCCCATAGGAATGCATTGGAAGGGACTCAAATGTTAGCAAACCCAATTCCAGTGATCATAGGTAGCCATGAATTTTTCTCACATACGCCAAAAACTCTTCCCAGTCACCTCTAAGAAAACTGTAAAAGCCACAAAACCTGCAACATACCACAGAGGAGCTCACAAAGTATCACAGTGTCCTAAACTGGACGTCTGTCACATAAAAATGCCTAGAATGACCAAACGCAAATGTGAACCAGCCCCTCCCCACCCCTTCCTTCCCCCCCACAATAGGGTTTCTCTAACTTTTCTAAACTATTTACTCAATCCCCCGCCCAGTTTGAGAAGATCTAATGCTAACCGTGAGATAAGCATACTGAGTGAATCAGTTTGATGTCGCAGCCCCGTTTACCCCATCCTCCTGTTGAGTGCCTCTTGGAAATCAAATTTAGGGTTTGTAATTGTGAATTTTGTCACTGCTTAAGGTTGGGTGCACGATTCCTGTAAAGAGAGAGGCACACCCAAAATCTGACAAAATAAATACACATGAAGGGTCTGGCTGTGGGGACACTGTGTCTAGGATTTTCATAAACACATGTTTTTCTTGTTAGACTCTCACCAGCATATGAAACAGCCCAGAAAAAAAAAAACTGTAAATAACACGGCACAAAGCTATTCCAGGATTACTTTGCCATGACAAAGCACCCTTGTGCCACTCAACTTGTTTGCAATGTCATCAGCCAAGTCCCCAGCAGTGACCACGAGGTCGGACGTGTGACGAACTGCGCTCTGACCCTCAAGCTCCCATCTGCTACGCCCAGCACCAGCAGTGATTGGCACAAATCCGGTTGCTTTCCCTGTTGGCTCTCCAGCTTCGGAGGGAGCTCAGGCTGACGAGTGAGCTGCAGGGATTGTTTCAGGCCTGAGAGATGGAGAGCTAGAGCCACAAAAGAGTGCCGTATTAGGGCCACTGCAGCAGGACTCACAGCTCCAAGAACCAAACTTCAGCTCCCCAGATAAAGAGCGCTCCACAGAAGCTAATACACTAAGCCAAAAGATTTTGCCCACCATTGCCGAAAGAAAAGTCGGAAAGAAATACTCGCTTAAACCTCACTGCCCTCTAGAAATTCACACGCTAAATGACTGTGCATATAAATTCTTCATGTCCTAAGAGACCAGGGCATCTAATTCCCTTCAGAAATGCTGGAAATCGTATTATTCTGTTCCCTACAATATGGAATTGCTCATAAGGGCAATATTAGCCAGATAATTCAGCACCGCTTGGCTGTTTCTTGTCCAAAAGGAAGCGACTATGTTCAAAGCTACCAGGAAGTTTAACTCTGCCCTCTGTTACCAGCTTTAAAGCTCAGGGCCATGGACATCACAGTTCCCTTGGGGATGGCCTCGTAGAAAGCTGCTGGACTTCTGAGGTTCCTGGACGGGGTGACATCGCTGGGTTGAGTTTAGCAGTTCCTCAATCAACAGTGGCTTGTAGAAAACCCAAGAGCCAGAAAGGCCTCTAATCAGGAGGAGAAATTATGCAAGCTAAAAAAATGTCCTGCCTGGGACTGGACCTGGAGTCCAGTCTACTATCTGACAGTCAGTTTGACCCATTTTTCCGCTATAAGGCTTTGCCATCATCCTTACAAGACCTCCTTCACTCCTCCTCTCCAGCTTTGCAGCACAGGTTCATTGCAGTTTTGATTACAAGGTCTCCTTTGGCTCCTGGTGGGAAAGCCAGGATTAGAGGAGGCCCTTCAACATGTACTTCTGGGATTTGCATGGGTTTTTCGGAAGTGCTTTATGAAAGCCAGCCAACAACGTAGAACTGCCTGAAGCCACAGTACATGCAATGAACCCCAGGACAAACAGCCCTGGGCTTCTGGGCAACTGCTGCTGGCAAGTCTGCACATGCAAATCAGGCAGCTGCACTATTGCCAAGCAGCTGAGTGAACAACCCACCCAGCACCAAGCTAGGATGCAGATCTGCGTCCTGCTTACGGCTTCACCACTGAGCTGCCGGATGGCCACGAGGAAGCTACTTTGCTCTGCGCTATGTTTCCTCATCTGGAAAACGGATCTCAGAAGCCTTCCTTTCCTTCAAGGAATCAGGACACAAGCAGATCAAGAATTAGATAACAACAAATCAGCATGTTGAGATGCTACATAATTATGACACAAAACAGCAGGATGTCAACGCAATTTTAGAACGACGGAAAATACATTGACAGAAGTCTTTTAAAGTGTAACCAAGAAGAAAAAGGATAGAGAGACTGACCAGTTTCACACGAAGGGCAAGCTGGGAATGCTCCCTCCTCCAAACCCTCCCTTCTAAGCAAAACAAAAACACAAGCGATCTGCACGAGGGACCTGTTGTTCCAAATCTGAATGGAAAAATCCAGACAACTCTCCCATGGCATTTAAGGAGCAGAGGTTAAGAATGAGGGGAGAAGCAGAAAGGGGAGATGGAAGATAAGCTGCTTAGATTCAGATCTCCCCATTTCCTCCGCTTCTTAAGAACTGGGTCATATTATAAACTTATGCAAATGTGTTTACTTTACATTTTATTTTGGTCTTAGTCATGCAGTTGTCAGCCTGTATCAACATGTCAGTCCGTTTGTGCAAACAATCATTCCTTCATGGAACGATTTCAGAAAAAACAGACAAAATGTTATGACATGCAAAAAAACTTCTTAAACATGACAATAAGAGAAAAGCCACTAGAAGAGCATATGTTTGCCCTAGCAATTATGCAGCTTAAAACAAAAGAAGTCACTGAGCATATTTTTTCCAAGGCGTGTACAGTATCAGATCACATCATGTCATACGAAGTACCACACTGCGGGGGGGAGACGATTTGCTGGGTGGGCGCAAGCAAAGAGAAGTGGAGCTAAGAGGACTGCAGCCCCCCCGTCAGTGCTGCCAGTGATGCATGTGCTTCAAGTGCAACAGCCAAAGTCTCTGTTCATCTCTTTCCTGTGTAATATCCACAGAGGTCAGGGAGAAGTGGAAACAGTCCTCTGCAGTGATTAGCAGGGGCCATCAAGCCTGGAGAAAATGTTGCCCTGATGCAGCGCCTTCCAGTCTCTTGCAGAAGATGTAAGGAACGAGGAAGGGAGGATGTGGGAGGGATGAAGGAGGGTTCAGCCCAGGGAAAGCAGCTGCAGAGAGCTGGGGATGGGGTTGGACAGATATGTCAACATTTTGTTCGTCCCAGTGACAGCTTTCAGCCACTCTGCTTCGCCATTGATGTGGCAACATCTGGCCCTGCTCTACTGCGTTCTTCTTTTGTGCAGGACCATGTTGCACTGTGCTGCATTCCTGGGCATCACAGTGTCAAGGAGGCGTTGCATGGGGGGGGGGGGGGGTGTCTTCAACAACACGCTTCCAACAACAAATCTCCAACAACAAATATCAGACCTGAACTCTGCAGCCTCCCAAACAGATATGCTGGGGTACACAGCACGGATGCTGTGCAACAGCATTCCTTAAAAATGCAGTAACAGCACCACGCGGACATTGCCAGAGCCCACGTGGAAGCTGAGCTTCCCTCAACCAGAGCCATCACTCCACTTCACTCCTCTCGACCCTTCTTTCCACCCACCCCTCAAGCATGATCTTATGACTCCTAAAGGCAATCAGAACACTGAAAAGTTCTGGGATGAGGTCCTTACGAAGTTTGCCCGCATGAGACTAAGTCAGAGGCCAAGCAGAGAAGTGAATCTCTTTCTTTCGATTTTTCCTACCTGGAAGCATGTTTGGTCTGTAAGAAACATCTGCTGATGTTTTCTTCCATGAAAAGAGACACAAGCAGAGACTCAACCCCTGCTCAAGCAGGGACATTGAAAGGCTCACAACCATCAGTGATTGCATACTGTGACAAGGACTCACCTTGGCAAGGCAAAGCCCCTTTTTTTCAGAGCTGTGTTGCTACTGCCATGAAGATTTTATACCTCCCCTGCAAGGCTAAGTGTACCACAGTGTTTTGAGGCATGTGATAATTTAGGAGAAACAGCCACTTCAATGCAAATTCCACAATGCTCAATGCAGAGCACAACCTCCAACACGCCTGGAGCTGCCAGACATCTAGACCCGTTACTAGAGTCACCAAGGAACCACCCAGGCACTTGGCACAAGTTCTGCTCTTGACGCAAGGTTCGGCTATGACTAAGGCAAGGGAGTGCACCTCCACAGATGCCTTCAGCTAGGAAACACTGAGGCCTCTCCATTATCCTGGGATCTCTCGCAACCTCCCAATGAACAATTAAAAACATTCTGAACATGGGAGCACCTCCGTCTCTGATAACGAAAGCATGCTAACAGCAACCTCGGAGCTTGTCAGCTCTTCACTGCAGGACTGCCCCAGGCACCTGGCACAGACGGTGTCGCCACCTGGGTGCACTCGGGGTGGCTGTGAAGCCATTGCCAAGTCCTCGCCAGCACGATGCCCGCTTGCACACAAAAGCAGCGCTTCTGGAGCCTGGGTAGCCTCACCCCACTGCGGACTGAGCCCCACCACGCTCCCTCTTTGTGCTGGCAGGCAGTCGCTCTATTCCTCTAAAGCCTACAGAGGGCATTGCGGGAAGGATTACCAAAAACCTGAGCTCGCGTCTCAGCTGGGAAGTGAGTTGGGTGGTCAGTTGGAGTGAATGCACTTTTGAAACTGCCTTACCCTTTGGGGACGATTCCCTGGGGTGAAGAGCCACTGCAGGTGGGCAGGACAGCTCTCTGTACAGAGAAAAAAACCACTCGGTGACAACACAGACATTGGTGTCCCCAAAAACTCTGCAGTGAAACAGACCCAAAACCTGCAGAGAAAGAGGTTTTATTCCTTCCCTGCCAGGCAGTCTGCGCCTTTGTTGCAAAGGATTTCAGCAAATGTAATGAGAGTGGTAAGGGCATGGAGTCTAGCTTACACACAGGCTGCAATCTTGTTAATGTCAGCGGGCTGAAGCTGCCTGGGGTCAAGAATCACTAAATAATTACTAAATGAAAAGCAGCTTTCAGGGCTCAGGTCCTCCTACTCTGCACAGACAGCACGTGAGAGCTAGCGAGTGCACATCACTCACCCAGGTACACGGAAACACCCAAGAGCCTGGCTCCCTCTGCCACTTGCTCCCATCTCACCAGCGTGCCTTCCTAGAGAGCTGCAGCACCAGCACAAACAACTTGGCATCTTCATTTGATGGGGCGCATTGCAGTGCTGAACACATCTGTGGTGAACATTCTCTCAAGGTGGGCTGGCTAAGGGTACCAGAGAGCTCCCTTGAACTCAGTCGTTCAACCCTGACTGCTAAAACGCCTGGTGAGCTTTGCCAAATGCACTGCCCTGGCTCAGCAGCCTCCCTTGGTCCTCAGAGCAGGAGCAACAGCTTTTCACGTTGTCATTTAGTGTCCCAGAGCTTCGCCCAACACTAAACTGGAGAAACTCACTTCTAAGAGGTGGCAGCCTCGATGTCTACCCACTTCTTGCAGGTGTAGCACCTCCCAGGCGGTATGAAGAACTGGACTCTGGTAGTGGTGGCAGTCAGCCTCCGGTTAACCTAGAACTTCATGGTTTTCTACCTCCCGCCACAGATATCCAAGTTGCTCAGGCTCAGATGCCAAACAGGTCATGCCTGCTGGGGGATGACTTACCCACAGGGGCACCTGCTCAAAAATGCATCCAACCATAAGCCGTCAGTTTAATCAAGCCTATTTTCTATTTGAAACTTCCATAAACTTTTGTAAGAAAATCTGGCACTTGTCCGCATGATCAGAAAGGGGAGGGAGAATCACAAGAATTGCATCAAATTTTTCCCCATTTAAAAAATTTTGATGGCAACTTTGAAACTGCTTTATTTTATATTGATAGCAGCTGTCATCAGCAGATCTTTTAAGCTGAAGCAAAGGTAAAGAGAAGAAATAACAAACTAACTAAAGATGGGGGGACAAACTCTCAGAAACATTCTTCTCCTTCCTTGACTTCCATTTTTCACATTGTGCGCTTCTGCAGAAACGTCAGACCATTTACACCCTGAAAGTGAGTTTATATAGGCCCAAGTGAATTAACTCAGACCTTGCAACCAGTATCAGAATTCAGATGATTCCCCAACTCCCAGGAGTCACACTAAAAAAAGGCAGGAGAAAGAAACTTAAAAAAAGGAAAATCAGAAAACAGACACATGACAACTTGGCCTGACTTGGCTATATATTTTGGAGCAAGAGGAATGAATATAAAAAGCTGAAATTGTGAAAAATTAGAATAAACTGAACAGTTAGAAAGATCTGCTTTTTTTAAACCACACTTACACAGAATGTGGAAATTGTCAACAAGTATTTTACAACTCATCTATCTCTCCCCAAGCTCTCTATCATTTTCCTTAGTGATGCAAAGTTTTTCACCTAACAAATAAGGGGGAACGGTCTTGCAAGGAACTCCAGCAGGGTGAAAATCAGCAGTAAATCAGGAGGAAAGCTTACAGTTTTTCACAGGGGAAGACAAAAAGCACAGTTCATCTGACTACAGGAGGTATGATATCCAGCTGATATTCTCCTTTTGGCTTTATCACTAAGATTAAAGGCCCAATAATACTTACTGGAAAGCTCCTGTTGCTTACAATCGGGGTTTGGTGGGGGCAGTGAAGTATCTCAGAGGGATCTCTGGGAGCTCAGTGCCTCGTGAACATGCTGATAATGGGGCAAATGGAGTCCAGCTATGGAGAGGGTGCCCTGTGGGAATTTGGCCCACCCTAGGCCAGAACGTGAGTTGTACTGGACAGCATACAAGAATATGCTGCATAGCATGGAAATGGACAGTAAGAGCATCTTCATGGAGGAAAAGCTGAGCAGAAAAAGACTGAAGAGGTGGGGAGCGACAGCTGACCATACTGCATCAAGAGACCTCTGCAAGCAGCCGTGAAATCTTTGTCTTGCGCACTGCTCAGGTCAGCATGACAGTGTCTAGGAACAGAATGATAGCAACATGCTTTTAAAGGCCAAAACCAAAGGATGGCTTATGCATTTGGGTCCAAGAGCTGACTGGATTTCAAGCAATCCAAGTTCTAGGTATTTGTCTCTGCAGAGTCCATTCAGCCTCTCTTAAGCCTTGGCCCATCTTCAAAACTGGATCTGACACTGGTAGTTGCGTTCCTAAACTTTCAGAGGGGCAGGTCTTGGCTTTTACCCAGACTCTTTGAGAATCTCTAATCATAAGACTCTAAATAAAAAAATTAGGACAAGACTTCAAAATTATTGATAAAAGGAATCTGCTGACCTAATGTCATTTGAGTTTTCAGGCTATGCATTTCTAGGGTAAAAACATTTCTTGTCCAAGTTTTGGGAGAAAATCTTTTCTTTTTCTAAATAAAGTTCTCAGAAGAATAATAACATGTTACTTTTCAAAATATTCTGATCTCTTCAGGGTAATTTAAAATCTTCAGTGAAGGTCTGTGGATTTTCACGTAGGGCTGGAATTTCCAACCACTAAAGTCAACGGAAGAGTCTTCATGGGGCAGCTGGAACAAGCAATGCTAGCAATGCCAACTCTTCTTCACTTCACACTGAGGACATGGAAAAGTAGCTTTAACCATCTTGACTCATCTTCCCACGTCATTCTGCACCTATGTCCTGTACCGTGCCCCAGAGAAAAGATTTGAATATCAAGCCAGCCTTGCTTTCATTAGCTTTAGTCACCTGTTCCCTTTCCCTACACTGCCATTCACCTTCCCATTCATTAAAAGCTTTGCCTGATTCCTGAGAGAGTAAATACATTTTGCAGCTTGACCTTCAGCCAACAAATGGGAGTTCTGGCAGACTTCGGAGGGGACAGGCAGAGCAAACTTCATAGCAGCTCTCTTTTCCAAGTGGAATGACAGCATGCTAGGCAGCAGCACCTCTGCTCATTGAGAGATGTACACTCGTGCGCAGGGAGAAGCCACTCAAATACCCCAACGCTGAGCCTGCACTAAGGCTTCAAGTGAAGGTGGAGTTGTAGTCGTGGTCAGCTAAGCCACATGAGCATTAGTTTGGCTTCTGTGAATAAAGATGGCAGCACAGAAGTGGTGGTGAAAAACTCCACATGGACTGGTGGCACTACAAGCCTGCAGGTCACTCTGAAACATGCACCACTACATCTTTACTGCAGTTATTATTCAGGCAAGGTAGATTTGCAGCTGATATTGACTTGTCTTCAGTTCCTTTAGGAGATACTTCCTTAAGACTCTGCTCTCAGTTCTCACAAATTTTCAGAGTGCATTGCTCTAAAGTTTTAGCTGACTTCGGTTCACACATGCATAAGGTCCCTTTTCTCTCTTTGTGGATCATTTCACAAATATCCAGCTCTAACTGACCACTACAAGAGAGTCAGCCAGAGAGCAGGCTGTGATTAGCTATTAGTAGTCACAATGTCAGACTTGTTTCCCTGACCAACTGGAGGGTTCTCCAGGCTGTGTAATTCTCATACTTTTGGCAGAGCAAGCAGTCTAGTGTCCGAGTTAGAGCTGAAACTGTTGCTTCACCTGAATTAAGCAGGCCTACCACGTTGAACAATAGGACAAGAACACCCTTCTCAGAATAGCATTGCAAAGTAGTTTAAAATAGAGAGCACAATGCAAACTAACTCTTCAATTCTGAGCCCTAGAGTTGCTGGAAGAAGATGAAATTTCCTGATGATTTCTGATATTAACTAGACTAAATTTTGCATTGCTTCTGCTCCATTGCTTTTTCTAAGCCTATAGATTATTTAATATCAAAAGGGAAGGCTTCAACCTAGCTGAGAAACTGAAGGAATTCAGAGTGACCTGGAGGGAATTACAAGAATGTTGCTTGCTGATCAGATTAAAGAGAGAAGTGGTGGGGCTCCCAAGGGTCTTCTTATTCAACCTTTGCTGCCTACAATACCGTGCTTTGTCTCCTGTGTTCTGCTCTATAAAATGATTCAGGTTACTGCATTGGAAACGTCCCTGCCTTGGGAGGCTCGTCTCCATCTCGGTTTCACTTTGCTGGCATGAACACCTGTCAGAAGTGAGACGGGGGATGGATACTCCGGTGCCAGACCCAGCACATTCTTCTGCTTCCCATCATCTCTGATACGATCAAAATTCTGGCAGGCCCTTTTAGAAAAGGGCACTGGCATTTAAAACCACTCATTCATCCTGCTCAGAGCCAAAGCTGCAATTTATGTCAGGGAGAAGGGGAATCACGGCATCTTCAATGTCTTCAGTGAGTTTGTAGGATTTTTGTACTAGCACCTGGGCTGGACCAAAAGGTGCATTTTAGCAAGAACAGGAACGCACAGCACTCTCCTCATTTAGATATTCCCTCATTCGTTAGGGCCAAAGAATCATCTCATACATCTACGCTGCTGTCCATCTCTGCAATGGAGAGCGTGGTCCTTCTTGAGAACTATCTCCCAAGAGACTTCACAAAAAAAAATACAGTGCAATAAGCAAGTACAGTGCAATAAGCAAGTCAAAGACAAGCCTGGGCAGCTATGGTCCTGCTGGATCAAGTTGGCTCAGTAGGAGTGAGGAAAGAAGAAAAGTGCTTCACCTAACGGTTGAAGAGAAATAGGAGGCAGGCTGCTAGCACAGCTGTTGATCATATGTGAGAAGATATGGAAAGAGCCCAGAAGAGCAGCACTTGGTTGGACAGACAGTTACATGTCTCACAGTTTGAAAAGAGATTCCCTCAGGCCTTCTCAGAAGTCCAATGGTAACCAGAGGTTTTTTCATTGTAAAAATCCTTTTTTTACACATTTTTACTCATCAGATTCTACGGTATGTCACAACTGACCATGACTCACTCCTATTCTTAAGCACCTATCAAAGGCAGGGCATATTAAGCCAAATCCATCTCTCAACTCCAATGATGCTACTTCAGCAGGATAAATCTGACTCACTGAGCTAGTCGCCGAAGGCCACACAAATGTGGTGCGCTTCCGCCTGTTTTGCAGTTCTCTTTTATTCTACTCAATGCATTTAGGTAGCAACTTTTGGTGAGAGGCCTTTGATCTCTGAAATTTCTGCTCTGTTTCCATGGCAACAAGTATAACCTGCATGATCATGAATGAACCCTATTGTGTAACTCCCATCGCCTTCTTCCCCAAATTACTCGTACCTGTTAGTGTTAGCAAAGTGAGGCCATCTGCACAGCTTCCATCTACCTTGAAAGAAAGATTAACTGTAGAAATCTACCTTCCCCCCCTAATCCTAGAAAATGAAATAACTTAATGACTCAGAACAATCCCCTGAAGGAGGCCAGGTAATTCTAGGGTTCATCAACAGGATGCCTTGGTTTACCAGCCTCCCCCTCAACCCTGCCTCTTTCAGACAAACAGGCTGAGCATTTCCTGTGTTTCCGTTTTGATCTCTACGTTTGCACCATTCTGGAGGCCTCATTTCAACCATCAGTCTAATGAGCAAAATCAGCCTTGTTCCATCCCTCTCCACTCACGAGAAGAGAGCTTTCAAGGGCGATAAACTGTCATTATAGCTAGGTGTAAATGGGTTAGAAAGGCACAGAAAGAAACCTTCATCTAGGCCCAATGTGAAATGCAGGGTGAAGGACTGTGCATCTGAGTGGGATTCAGTGAATGTGGTGTGCTGGTTGGCTCGGCAGTTTCCTAGGGGAAGCATGAATATCAGTGAGAAGCACGGCAGAAATGGGGCTCCCTCATTACCCGCTGTGAAACTCAAGAGGGGTAAGCAAAAAAAATCAAAGGAGAGCAGGAGGTGAAAAGGAGGCAAAAGGGTGCCTTCAGGGCTCCTTTCATGCAACGCGCTTCATGAGCCACCAGTCAAGGTTCCTAAGCAGGAACAGAGACGCCATTCAGGACAAATCTGGATGTTATCCCAGGGCACCAGGGACACCACTAAAGGGAAAGTTTTGACAGGTGAAATGACCTTAATATAATTAGCCCTGCCAGCCCCTCCTTCCTCTGCCTCCTTCACCTTGTCATGAAAACGGTAGTCTTTTAATGAGATCCTTTTTTCCCCTTGTAACGCAATACGGCATTTTCGCCAATCTTTTGCTCACACTTCCATCGCAAATGGAACATGCGTGGTCTCGTCCCTCCTCCTTCCCCCCCACAGCGAGATGGACATCTAGCGATATTGCCATTGATTCTTTTGCCGCTGACTGGGTTGGGTTTTTTTTTTTTGTTCGAGAAAAGGCTGAAAGGAACCCCGGTAATAGAATGATTTGGCCTGCAAGTCAAATCCCCCTTGATGAACAATCAGACACAAATGTCAATAACAATTAGATTGGCTGAGGGCTCCAGTCACTTAGGACTTCAGTTTTCTGTCTACAGCGCTCAAAATGAAACCCTCACTACTGTGATCTCCAAATCAGGTTTGGCATCGGGAATGAAAAGACATCAACAATAATATTATTAAAAGGCTGATGGCAGAATAAGAGCAAAAGGCAGACAATGGTGTGTGTGTGTGTGTGTGTACGCTTGCGTGTGCATAAGTGAAGAGAAGGGAAATAAAAAAGTGAAAGCTGATGTAAAAATTCATCAAGAGATGAAATTAGGGCTGCCCAAAGAATGATCTAAACTGCCACAGATCCTCCTTCCCAAACAAGTTTTGTTCCTCTGGGCTTTAAAATTTCCACCTCCTGCTGCCCAAAATATCAAGAGGGGAAGCAAACGAAGGGAAGAAAGCCCTTAAGTACAGGCTATATTTTTTCCTGTTCCCAAATTGTAAATATACAGTGGAGGCAAGAAATGCCCAATCTAATTAGGAGCAGTTGAGAAGTATGGAGACAGGGTTCTCCCACCGGGAATGCTGCAGGTTAAAGAGGTTAAAAAGAGGAATGTTCTGCCTAATGAGGGGAGTTTAGCATTATGAGCATGCTTCCCTGTCGGTGAGGCAGGCTGGGAAGAAGGGGGATTGAGGATGGAGAGGATGTGGGTCCACGGCAAGAACAGGTGTGTGCTCAGCTTTGCTGTGAAGACCAAAGCAAGGGCAAGATAGCTTGGATTTATAACTCAGGGCAGCAGCTCAAAATGCAGTCCAGAGGGGATCCAGGAGCTGCACTGAAGCCATGGCCCCAAATTAAAATCAAGCTTGCCTTGTGCCCCTTCTTGTTCAGGCTGAGGCCATGAGAGGTGGGCTGTGCCGGGGGTGACCACCCCAGAGCCAAGCGGATGGCATGTGTGTCAGCATGCCATTGTACGTTAGCAAAACCTGTGGATGAAGGTCGGTTTATGCCAAGACACCAGGCTGTGACCCGAAACAGCTAATACCTAGGTGCACACAGCTGTGTCAACTCCACTAGCAGAGGATTACCTCTAGGGAGAAGTACCACCATAACCATGCCAGCTCTTGCTTTGTGGTGCCCAAGTCAGAGCACACCTCAGCTGCGTTTGGCCTGGTGGCCGTGCCCGCACTGCGAGGCAGGGTTGACCCACAGCCCTGCTCCCCAGCACTGCACCCTGGCTGTGATGGCTCCACACACCCACACAAGCCTGGGGTACACTCCACCTTCCCACCCCAAATGCTGCTTCCCGCCTGCACACGCACGGTGGCGTGCTCCACATACAGCATCTGTGCATGGCGCAGACACAGCCCTTGGGTCTTAGAGTGCAAGAGAGGACTGTAGGAGGTGAGGGGAAGAGACAGGGAGATCTCTGGGGGATGAATGGAAAAGAAATCACAGTGTGCAGGGTGAGACAAGCAAAGAGAGAAGCTCTATGGGCTGGAGATACTATTCAGGGCTGGGGCTCAGGCAGCTGAATGGTGACAGCCTACTCCACTGAGACTCCTGGTGGCCCTCATGCAGAGCATCTAAGTCATTTCCTATCATGCAATTATTACAACGATCTCGGTTTAGCCACAGTATTTGGCAATTTCTGACAGCGCATTCAAAGCCCTATGGGACACAGAGCTAGCCCACCTTGCGAGAAGCAGACAGTACAGTAGGGAGGGCTTTCCACCCATTACTAGGCACCAAGGAAGCCAATATCTCCCACTGTCTCAGCCCTGCTTTAGAGATCACTTATAAACAAACACTAAATACAACAGTAAAGCCACAAGGTGCAGTACTTAACTTGTACAGTCTCGTTCCTTGATGAAGCACTTATCAAATGTTTTCTAAACAGAAGGACCTCCTCCCATTTTGGGGAGGAAACACAATCTATGTCCAGGTTGTAGCTCATTATTACCTGAGAGCTGCACAGGACAGAAAGAGAGAGAGAGAGAGAGAGAAGGATGAAAAAGTATTTTACATCTAAGTAAGAATACTTTGCTCTTTTCCAAACTCACTGTTATACTGCAGTTGCTCCAAGCTTTTTAACTAGGTACAGACAATCAATAGAAGAAAGCTCCTTCTTTTGCCTCAACAGGGTATGTTGAATTTTCAGTCATCTGATGGTGCCACAGTCAGATGTCCAGGTCTGCAGACCATCCCTGTCTTAGAGGGAAGCCTGCAGAACAAAAGGGCCTCAGCTCTCATCCGGGTTGAGCCCCACTAGTGAAGTCATTTAAGTACTTTGCTTCAGTTTACGTGAATGGGAATAACCATTCATTCTTCCAAATGTAAAGTGTGTTAAGCCATATTGCAGCTGATTAAAAACAGGGAAAATGCCACTGATATTTCTTTATCTACTGCTGGAATTGCAACTTTTTCAATCGGCTCTTTAAGGGATATTCACCTTCTTCTCAAGGCACTGGGAGCCTAAATTCCCAGGCCAGAAGTAACAGAGGAGCCTGTAGCAGAGCACAGAGCCTACCCTGCAAAAGCTTTTCCAAGTGCTTTGGCATCTCCTGTTGTTTCTGCAGCAGATTAAAGATGAAACAGAAGTGCATGAATCTGAGCATAAAACTGTTTCCCTAGAATCATAAAAAAGAATACACAACCAAAACAAAACAAAAAAAACCCTAAGCAAATGGAAAATGTGGACTTGTGCAGAGCAAGCAGTTTGGCAGCAGCCTTGGGGAGAACCAGGGACCTCCTATCCTGCCAGTCCACTGTCCTAACAGCCCCAGCCCTCCCATCCCATTGCCAGTGAAGTTCCAGCCCCATAGGGATGGTGGTGGCCAGCCAGGCACCCAGCCCTGATACGGCCTCTAAAAAAAGGCCTCCAGACTGCTTTGTGGCATTTCTTGCTCTGTGTTTTCACAGTTGGGGCCATATCCGTCCACTCACGTGGCAGGAGGAGGAGGGACACCGTTGGGTCCTTGCCTATAGGGGAGCTGCCCACACGGTCCCATCACGGGCTCTGCCTGATCCTGGACAAACGTAGCACTGCACTGGGCTGTCACTGCCTCCTTCCTGCCCCCTTGGCCTGCCACGGCAAAAAGGCTCAGCAGCTTGGCTTTAGGAAAGAGCGTTTCTGTTCGAGAGCCCGAGCTCTGTTCGTGTCCCTTCCCCTGGATGATGGTTGCAGCCCAAGAAAGTTAGCAACGAATTATTGGGAAGTGGCTGTTGCTGCAAAAATAAAGTATTCATTATTTCTAAAAAACTTTTTTCGTCTTTGAGGGGAAAATACATACCACATGATTTCCAAAAAGGAGCTGGTCTGGTTTACAAATACAGTACATTAATAGCTTTGTAAACATTTATTCAGTATGACAGCTGACTGCAACATGTGGCATTAATTAGAAGACTCAGCAATGTAGCATATTAAGAGCTAAGTTAAATCTGAATTAGCTGGGTTTGTTGAGACTAAACACCCGTGGGGGAAGTCCTCGGATCTAATACATTATGACTCACTTGACACAGGAGACCCACAGGCCCGATTCCCAATACACTGGGGGGCCCTTATTCATACTCCTTCTCCACACAAGAGCTGCAAACTCTCGAGATACCATAGATCAGAGGGTGTTGATGTTGGGACGTTGCGACAGAATGGGGCGCGTTAGTCCCTGGCTCCCAACTTGCCTAACCTTGCTAAGGAGATAGTAAACGGAGAAAGCCCAAGCTTGTTTCTCTTTGTCCAGATGCAAAAGAAAAAGCGCAGACAGGATGACAAAGGATTTTACATTCCCCTGGGCTTGAGGATCTTTGCTCAACACCCACATGCAGTCACATTCCTGGGGATGGAAGAGACAGCCGCCAGGGCATATGCCGGTGCGGGTTTGCTTTTGATGGCGCAGCAGCCTGAGGTGTTTTGCATCACTGATGCCGTGAGGCACTGCCTGGTGGCACTGCTCTTGCCACTCTTGTGCAAGCTAAAACTCGCATCACAACTTCACTGCTATGAAGTCAGCCAATGGCTTGCTTCTAGCTCAGGGAATCAAGACATCTTTTGGCTCTTTTGTGCCCTAGCAGAGTTTCAGGAGAGCATGTTTGGTAGCGCAATGCGGGCCCAAGGAGACAGGAAGTCCCATGTTCTAAGCTTGCTTCTTCCTCTAGCCCATCATGTGGCTCAGGGCACTACTGACCCTCTGTCCCTCAGTTTCTCCAGCAGAAAGACGGCAAGAAATACTTGCCCTGCCTTCAGCACTAATGAAGAGCATGAACTGCACCATGTGAGCACAGCAAAGTCAGTGGATTTTTACCACAGCTGAAACAGGAGGAGCCGAACCCAGTCAGCTTGGAGATGCCGCAACGGCTGAGCACTGTCTATTAGGCTATTTCTACCATTTGGATCCATCTCTTATGTTATTTGCATTATGTCAAAAAAAAGGGTAGCTTGCTGGCAGCCAGTGATTTTACATCAGAGCAGAACTACTTTAATTCCAGGAAGATGAGAACCAAGTTTCCTGCCTCAGATCAAAGTCAGAACTAGCCAGGACCGTACAGCCCGGTGACGAACAGGTATCAGCAGAGTCAAGGGCACGCTAGACTGACACCAGCTCACCGGTTGAGCCCCAGCACTCCCATGCATCAGTCATTGCCACTCAATGCTGAGGTTGTTTTAGCAAATGAGCAACGTCCAGACCTTCTAGCCCAAAAGCAAAAATAGGGACTGGACCTCAAAAGGCATCTAAAAACTGGTTGGCACCACAGAACCCAATTGCAGTCACTGGAGTGCAGAGAAAGGTACCAAAGGGTACGTGAAAGGTACGTGAATTAATTTGGCAGTCTTACCTGGGCACAGACATACTAAGCAATGCAGCTGTGAAATACTCAGAGCAAACCTGTTTCACCTCACTGCATTAAAGCAAACTGGTTTTGCTCCTGATGTTGGATATCTAAAACTTTTTATTTGGTTAGAAGCACGTAAGAGAGTGCCTTCGGAGGTGCTGAGTCCCCGCATCCCCCATTGATTCAAGTCATTCTTATTAGAGATGGATAAATCATATCAGAAGCAATAATGTTATTATCTGTGGCAGTTCCAGCTTTCCAGATACAATATTACTAATGCTAATTGCCAACAGAAAATAAAATAAATCTCTGCATGGATCTGTCTACTTCATTATCCTGGATCAGACACTACCACTCTTATCTCAGTCTCTCCCCCTTCATCCCTTCACACACAATTTTATCCACCATAGATCTGCCAAATGGAGAGTAAAACTACTAATGTGTGACAGACACAGCTATTTCTATAATTTAAGCCTCTTTGTACTTATTAACGTTGCATCAAGGTATGCTCTTCATTGGCCTGCAACAGTTGCTTTTGAAATAGGTCAACAATAAAAGTGAAAAGCAAAGAACGAGAAAATAAAAGATGTATTTATTGCCAAAAAACTGTATCATGGTCTTTCTATTATAATCTTCAATCTAGCTTGAAATAACAAAACAGGCTAGACAAAAGTTGAATGTATGGCAAAACATTCTGAGATTTCTACGTTTCTAATATTTGGCTTGATCTCAAATTGGGATGAAAAGCCAAAAAACCCTCAGACTTTGAGGGAGATGAAATCTAATGAGAATAGTTTGTTTTCATTTTTTTTTCTCCAGAAAGGTTCTTTTCCATAAGAACTGTCTAATTTCCACTTCAGCATTTCAAATGCACTAGAAGAGTTCAGATCATTCATCCTTTATTACATAGTCTATAGCACAATGGAAGACAAAATGAAGTCAAGAGGAAACACTTCAGCTTTACTGAAAACAAATATTTTGATATGTTCCCAAATTTTTCCAGTGGAATAGATTTTCACTGGAAAAAATATTAAGTGCTGTTATAATAGCTATTAGCAGAACTAACAAACACCAATGATAATTCTGTTTGCGTGGCAACTTCAAAGCTATCTAGGTCTAGTACTGCAAGTCTTCTCTAAAGTAACATAAAACAGAATTGCCAACTCGTGACTTTAACACGAATCTCAGGATATTCGATATTTACTTAAAGGCCCCAACTTCAGGAAACAAGCAATTACATGAGAGTCCCAGTTCTCATTAGAAGAAAAATAAATAAATAAAAACTAGTAAGTTTCCTTTCAAATCTTCAAAGTATGACCCAAATACATCCCAAATGCACTAATTCCAGAAGCCAAATAGACTTGCTACATTTTAAATCTTATTAAGTTTTTGATGCCTATCTCTCAGTTTTGGAGCTTTATGTTGGCAGGAGTGAACGCTTAACATGACCCTTAAGTTCATTTTCCTGTTCCTCCCCTTTCCCTTTTCCAGTATTTCTACAGAAACTGAGGTGTAAAGCGCAGTTCCCATTGAAGGGTATGTTCAGAGATCCAGTCATTTCCCCACGTTTTTTCTGAACAACAAAAATTCAAGAGTATTTGGAGGATGAAGCTGTGCTGATATAAATGTATGGTCAAACCTGTCATCCCTGGATCGGAAGAACAGTGTCGTATGCAAGAGCGTAGACGCAAGGCTGAAGAACAGACCCTCCCATTGGCTAACACCTCTGTTCCTGCACAACCCTCTCCGTCCGGATATGAAGTCAAGGCCTGCACATCTGGCAGGAGAGTGACCAGATGGGACCATTACTTTCCTCAAAAAGGACTGAGCAAAAGATTCATTTACAAACTTGAGGCTCTAAACTCTGGTGACTTGTGGAAGCAGGGGTAAGAAACTAGCAAACTGTCGATATTTCCATTTACACCAGTAATTTGATTCCGCCTACAGTCAGAAGAAATAGGCAGTTCAACTGAGATTCTTCTCTCCTAATGAAGGTATCTGAATTACAACAGCTGAATCTGACCCTAAAAGTGTTTTTTATTTCCCCTCGACCATGAAGGCAGGCTAAAACACAAATCTCTACTTTGAGTAGATGGAGAATACTTTGGAGATGTAACCTCCACGCTCACATAACACAGAGATTTAATCTTCTGTGATTTCTAAAGTTAGGGAAGATGAACCCAGTGCAAGGCTTCTACAGTCACTTGTGATGTGCTTGGGCCCATCTGTCTGTAAGTCTGGAAACTGACAACTATCCTGTGGCTGAATATGGAAGAAATTAAACATCTCAAAGTGGCCACAAGTGTCTCATAAACAGGCAGGGAGAGGAAAACATATAATATGAACAACACAGTTTTTCCCCTAATAATATTCAGTACCCATAGCCCAAGTAGTGCCACTGAAATACTCTGCAGGTGGAAGGTTGTATAGGGAAAAGAACAGAAAATGTAGAGCGTGTATGCATAGACGGGTGTATTTACGTGTGTGCACACATTATTGCTTGCTGTATTATCAGGCCATTCTAAATGCTGAGACTTTAAATAAAGCAATGAGCTCTGCAAGGTTCCCGGCAACACTGACAATAAGATCCTCTTTTTATTGAATGACACCACCCATGATGTTCTCTAGTTTCACTCATTCAGTCACAAAGGGCATGTTGATGCCTTATAGCACTGCTAGTACAACCATAACCTGGCTGCAGTTTGCAATCTTTTGCTAGATTGTTGTGCTATGAATATCCCTGTGGTGCACACGCTGTTGTGCCAGTACAAAGGGGACCCGGGCTGTGCTCACGTGGGTGCGCACAGCCCCATTCATTCAGCCTGTCCCTGTTCTGGGACAAGAACAAGGTCTAGGTGCAATGCTATTCCAACAACTCACATGCGTGGGAGCCAATATTCACCATAAATATCCCAATATGCCCGCACAGCCATCTCCCTTCCCATCAAGGAACAGACATGCTGGTTTAACGCATCGGAAAAACAACAGAAACCTTGCTTCTACCTCTTTTCCACAGTAGTGGGATAACTCATGTTGGATCACAAACAAGCCTGATCACATGTCTCTGACTCATGTACTTCCTAAAGTTAAAAGAAATTATTTCCCCTCTCGCAGGGCTTCAGGCACAGGTGAAGTCACCTTGAGGTAACGGATGGATGCGGTGATATCTTAACATCCCTCCAGCCCTGCTTCCTACAATTGTCCGTGACCATCCCATCCTTAGACACTCTAACAAGACTGTCATAAAGACAACCAAACTGGTGTCCAGGGTCGGATACTGGACTCTCATTCAATGTAGTCTGAGATGATGCCATTGTCAGCCACCAAACCCATGACAGTATGGGCCTGTGCTGCTCTGGTTCATATGAAGCCCAGTAATCGAGAAGGTTAACCAACTTCCCAAGCTCCTTCCTCCTGCTGCTAGTGATAAGTATGAACACTCAACCAGTATAACACAAAGGCTGCCTTCCTATATAAGCACAGCTACCCACAGTAAATACAATTTCCACTTCCTCAGTACTCAGAAGGGTAATAGGTTCAATGTTTTGTATTTTGACGGTGCTTAACACCACAGTACGAATCTAAAGATAGGAGCCAGAAAAATGCTACAACTCTCACACTGCAGAAGACTCAAAACCTAGAGAGTCAGGAGGTCTGGTTCTAATCTTCAGTTTAACACCAGGGTGTAACTGCAGGCAAGCCTGGGTTTCTTTTTCATTCTTTGATTGTTTTCACTGTAAGCTCTTTGGGGCAGGAACTGTGTCCTATTGTGTTGTTACAGGGTGTAGAACAATGGGACCCTGACCTCAGCTGGGGAATCAAGAGATTACGAGAATTATTTAGAGGAAATCTGTGGTTAAACAAGGAATTGGAATCAGACCTCAAGTCCCAGTCAACTGCCAGTACCATATGACTATCCTTTTTTACCCTTTGTGGAAGGAGAAAAAAAAAAAGGCAGAATCCACATTTATTGTTGTCCAATATTTGCCATTTTTCACACGTCTGCTTGCCTGCCTAACATCTAAGAGCCTGTGTGCTCCCCTGGCTCCGTTTCCACGCTGGGTTAGAGCCTCTTGCCTTGACAGTGTCTGCAGTGGCATTACAGCTCTTTCTGCTTCTGATAAAAAGTGTATCTGGGGAAGGAAGCACAGAAAGGAAATCAAAAGGAAATGCAAGGGCTCGCTGGGTTTGTGTGTGTGCATGGGATTCTTCAGCTGTACATCGGAAATTAAATCCAGCCAGGGTGAACTCTGTGTGGTCTCACTAGCCATCCAAGTCAAACTTAGTTCACCCCGGCTGCCAAGCAGCGTTGTGGAAGAGAAAAAGGTTCAAGACAACGTGGAAAAGGAACAAAGACGCCAAGAAGAGTGAGCTGTTGGTATTTTTCTCCAAGTTTCCCCCTTCCTCCCCCCTTCCCCCCCCCCCCCTTTTTTTTTTTTTTTTTAAACAAACCACCTGGATTTTAAGATCTCCAGAATCCCATTAAAGGGCTTTTACTCCTTCATGAATTGGAGGCGTTTGATGAAAAGGGGTAAGGGGAGAGAAGCGTGTCTGCCCGCAGGAGGGGGGCGGAAGGGGGACATAATGGGGCATGGGAGGCCTTAATTTCTCCTGTCTCCCCTGCCGGTAATAGCGCTGGATGTAAACACTGCTCTGGTGAATGCTGGAGAGTGATTACAGGAGAGCTAGGGAAGGAGGGAGCATTTTGAAACCACAAGTAGGAAAGCAGTTCTTTGATGGAGAGTTAGTAATTTTTTTTTGTTTCTTCTTCATGCCCTTCTCCCCTGTGTGGCAGGCCCCCTTCCTCGCTGTCCTCCACCTTCTGTAAACACAGCGGCACAAATTAGATGGAGGCCAATCTGTTAAACATTTAAAGGCAAAGTGGGCTCAGCCATTGCTTTCACTCCGTGGGATACAAAAGATGAGGCTAATAACGCTGTAATGGGCTTTCTGGTTTTGTCAGTGACCCGTGCACAAGGAGCCAGAGGAGAGGACGGAAGAGCAAGAAATAGCTGTGGCTGGAGAAACACTGTCGAGTAGGATGGAAGTCCAAAGACTGAAGCCTGCATGTCCTGCATGGGAATTGCCCAGGCACCAACGTGCTGATATCTGAACTACCTAGCTCACACAAAAGCTCCAGGGATGACCTTACTGGCTCAGATCTGAGGTTCACCCAAATTCGTAGTCACTGAAAGGCGATGGTATCATCCCCCCACATCCAGACAGGTTCCAGAAGGCCTGATGTTCCCTGCTAGATACCTGGGTAAATCCACTACTTCTCTCTGCTTTGGTTTCCCTCATTTGGAAAAAGGCAGCAACACTGCTCTGGAAACTATGTCGCATACAGTGGCGGCAAAGAGTGGAGGATTACTGATAAGGCTCTGCGTGAATCCACAATTATGGGATAAACTGCTCACGGGGGAAATTTTGCAGCATAAAGCAATTAATCATTCTGTCTTCACACAGGAGGTTTTAGTGCTGCTAAACACCAAAGATGTCCTTAAAATTCCTGTCTATAGTTGAGGAGACAGGCAGAGAGAAGAGACGGCGATACGCTCTTTTCAAGAGCAAAATTCCCCTCCTTCTCCCTGTCGGTCCTGCAAGGACTGTTCCTTGTTTGCTCTTTGTCTGTCTCCTTCGAAGACAGCAGGAGCTCAGTGTGTGCCCCGCATTTGCTTTCTAGTGCCCCCGAGAGTGGTTTTTCCTCTCTGAGTCAGGTCCAGCCCTGGCAAAGGGCAGTGATTGTATGAGAAGAGGGATGAGTTCAGCCTTCCAGCTGTTACCAGCTACTCAGGAGACCTTAAAGGCAGTTCAACACCCAAGTCGTACAAAAACTCCATAGATACTGGCTATCTAACTCTCCTAGGCGTCACTGAAAAACATTTCATGGCCTTCAGATGGTGATTCAGCTCTAACCAGTTTTTAATTTAATATATTCTAAAGCTAGAAGGGCTCATGATGGTAATTTAATTAAAATTCCTGCCTAACACATCCAAAAACCTCCCATACCTAATACTTTTTGCCCCAGGCCCATAATGTTTGCTTGTGCTACAGCAGCACCACCACGAAAGATTTCAATTAAACAACTGTAAATGATGGAAAGTATGCATTCTGTACTAATATGCACTGTTCGCAGGCTCAAATAAATACACCAGACAGCCCTGTTGCATGTATGGAGGAATATCCATAAAAAGGTACTGCTACTATGATATTGCTATTGTCTATTCACACAAGTTTGCTCAACCAATATACATAAGGCAGTTCAAAAGCTATTTACACACAAGCCCTGAGTATTTCTTTTGCTAGATTACCTTCAATGGAAGAACGCGTGCATAAACTAGGGGAACTGACCAAAACAGAATTTAAGCTATGATACAGAAAATGAATCTTTTGGACAAGGCAAAGCAACCCGGATTCTTCCAGACCCCAGTCACTACTTGTCCTTTATACTGCAGCCTTCCTTAGCACGCTTGTTAGGCGCTTTAGTGCATACATATAAGACAGTTGAGACACCAAGTCGTATTTAGAGAGTTTCAACTATAGCGTAGCTAAACCCCTCTTCCGTGACCATGGAAGCTACAGATGTCATTGCTTCCTTTGGCCATCCTAAGAATAAACTGTCTACCGTAAAAAACATTCTTGAACAACTTCTTTGGGACTTTGTTTCAGGTTTTATCTCCACAAAGGTCTCTTCTCTATTTTAGGCTCATCGATAAGCCTATGCTAAGGGATGAAGTAGCACAGGTCTGCACTGACGATTCCTCACCCTCTTTCCTTTCCTTCTCTTCCCCTCCTTTATGCCTTTCCTCTTCTCCCTAGACCAGACACTATCTCAGTTTCGTGGAGGAGGATGGAAATGAAAGGGATGGCCAGGTGGAAAGCCAGAATTCTTTTTTCCTGTCCGTCTATTTCTGCTGTTTGAATAAACCTCTGAAAGGCGGAGAGGGCCACCAGACAATCTTACATGTAGCCTTTCCTTCCTCCCCAGAGCCCAACTCGACCATTTTCTGTTGTTTTAAGGGAGCAAGCTCCCTCTCTTAGATATAAGGGAAGGTACACAAGCCCATCAGCCTGAAACAGGAAAAGACAGAGTTTTCTCTATTGAGTAAAATAACTCAATTCGTTTATGTTGACGCTGGTGAACCTACAGCTGATCTAGGAGTAAAACCCAGGTCTTGAAGGCCACAGCCGCAAATGTCATCTGAACCCTACATGCTACTGATACCAGAAGAATTGTATCAATGAGCACTGTGACAGGATCCTCTTTTGGATAGGGAACAGGAACTTCAGACAGGTCGTGGCTCCCCATCACCAGTCATTCCTCTGTCAACCTAATCTCACAAGAAGGGCTGGGACTAGTTCTGGGAAGTTCCGCCCCTTGACGTGAGCGGATGAGCAGACAGACACACAGGCAGGGGCAAACAAAGCAACACAAATCAGACTGCAAAGGGTGAAGTACAGCAGGGCAGAAATCGTAATAGCATCAGAGCATAATAATCTGGGGGTTGTGCAGTGCTGGGCTCCTCCAGAGTCACGGCAGTGATGTGCTGTGGCCATGGTCTCCCCTGCCAGCTCCTCAAGAGCCCTTTCGCCACAAGGAGAGATGTTCTCCCTCTGCTCGAGGCTTTTCCACTGCTGTGCAGAAGCAGGTCTGCAGCTAGCAGGAAGTTTGCTGTCCTTGCTACCATAGGTACCATATTCTTATTACCCTCCAAGTGTGTCATTTTGCTTTACCTTTTCCTCTGTCCAAAGTTGGCATACAGTCTAATGCTAGTTTTGTTAATGAACAATCATGATTTAGTCATAAAACAATAAATGGCGCCAGGAGCTCATTAGACATTTACAACACTCTGAAGTTCGAGCATGTTATCTTCACCAGAATATTACAGGGAGCGCTTATCATGTGGGGAAAGCTGAGCTGTGGGCTCCCGGGAGGGTTCAAATGTCATCTCTGGAAGAGGAGGGCGGGAGGCAGAGTAACTGAAGATGATCAATCTCAAAAAGGCAATAACTGAAAACTTAAGAAGATATGAAAGCGCATTAGTTCCCACAAACTGCTAAGGATTAAACCCAAGCATAGTTATAGCCAGAAGCATATAGTCAGCCAAGGTGCTATAAAGGCGTGATGTTATTACTTCCAAGGGATGCCATTAAAACTCTGTTTACAAACCTAATGTGCCAGGGAATGGGTCAAGGAAAGAATTATTAGCAACAAAGCTATTTGATCTCTTTTATGATCCAATGAGTCATATCACTTCATACACTAGAAGGTGAATAATGAAAACCTCAAGCCTGTTGATTTATACATGTGTCCAGAATCCTGTGTTCTTTAACCTCAGATGCCCTCTTAAGTGTGATTCATCCTAAATCAAATGGAAGATCGGGTGCTATCATCCACACTCTCTCCTCCCACTCACTAATTGAAATAGTGATTGACATCCTGGTAGAATAAAATACCAGTGCCCAGTGATGGATGGCAAGGGCGGAGGATGGGGTCAAGATACAAGACTTGGAGATATAACTCTGACTTCCTGCCCATATGGGATTGTCCCAGTTTCACCTAACACTCCCTCTGGAATGCTAAGCACAGAATGGCTGAATAATTTAGGTTACAAGGGACCTTTGGAGGTCATCTGTCCATCTGGACATACTTCAGTGGGGCAGATCTGAGCAGATATAAGATTCTTTTGTTTTTCTACATGTCTCTTTCTATCACTGCCACAGCTTCACTAAAGGCATGTAGCCATGATCCAGATGGGTCCAGAAATTGCATCTGAACACTGCAGAGTCCAGATGTGTCAACGCTGAGACGTTGCATAGAGATATGCTGGTTTCCATGAAATGCTGACACAAACCCTGTGGGTTTCCAACGAAAAGCTGCCTTATTTTCTGTCAGTTATTTCTCCCAGCTTCTCAGCAGTCCACTGCCAGGCAAGTCCAGTTTTCAGGATCCCAGGTCCTAACAGGCTTCAGGGCTGTACGAAAGCTGGATTGCTTGGGAATCAGAGCTCCTTGGGTCACCAGGGTAAGCCAAGAGCAGTCACCACTGAGAACTGAAAAGCCCAAGCTCATCAGCCTGAAACTGGCCCAGCTTCTTCCAGAGTGAACTGCCTGGGCTTGAGGCACCTTGGAGGTAGATATAAAGATTGGGGGGGTGGGGTGCATCTGAAGTTAAAAATATAACTGCAAAAAAAAAGGAAATGAAGGAGCAAGAAAAATCTACAAAGCAGATTCTATCTTTAGTTCTCATTCCAAACTTCAGGCATAATCTCTCTAAAATAAAGTTGCCATATCTTCTCCGAAGACGACGATTTGGAAACCCGGAGTAAACAGTGCCCAGCATTGTGGCCAGTCTCACTCAACGCCTCAGCAGCTGCCACAAAGAGGCTGGAATTAGTACTTTGCACATACCATCTATTAATGCGTAAAGGTAATTTTCCCAGGAAGCAACTATTCTGTGAACGTCAAGTTGAGTTTGGAGCAAAGGAGTCAAAGATTTTTTTCGTCATTCCCCTGGTCATGCAAATAGTTACAAAGGAGCTGTTCTCAAGCTTTACAAGCAGGAATCATTTCCAGCAAATTTTTACTCTCCTTCAGAGGTGAATAGCTCACTAAACGTGAGCACATTTAGTAAGAGGTTAGCTTTTACACTAGGCTAGGGGAAAAAATGGGGAGGGCGTAAGAATTTGTAGTTGCTGCTGAAAAGGTAACTACTGTTGCTCAAGAATACAAAAAGAAACAAGCCGATTTCTTTGAAAATACTCATTTTTTATCAATATAATGTTCCAAAAAATTGAAATGTTAGATTTTGCAAATTTTCTTCTTCTCCACTCTTCTTCAACATATTCAGGACAATCCAAGAAAACACCACTCACACAATCTGAGGGGAACCAAAGACCTTACATTTTCCAGCATATAGGTATTTCTATCCTCCCTCTCTTCTAATAGCGTCACAAACATCTGGAGGTGTATGTCCAACCTTGGAGGTTTTGAAAGAATTCCGAGATGCGTGGCATAATATACTGTGTATCCTTGCGTTTTTTGGGCCTTGATCAACAGCTTTTGCTGCCCGGTAGAGAAACTATTGCAGGTCATTTGTGGTTTTTCTGGTCTGCTCCGCATTACTGTGTCCATGCTGACCGTCTGTCACAATGCTTACAGCTTGACTAGGGTGTGAAACGGTTTGAGATGTTTGGTACGCTTCTTTTTTTGCAGACTGAGCTCTTCGCATGAGAGACCAATAAAAAAAACCCCAAACACACCCGTAGGGTTTGCTGATAACCAGTCCCTGGAGCCTCTCCAAGATCCAGACCACGGTCATGTTTTTCTTGTGATGGGTGAATGCAATGAATCTTGACATTGTGAACATTACCCTCTGCATTACAATGCAAAGTTTTATTGTTATTTTTTTTTCCACAACTGAAGCCAGGAAGAAAGAGAAGTTGGGCTGCAGGAGCAAGGCCATGTTTCAACTTTAGCTGTTTGTTAACAAAGCAAAGCAACCAACCTGAGAGATTTCTTTTGCCTTGCCAGTGCTTTTAGTTTCTTCTCAAAACCTACATACACTCCTTGATTTTTTTTCCTTTGGCAAGAAGCTTTCACAAAGCCAGAAGAGTACGTGGATTAGAGGGATGAGAGGTGCACTAAGTACCTTAAAGACGGTACTAACACCACAAGGTTTCATAAGCTGAGCCTACTAATGCTCCTCCACGGTCTATACTAGACGCAACTTCTGCAGGATCGGAGCAGACATGATCTGGGCCACCTGAAATTTTGATCAGGATGCAAGTACCCATCACCTGGGGCTCATCCCTGCTATGTTGCACCAGCTGTTCGGGCCAGTATATTTCAATTCCCACTGCAAATAAATCAATCCACATTTTAGACACCAACTTTGAAAATGAGCTGATCTGCATAAGTATATTCCCTACCAGGCCAGTCAGGTGCTGCATATGACCTTCACAGCTGCAACTGCTGCAGCAAGGAAGGTGTCTCTTCTGCAGAAATACAGGAAACAATGGATCTGGAATCTCAAAGGATTTCTCACTAATGCTTGCTCACCCATCACTTCTGGAGTGGAATCCAATATTACTATTTAGACCAGACTTAGACAGCTGTCAGGAAGATCCAATCCTGTTCCTGTTCTTACAGATAAAAGTTTTCCCTAGCATTTTGAAAATTAAGCCTATTAGTTCTTGCCTATCCTCAGACTTGGAGGATGAATGACTGCCGTCTTTATTAGAAACAAAAGCCATGTAGTTCAAGTCAAAAATACTGGACACTGGCCTGCTATCTGCATTCTGTCTGTAAGGACCACACGTAAAAGGGATTTAAATATTTCTTTTCCCTTCTTGGCCATCCAGTGTCAAACCTAACAGCCACATGTAGCAGTTAACGATTGTGCTGTAAGATATGAGCAGATAAGTCTAAAATCCACTTTTGAATGTAACTCTCATACAACACCACTGAACAGTGCAAGTCGCAAATTATGCCATTTCAGCAAGGTAGCTACTGCCAGCAAAAGGATTAGCAACATCAGTTGTAATGAGCCAATTCATTTTCAAATAACATTTATAAATTTACAGTGCCTGGAACTGCAGTGATTAAATGGATAACAGAGTCGAATATACCGGATATGGATCACTTCTAATTTTCCACTTATATCCACTAACCCATCATAAACTATCCAAAGCCCTTTGGTCTTCGTTTCTCTCACACCAGAATATTTAAACAAAAAAAGATGATCACTCATTGAAGTTATAGTGGTGTAAAACCAACGAGAGATAAGCTGACCACAAATTCCCAGACTTAGATGTCCTGTTTCCAATCTTAGCTATGTTGAGGAGAATTAAGAGAAATGCCAATGAAGTGACACAAAAGCGAAAAATTAAACCAGACCTAGAGAACATGAATCTACGACTTTTTCTGATTTAGCAAGTCCACACTTGTGTATCCAGTTTCACAAAATTCATTAGCCCTATTCCCATGAGGAAAGATTGGTAACTTATCTAAGGACCAAGACCTCAGACTGGAAACACAGCTGGTTTAAAAGTGTTTAAATAGGATAATTATCTTTAAAGAACAGTGATCTAAAGAGGAGTATTGATTTTGATGACATTTTTTCATGAGAACGTCAAAACGTTTGCTACGTTTCTGTATTATTTACCACAATTAAGAAGTTAAAAGTGACTAAACCCACTGACAAAGTGTTTTGGTAACATCACATCCATTTTTTAAGTTGGTCTGTGGGACGCTAAAACAAACCCCTCCTCCCTCCCAAATCAGAATTTCTGAGGGAGCAGAAATCCCTATTTGCTATCTTCCGTACTAGATATGGTTACAAGGCAGTCTTTTACGTGATTTGCTACATTTTCCTCTCCAGTTACGCAACTAAAATTCTATCATCTGTTTTTCGTTCTTATTCCAATTCCACGCAGAATCTGCAAATGCAGAAATGCCCCAGAATGGAGGTCAGCACTTAGGCTTTCATGTCCCTAATCAAAAAGATTTTCTTCTTCAGCTTTAGTTTCTCCTTTGGGTCAGTTTTAAATCCAGTCCAAACCAATTCACTCACCATAAGCCATGGCCTCCTCCAAAACAGGCCAATCCACCTGGAAAAATTAATATTTCTCTCTTTTTTTCCACATTAAAATAACGAAATAAAACAATCAGATGCTGGAATGTGTCTTGGCATGAACAACAAACACGCAACTAGTTTTATTAGCTGTTTCTCTGAAAGAAAACTCCAGAGGCCCTACACTTATTTACTAATACACACTGTGAATGACCTCAGATCTCCCAGGCCAGGTCAAGGCAAAAGCTCCTTTAAACATATTTATAACTCACTTTATACAGTGGTTTGTTACCAGCAGGGAAGAATGGAAAAACATTCCCACCGCCTGAGAAACTTGGGCAAAGAGAGATAATGTATTGTAAATGGGGACTTGGCATAGCGATGGTTCACAAATGGGCTGCCGTGGCGCAAGGGTTTTTTCAGCTGGCGGCGTTTAACAGCCTGTGCTAATTCAGGGAGATGGAATGGCTCGGGATCCATGCAAACGCCTCTGCAGAGCCAGAGGGTTTCACAGTCGCTTCTCCATCTTGCAACTGGCGGGTTTTGGGGGGAAAAAGTCCTTACGTGCCCTGCTCTTGGGATACGGGAAGCTCCCTTGAGGTAAGGCATTCAGAAAGGATATCTTCATATTCCAGAAGCACAAAGCTATTGTCCAAGACGCCTTTCTCAGCAGTTCGGCCTGCCTGGTTCAGCAGGGATTGTGCCCAGGAAATTAGCCGCAGTGAGTAAAAGGCAAATATGGAAGGAAAGGGCTCTCAACATCAGCAGCTCTAGTGGGAACTATTGCCATCTCCAGTTTGACTGAAGCAGCATGTTAGGAAGCTAACAGAGACTACGGAGGAGTAAAATCTGTTGTGCTCTGTGCCAGGAAAATCCCAAGTGAGGGGAATCTGCTGAGATCAGCCACGTACTTGCACAATATCTTACCAGACCCAACTTGAGTAAACCAGGGCAAGATCAAGGGAGGTTATGCAGCAACATAAAAGGAGGAGAGAAAGATATTAAATTTGCATATGGTGATTCATGCAAGAGGGAGGGAAAAAAATGATCCAAAGGTAAGGAGCTTTTACAGCTCAGTCATGGTAGACAGGAAGCAGAGCAACACATAGAGGCGCAGATGAAAGAAAGAGGTGTAAAGCAGAGCTAGATTTTGAGGAGCTGGGGCCAGCTGACTTCTGTTCTCATCTACATCAATGACAGTGACTTCAGGGAGGGCAGATGCCTGCCAACGCTGAGCAGCCTGGCAAGAAGAGACACCTGAGACAATTCACTCCTGCATTAGTCTTTGGAAACCCCTGGAAACTGCTGTGTATTCTGCTGCTGAGCATCTGAACAGGGGTTATGGCCCAATGGGGATTTTAACACTAACGGATGAAAAAACTGTACTTCTCAAGCTATTCAACAAATGCATTTCCAGCACTTGTGCCCCACTCTGGCTGGCCTCGGATTATATCTCTGTCAAAACTGGACATCAATGCTACCGACGCAATGTGCCTACAGGACTGAGACAGCTTTCTGGCAGCCACCTAACAGCGGACAGCTATCAGCTGTTAGGAGATATTTCCTAGTATGTAACATTCCTTACCACCAGATCTCAAAGCACTCTACAAAAGCAGTCAAGTGTGCCTATCTCCATTACCCATCGGCAAGACTCTGCTTCCCTTTCTCCAAGTTCACCCCACAGACCCAGGTTCAAATCCCAATCCAGCGTAACGTCCCAAAGGAAATATTTCCTCTGATCTTTAGTACAAAAGAGGCTGCTCTGGTTCAGTGCATGCTGGAACGTGGATGGGAATGCTGGGGTCTTTGGAGTAAGGTGTCACTCAGCAAAGCAATTCACTGAAAGATGGATCCAAATGAGATCCTTCCCTTTCAGAGGTGGGTATTGTGGCCTGAATACTCCATACCTGACTTCCCAGAGGACAGTCCATACCTTACGGATAGCTATCCTCAGAGAGTAGTTCAGAATAGCTAATTCAAGCACCAGAGGCATCTGGGAGTCACCATCATTGTGACATTTGAATGCCACAGACCAAGTGGGCCACATTAGCTCCACTGCACCTGCTGAGCTACTAACCATCTTGACAGTCCAAGACAGCTTAAGGCAGAGTCAAGAGCAATTTGACTCAAACTCTTCTTCCATCCGCATGGAGTGATCTCGTCCTATACTTCATACCACTGATCCGCTCTCGTGAAACACTTCAGATGCACAGTTGAAACTTGAAAGCAAAACACTGTGTAGCCGGAGCCTTGATACCACCTCCCAGGGCTTGATAGACAGAGTGCCTCACAAAAGATTTACAAACCAATAACTCCTTTCTTCCAACAGAATGACTCCCAGTGATGCCAGTACAAATAAGAGGAATGACAAATCACATAGTCTCTGGGGAGAGGTTTAGAAGTCTTCTCTTTGCAGACTCCTCATAAATGAAACCTCAAAGTTCCATTTTCCCCCCAATTCTCAGTCTGCCGCATATACAATATTAAACCAAAAAAATCAAACACTTGCATAAAAAAAAATATAAATGGCATCCTGAGTTCTCTCCCACACCCCATTCTTCCTCCCTCCTCTTTCCTCATTGTTTGTTCAACAGGATGTTGGCTTCGCTGCGAGGTACACCAAGCCATCTGTCAAAAACATGGAAACAGTTAACAGCGCGCGCACACACACACAGAGGCTGGAACGACATGTTACGGAGCCTATTTAAGGTCAGAATTATAGGCCATGCTTTCGGAGAGCAATCCAAGCCCTAAAGCTGTATCTGCTTAAACAAAATTATAGCTTTTCCCTTTTTACAAAGGCAATGGCACTTTGCTCAAGTGGTAGCTCATCTGGGATACACAAGAGCTGACAGTATAGCATTCCAAGAAGATGACTATTCATTCACAGGAAGATGTGGGACATATGGGAGCAACTGAAGTAGTGTGGTCTACTAGAACTCAGTAGTAGTGTCATTCTGCTACATATATGAAGGTGCAAAGGAATAGGAGGAACACCAGGAACATTTTTGGAAGAGCTTCCACTGAAAAAAAATGCTAAGAATAAATTGTTACAGAATTTTAATCCTCAGTGAACTTTTAAAACCTTCCCCCTAAAGTTACACCAGCTCTTCATAAAGTATGGCTCCAGGCTAATCATTCAGCTGTTGTCTATGAACATTAGGGACTGCTAAAAGATCCTGAACTGATCTCAAGATGGGGAAGAAAGATTAGTCCAATATTGAAATGAGCGGTTTGAAGCATCATCTTGATTTACCACACCTCCAAAACCAAGAAGTGGGAAGGAGGAAACATTTGAATCAGGATTAGAATCTAGCATTAGATTGAATCGGTTGGCAGAACTTCCAGCAATTTAGCACACCTCAGACCCAGGCTGAAAATACCCTATGTAGATAGAAAAGGACAAGCAAATCACGCTACAGTTTTTTTAGTCCTTGACCCTAATGAGGCCGTCCAACAAAGCTGCCAGGAGCAACAGTTACAAATGCAATTGTTCTTCTCACTGTTCAGAAAAGCAGTGATCCCCCTCACCCGTTCGGCAGTGGGAGAGACCAGTCAGATGGCTGGACTTCAGTGATGCACGTGACAGTGGAGGTGGAGATCTAAAGGTGAAAGGTTCCATAAATCCGTTACCAGGAAAACTCACAACTGGAAACAAATGCTAATAAAAATTGCAACATTCAAAGATCAAACGCCTTAAATCATCACATTTCTTTAATTTAAAAAGTAGGATAAAAGAAACTAAAAAGGCTCTGCAGCACATTTAAGTCAACACAGTATTTTCCAAACACATCCCCAATTCATTTCACAGCCCAGGTCCGAGAAAGCAGCTATTAATTACCACTGAACACAGATGGAAGACTTATAATTTAAAAACAAACAAACAAACCTCCACACACCCCTAAAGTTCTTTTCTCTCTAAAAAATGTCATCAACACAACCTTGCAGCATTAGAAACGTACTTTATTCCAGAGTTTAAGTTAAAGCTACTGAAATCAAACACAGTACTTCAGCCGAAGTCTTCCTTTGAGTCTTCTATCCTCCACATGGATCTGAGCTTGCTGTCAATGCTGACAGACATAGGTCTTGCTTGGAGGTGCCTAACTCTGCCTAGGATGTGAACGAGTTCTGTTCTGTTTTCCGCTCCAAGAGTCTAAGAGCAAGGAATGGTAACCTCTAGATTACCAGGCTTAAAAGGAAAAGAAAACGGAGGCAGAGCCCTGCTCTAACAGCCAGGTTTAGGGAGGTATTGTGATTCAGATCTCTCCAGCTAACTCTCACATGGATACAAACCACCATAAGTCTTCCTCTGTAGAAAAGCCACTAGTGTATAAAGTCATTGAAAAGGTTGCTCTTCTGAACGAAAGAGTACCAAAGTACTAATTTTCTGTCACTTTTCAGGAATGAAAACTATGATATGTACCTCACGCAAAAGCAAAGATGCCTGGATGAGTTGAACGTCCAGTTTTGACATGGCGTTCAGAGACCAGAACCGAGACTAGAGATCAGAAGGACTCTGTTTTGACCCTCAGTAGATATAACGATTACAAACACCAATGCAATGCTCTAAACATTAATACGAAATAGAATTAGTTGAAACAAAGTTTAACATAAAAAAAAAAAAACCACTGAAATGTACAACAGCATGTGGGGACTTTGGGCTAATCAAAACCAGCTCCCCTTCACTTCTGGCTCCAGTTCAGTTTTCAGCCACTGAAAAACAAGAACTTTCAGTTTTTAAAGAAGCCAGAATATCCTGACAAAAACTTGATAAAAGTTAGTGTTTGTTTTTGTTGATTATTTCCCAAAGAAAAACTATTTATTCTAGACCAGTTTACAGAGCACCTCTCTATTTGGAGAAAGAAAAAGCGCCAGGTAAAATTAGGTCTTAACAAGTAGCTGAATAACACAGACAAGAAGTCCTTACAACTTTATGGCTTCTGTGCCGACTTCAAGGTACTTGGCCAGGAAGGGTTGTGCCAAGAGCTAGGGTTGAGCCTAGCGCTACGTGGTCCCGCACCGTGTGCTCATGTTGCTCGTTGTGGATTGATCTCTAGAAACTCAAGCTACCTACACAATCTTCCTGCCCTTTCAGCAAGAGCCATTAGAGCCCTTTTGGGGTTCTGGAAACGTATAATAATTCCATAAAGACAGATTTACTTGGAAACCAAGAAACCACGTGAAGCACATCCAGCATATCCCTCCTGCAGAAAGCTATGCCGTCGGGTCAACGGTAAGGAACAGCACGGCCCATTTCTCCTCTCTGACATTTCCCAAGGAGCATGTCAAACCTGCCCTGAGCATGGTCTGACATCCACACAGTGTCAATAGGAAACAAGGTCAGACTCCATTACGGGCTCAGATGAGCGCTCAAAATACATTGTAGACATAGCTCATCTCTCAATCAGCACCTGAATCTATGTCTGAGGTTTGCATCTTCCCCTTTTATCCCATAATAGCATTAATGCAATAGGAAAGGTCAAAGTTAGTTTCAATATGATCGGAATGAATTAGGCTTTGTGTAACTGTGCCGAAAGCAGCTCAGTTCTGGTAGCTGCCTGGCCTTATCTCTCTTGCTGGCCTTTGCAGATGGAGATGATACTTGAAGACTTCCAACGTATGGTTTGCCAAGTCAGTGAATTATTGTCTTTTTCACATATCCTTCCAGGCCTTCCCCCATTCCCCAAGAGGATGGCAGGACTTACAGGACCCTCATTTGTCATTTTTGTCATTTGTTTTTTTCCTCCAATGGCTCCTTTGCCTCTATCTAATCAGGGGGATGTTTCCTGTCTTTGTTCTCAACCATTCATCCTGCGGGAATGATTATTATCATCAAACAGTATTAAAATAGAACGCCTGGAGCCAGCACCCAATTAGCATGGAGTTAGGGAGTCTTGGAAACGAGCAATGGAAGACACCGTGAGCCATGCAAATAGCAAGAATGGGCACGGACTTACTTGCCTTTCAAACACAGCCTCCTCATTTTTTTTAAGTAAACTTGGGCTTCAAAAGCAGGATGGGCCAAGTCTAAAATCAATACACTTCACATACACTTGGTATGTCACCAGCAGGCCTGGAGAACAATGTGAGGTGGATGAGAACATCCACCCGTTTGAACCTCATGCTGGCTGTAAGACAACCACTCCAGGCTTCACAACATGGGATAATATTCAGACTTTGTTTGTGCATCAAACTTCTGCTGCCAGGAACAATGGAAATTTTCTCCTGAAGGAACAGTGAGATAACGGACAGGTCCTCAGGATGTACAGATTATTTTAAACTTTGGATCAGTATTAGAAAAAAACCTATTTCTGCCTGTTACCTACTCAAGTCCCTGACATACATGCCATCCTCGCTACAGTCAGAAGGAGCTCAGACCTGCATTAGTTCAAAAATTTGAGTCAAGGGCCAGTGACATGACATGGAAGTTGTTTCCAGGCTGCCGGGAATCGCGGATAAAGCAGAACAAAGCTTTGGGCTGCGACTAGTGAACTTTTCCTCCAAAAGTCGTCTCTCTGAGATAAAAATTTTTCCCTCCTATGAGGGGGAGAAAAAAAATCAGCATTCTGAGTCTGCCTTTTATTTTTGCAGAAAAAAATGGAAGACTTAGCTTATCAAGAAAAATCTTGCACTTTTTCAGTGCTGCAAAAATTAACAAAGACACTGTCAGCTCCTTTAACATACTGAACTCTATTTCAGAACTGAAAATATTAAGTATTTAATAGTGAGAAATAAGCATCCTTAAATGAGGCCAGTATTTTGACTCTTGAAAAAGTAGAATCGCTCCAATCTTTCACCAAACAATACCATTGCCTTTTGGCCGTCTGGGACAGTAATGAGAAAGAGCTAAGAAAGCTCAGCAGAGGCAGCGATTCTCTTACCTACATCCTTCTCCCATCTTTACTGCATGATCACTGCCTCCCCACAGCTAGGTTATTCTACCACCCTGCAGGCACAAAGTCACTGGCACAGTGGATGGGACGCTATGTCCTATTGTCTCCCTTCCCATTAGCACAACCTGATGAGCAACACACCTGACACATGCTCCAGGTCATGTAACACAGCAGCAGGCACAAGGTTGTGCCATCCCTCCTCCCCATGCAATGTATCACGAGGTTGAACCTTGCCTGTTCCCCAGTTTCTTCACCTGTTAAATAGGGAAGATACTTCTTTATATTGTATAACAGAAGGGAAATTCTTATAAGCATGGCTCTCAGCAGACGACTGGAAATATTAGTTTGAGGAAAAGAACAGAGGTGACGGTCTGAAAGCGCTGGACAGTAACAGCCCTGAGCTCTGATCTCACTCCGAGTTACTATACGGCCCTCAGTAGATAACTAATTTCTTCCTCAGAGACACTGTAAGGCTAAAAACACTTTCTACCAAGGAATATGCAGGAGATGCTGCTGGTTCAGAGCCTTGAAAACAAGCAGTGCTGTTTCTGACCAAGTTCGTTTAGCCAACAACTGCTAGCAGAACCACTACAAGTAATTCTGACTTCTCCACTGCAGCATGCATGGGGACCGTTTTCAAAATGAGTAAAGGTGAAGGAAGAAAGCTGCCAAGCAGAACGGATGCTTCCTCTAACCATACTTTAAAACCTTCCTTCCATGAGGGTCTGAATTCCCTGCTGAAAAGGGTGGCTCCAAAACAAACTGCAAAACTCAGCTGGTTCCGGTGGGTTTGCTTCTGAGTATATAATTAGGATCATTTACCCCAGAGATCCCAGGACTTATTGATCGTAACTGAAACTTCAAAACTAACCTCAAGAAAGACTTCAGCTGAAAAACATTGTCCCATATGTTGAAGCCAGTACAATCTGCATAATCCTCCGCGTCATTTGGCTATTAGATCTGAATCTAGGATATTGTTTCAGCTCATTCTAGAAGGTAAATTCCAAGCATTCACCTCTAAGAAGCGGGGAAATTCAGACCCAAGAGTTAGTCCCATCACTTTACTGCTGACTGAGAGAGAAAAAGAAAAAGTCAGGCTAAAAATGTAAATATATTCATAATTTGAAAGTTTGCTCTCATGATTATGCTCAGTCTATTGGGTTTTTTTCCAATCGCTTTTCCACTTTCTAATTGGAGGATAATAAAAAATGCTTACATGTTTTTCCTTTGCTCATCTTTATACACCCTGCTGCCAACTATTCCATGGGTGTAAATCATGTACTTGATGGGAACTTTACTCATTTATATCCAACGAGAATCCGGTCTCCAGTATCTCCAGATAAGGATCTTGTTGTGTTTAGTACTGCATAAACACACAGAAAGATGCATTCTCTGTCTTTTAAAAGTTTGTTTAACTTTTTATGTCTCATCTTCAGTTAGAATAGCAAACAACGGGAGGGAAGGGTGGAGAAAAAGCGAGATAGTAGCAATGAGATCATGCAGGACGGAGCCCGGTAAACTTGAGGGTGAGAAGTCTTTCAAACAAAACTCCATCTCCTCAAAATCAATGGGAAGGCAAAAAAAAAAAAAAAAAAAGAGGCTAAATTCAACCCTTGTTCTATTTAAAACCCATACGCAGCATCTCACATAGCTGTGCTATGTAAACATAATTGTGTTATATTTACAGTTCAAGATGAAACATAACAGAGTTGGTTGCAAGACTGAAAGTCCCACCCTTCTACGCTGTTGGCATGCTGCGAGAGCCCCATCCTCAAACATGGAGCCGTCCTTACACCCGGCTGTATGCCAGCAGCAAAGCAAATCCAGCCCGCGGGGTCAAGTGGCTCCTGGTTTGCTGCCCTGACCCAGGCCAAGCCCTGCTAGCCTCTGGGGATGACAGCACCCGCTGCAGGGGCGGCGAGAGGGTGGGCTAACCTGCCTCTGTGGCCCCAAAATAAAGCAACACCCATCAGGGGTGCAAAACGAATGCAAGGCACCAGCCTGAGAAGAACCCAATGGGCACGACTTGCTCAAGCCACTCAGCAGCACCTCCAGCCCTTCTGCAAACGGCCCTGGAGGTTTCTATGGGGGGTGGTGGTAGGGAACCCAGCAACCCCCAACACAATTCTTAACTGCCCATCTGCTTGCCAGAGCCGTCCAACTCCGCCTGTGTCACAGCACTTTCAGTCACACGGGATGCCTGTACCAGTTTCTCTGCATGGGTTGCACAGAATTAAAGGGGACAATAGGGTGGGAACACTCAATACCCAACAGACGCTCTAGATGCTGAGCTATTGCCATCGTTCACCTTCTCCAGCACCCTTCAGGGTCGGCAGCAGGGCCTGAGGTCACTAGACCAGGGCTTACCAAGGTGCATGAAATTTTGGTTCTGCAGTTGCAAAACGCACAAAGCTGTCTGGGGCTGTATCAAAACAAACCTCGACTGATGGGACGCAACAGTCCTGGCACAGAGATCTTGGTGTAAATGCTTGCCCTGTGGGCCACAGTAATGATATCCAAATCGGAAAGCAGGATCTCTTTTGGAGGTACATCGGAAAACCCACAAAGCCCTGCTCCTCCATACCACGGTCCCTTTTCCCCATTTGAGTTAACTCATGCATCAGGATTCCTCCACGCACCTCTTCTCGCCTGCCTTACTGCTATAGCTCCAGGAAAAGCAGAACAGGTTGGATTTATAGAGGACTTCAATATCCCTTTCACAGGACAGAAAAGCTCCTCTCTCTGGATCACTGGACGTTTGCACAGACAACAAGCTCCTTTTGCTCACCCGTGGTTCGAGGCGGCCCTGCTGTAGCGTGATCCACCTTGCGTGGTTTTACTGAAATATCTAAAATAAGACTCCAATCTTGCAAGGGCCAAGCATGACTCACCGCAAGCAGCATTTTGGCTCCCCGCTTGTTCAAAATAGCAGGCTGTCTTTTCTTTCTCAGGGGGTTCAAAGTTCTGTTTAGTTCCCGTCCTCCCACTTTTTTGGGGGGAGGGGGCAGATGGGACCCCAAGGAGTAACAACTGTGTGTGTTTCTTTTCCGTTTGCCTCCGCACCTTCTCCTTGAACTAGTTATTTCACAGCTGATATTCAGCTCTGCTCCAGCTGTTTCCAGGCATACGAAGTGGCTAATGGGATCAGGGGCCCGACCTTGGCACACCAGGCATGTACGCATTTAATTCTGCCGCCCGATTTATAGCCTACCAGACACCTCTGGGGCGATACCACTTTGCAGCGGCGTTGCAGCCACCAATGACGAGGTGCTAGACGCCGCTTTTTAAAAAGACATCAGCTCTTCAGGGAGAAGTGGGAATCCAATTAGCAAGAAAATTAATTTCTTTTTTCCCTGCAATTATCTTCAATCCGAAAGAAATCACAGGCAAAACGACTAATCAGGCTCCAGCCAACGCAACCTCAGCTGCTGGCAGGGAAGCAGCCTGGGAAGGGCGGAAACAAAGCAAAGGGGCCATGTATCCCCCATGCAGAAGATGGCAACACTGCCCAAGCAGGGGACCCTGCATGAGCCACTCGAGGGAAGGGGGAGCTCCAGATCCTCCCAGAACACAGAAGAGCGGAATAAAACCTGAGCCCTGCCAGCAGAAAATCCAGGGACGAGGCTCGTGGTTTGAAATACACTCTCGGAGGGGTCCGCCAGAGTAGGCTGGTGGGAGACGGTGCAAACTCCAGCTAGATGCACCAGTGAGAGGAGGAGACGGACAGACAGACGGGGTCCGTGGGTGCTTGCACACCCACCCGCCAAGGCGGCGGGAGCTTTGAGAAGCCCGGCTCTCTCCTTGACTGTAGGCTCCGGCTCAATAATGCTGCATTGTTTTGTATCAATTTCTGCTTTCGCAGCCCCGCCGCGGATAAGAAACAAAGGGGGCTTCATACCGGACAAAAGGGGCCTGTTCCACCTAATGAGGAACAGTTGAGAGGAATGGAGACAGCACCCTCTTGGCAGAGGGGAGAGGGCCGCCAACAAGCGCCATCCTCCAGCTAATGAAGAGCAGTTGAGAGGTGCGAGCGGGAGGCGAACAGCACCGGCGGGAAGGGGGCCGGTCTCGAGAGACGCCGGCACTGCTGCCCTGCCGGGGAGAGCCACGGGGAAGGGAACGCGTTTCGGTTCATCTGTCACCGTGATGGCTCCTGACCCGCCAGCCTCGCAGGCCTTGCTCTCTGACCTCCGAACGTGACCTCTCCCAAGAGCTGCTGGTGCTCAGCCAGAAGTCCTCTATTGACTACCTGTCAGAGGGCACCTGCTTAAGGAACCCCATAGAAATTAAAGGCACAAAATGAGTCACCAGGGACTGTTTGAGCTGGGAAGCTAGCATTAGTCCCCGGCTGGTAAACCAATCTCCCTAATTATCTGTCAGAAGAAGATCTCTTCTTTTCTATTTTCTTTTCTTTCCCCCCTTCCCCCCGCTGCCCCCCTTCTCATCCTCTTCTCTTCGACTCATTTTCTTAATTTCACATTAACCGAAGGGATTAAAAGCACCTTGGGAGGGGAGAGGGGGGAGGGAGCAGCTGCGTCTGAGCAAAGCAAAAGGCTTCGAGGCTTCCACGTTGCGTCTTTGTGGGAGCTCAGGCAAGCAGAACAGCAGCTCCGCCGGCCTCAAAGTTCAGCCTGACCCACTTCTCTCGCCGCCGAAAATCTGCCTTCCTTGGAAGCTCCCAACCCGGAGAGCGCACGTTTTGCGGCCCCCCATCGCTGGCATCCAATCTAGCACAGAAGACGACAAACCGTCGGTGGAAGAGCGTAAACCAAGCCCTGTCCCAGGGAGGATGTAGGGCTGTTCTTTCGTTTCCCCACCGTCCTCCTCCTCCCCTGCGGTGTAATTTCATACAGCTGCACGGGAGCGTCTCCGCAGCTTGCTGGTGTTTCTCGGCGCGGTCCCGTTCGAAAGCGCTGCTGCGAAGCCCAGGACACGGCCGGGCTCGGGCAGCCGCTCTGCTCCCAGCTGAGCTGGGCTGCCGAGGAGGTCGTTTGCCAGGGAGGAGCACCAGCTCCCTTCGTTGCTACTACGGCTGCAGCATCGCGGCTGAGGCCGACTGCTAAGGTTTCATTAAGATCCGTGATCCATCGCTGCTTACTGACTTTATTTTTCTTACCAGGAAAGGGAGAGGAACCCCACACACAGTTCGCCAGGTCTGGACCCCTTCTTCCTCTTGCGGTTTTCACGCTGCTTGCGGCCTGATCCGCACAGGAAGGGACCAGTTTGCCCTCCGTCGCTGCGACGGGACAGAGCTGGGGAGCATTCCTGCTCCCCAGCATGCAGGGGGCTGTGCTGGCAGAGAACAAGCCACAAGGCGAGCTTGTTCTCCTCGACTACCTGCCATGCCACGCGCTCCTGGGCGTGCTCACAGATAGGGACAGGGAAAGTCCCTGAGTACCTGTAATAAACGGCATCCCCACTTTACATGAGCTCAACTGGAAGGGTTTTCTTCCCTCCTCCCAAAAATCTGGATCCAGCACTCCCATACTCAATTACTCTTATTTTCTGAAGTTCATTAGATGCCAAGATATTGAGATGCCACTGAAACCACTGACAGCACCGCTGTTAGTTTGACCAACTATTTTCTTTTCTTTCCTTTTTTTTTTTTTCCCCAGAAGGGAAAGAGAAGTTAATGATATTCACTCACCTACCTTCCAAGGAAGCTGCACTAAACTCCGCACATTGCTTCGGTTTCAGAAAACTCCAGCAAACTCACCTAGACTTTGGCTGGAGACCTGCACAGTACTCTCCTACAAACAGCAATACCACAATTTGATCCAAAGACTGCACAGAAAGTGGAACCTCTCTCTTGTGGCTGAGTTTTTAAATAACCCACAGTATTCAACACACGACAGAAATCCCTAAAGCATCCTGTAGGCCAATGTTAAAAAAAAAAAATCCTCTAAAAGATGATCGTTTATTATGCCCTGAAACTTGGTAATTAAAAGATCAGCAACAACAAAAAAAAAACCCAATACAAAAATCCCAACCTGGGTTGTAATTTGTTCACAACTCAACCAGCTCAGCTGAGAAGTGAGGCCAGGTGGGCCTGACTGACTCAAACCTCCCGAGAATTGCATCTGAGGGGTTGTAACTCAGCTAGCTAGCAGGGAATTTTCACATGGGTCTAGGTTTCATCCTGAAAAACTCGGCCCCGTACTACTCCTAACCCCCTTTGAAAGCCAGGACTGCATTTCAGTTTTATTCACAAATCTGGCTGTAACCCATTACTCTGTTAAAAGGCCAACGATTTAATAGTACATAACTCTGCAGTTAGTCCCATTGGATTCCATGGGATTACTTTTGCAGCCAAATACTAGTATTAAGTGTGAATAAAGACATCAGACTATGGCCTTAAGTGTCAGTGATTCATTGGGAGAACTCTTAGAAGGATCCACACAACAGCCTCATAGCTGTGAAATAACCTAAATTATCTGTTGTTACACAGACAGAAAAACTGCACGTACAGAGCAAAATGAAAATATATGTTACCTAGAGAGGAAGTCGTTGAAGGTGAGAACGCTTCTTGCCCTGTGTCTGTGCAAGATAGTTACAGACTACCTCCTTTTTCCTTTGCACAGTTGCCTGTATCATGAGTTGCACAGTGGTTTAAAAAAAAAAAAAAAAAAAAAGACGTTTCACATTTTCTCCCGGTCATCTTCCAGGAAACTGATAAAACTGGTTTCAGATGTAGTTTTCATTAAAAAAAATGCAACCATATATCTTTTGATTCAGCCAAACCAACCCTCTTACTCAGGGACCGGGAGAAGGCGGTATGCCCTGCTTAATGGCCCACAGCCGTGAGAAGATATCGCAACCGAGGCCAGCAAAGAAAGCAGTAGAATTCCAGTTCTCCTTCCCACCAATACGTTAGCGGGAGATAAAGCTTCTCCAAAGAATTCTCTGTCAGTTCAAAGGTCTGTGGTTTTATCAGAGGTACCTGCCGACAAACACTGTTAGCTTAGCAACAGCCAAACAAATGTAATACATTTAGGAACATATATATAGAAAACAATTCAGTGCTGTAAATTGGAAAATTGTACTCTGAGCTTCAGCTAGGAAACGCCAACGGCTCCAGAAACTACGGCGCGAGCAAAGATAACCCATCCCACCTTAAAAAAAGACCCTTCACCTTTTCTTCATAGTTCAGTCTACTGCTGCCTTGTCCATCAGGGATACAGGGGAAAGGACTTTTCTTTATCCTTCCAGGGAAACGGCTTGCATTTTAAAACAGCCTCACTGAAAAGAAACGTCTTGCAGTAGAATGTCAGCATAGAGTCAGGGGACATCAACGTTACCCTTGGGACGCACTGAACTGGGCCCCAAATGTCAGAAAGCTCAGGGGAGCCGTGTTTCCCTCGGCCTTCAAAAGTATCTTTGTTTCAAATGCATTGCTGGGATTAAAAACCAAACAGACGTCATTTGCTGGAGTCCAAGGCAGGCTTTCCCGAGGTGTAATTTCAGTTTTCAACGCTAACTGTTCTTGGGCACCGAAAGAGGCCAGAAAGCAATTTCCTATCTGTCAGAATTTCTAGTATGAGCAAAGTCAGTAAGATTCTGATTTGAAGAAAAACGGCCAATATTTTTGAAGTTTTCTACAAAGTGAAAATTCCCAGTGATTTCCATTGAACACCTTCCTGGGGAGAACATGCATCTTTTCTGCCCTAGGGAAACCAAAGGCCTCCCACAGAGCTGAACAACTGAGCTCCAGAAGGGGCCCAATGCTGAACACTATGAAGGTGGCCAGCACCTCCTCCACTCTCTCTTGGTCACCACGTTTCAAAGTTCTACCCAACTCCAATCACCCTAGGACAACTTTCCATGGTCTCCTCCCTCTGCGCTCTTAGGTCAGCCCTGCAGCCCCTGACGAGCACTCGATGGCTTGTGCCAAGCTGGAGAAGCTGCTCATGATCATCCCAAACCCCCTGCTCCAAGCTCTGCTTCATTGAAGCTCTGCTCCTCACTCCCCTCCCTGCTTCCCAAGCCTCCTGGGTCTCTGATCATAGTACCCCTTCAGGTAAGGAGATAGGCAGGCATAACTGGTTCCTTTTAAAGGTCTATTCCACCGTGTGTGGGGTTACTAACCCTCTCTCACCCATCCTAACACCAAAAAGTTTATTTACTATAACAGGGATATCAAAGTGAAGTGAAATGATAGTGCTGAAATGACAAGATTTTAGCTCATTGAAACAAGAGCCTTTTGATCTTATTCAAACAAAACATGAAAGCCAAAACAAGTTATGTCAGCTTCATCTACTTGAAAATTTAGTTGAAGCTGACAATCTTGGAAAACATTTTGATTTTAACGAAAGGCTGAAAAGGAAAAAAGCAGATTAACTTGTTACAGGGAGTGGGGTTTGTACCAGTTTTTTTGGGAACACGCTCACTAGGGACCGTGATATTGTTAACTGTCCTGAACTTTGCCACAGAAACACTGATACACCTCTCGGAGGAGATCCCCCCAAAAGATAGAGATGCACAGACCCAAGCTCCTCTGGCCGTGCTGCAGACTGGCTCAGGTCCTAGCACTTTGGAGTGGGGCAGGTTCAGCTTTTGTCTCTTTGTACTAGCCTGCACGAAGATGTTTCACAGAGAGACTTGTACAATAGAACTGAAATTGGTAGCAGTTTTGCTATTTCCAAGTCAGACAGACTGGGGGAATAATTCAAACGTACATATTGAGACTGATAGACAGTAACACTCCTTGAAACTCAGTCAGAAGGGCAAGGCTGCACACATTTTTGAAATCAAGCATTCGTGCACTTCTTTCCCCTCCAGTGCTTTGGAAATCATAGGATCACAAAATGGTTGAGGTTGGAAGGGACCTCTGGAGATCATCTAGTAAATGAGACAACACAAAAGATAACCAAGGAACCTGCAGCAGTAAAGCTTCCCCGGTTGCACAGTAACAAGAACCAAATCCCAAAGTCTAGGTTAAGAGTAAGAAATCACACCATCTAAAAGGGGACGATTCTACAAAAGTGAAGTTTCTACTGAATTGTCCACTCGGCCAGAGTGTACGTTCCTGGAGAAGGTGAAGTGACAGTTTGGTACAGATCAAATGACAGAAATAGGAAAGTGTTAGGCTTTATATGTAACATGGAAAATAAGTAGAGTTAATACCATGTGTATGCGATGTAGGTGCATTAATGATGCCTCAGCCTACTTAAATTGTGAAACTTTCAGACTACGCGGGTTGAGTTTCCTGGCCTTAAAGTTCCATTGTAACTACTTTAGCAAATGCAACAGGCCAGAACCATCCTGTATGCTCATCAGAGGACATGCATCCAATCGAGCTTCTGGTAACACAGCCTGGGCTGTTAGTTCAAGTTGCAGAGAGAGGTGTGATCAGGGAAGTCCCTGATACGGGCCATCACACGAGCAGGAATTCAGTAGGGAACTGAACTGCCGAGGGGCCCTAAGGCTTGGAACAACCATCTTCTGTCCATGAACACAGTGCTCAACGCAGAGTGTCTTGAGAGGTCTGATCTGTAGGAAAGTCTCTTGCAGAGACAAGTTTGCTGACTCGGTTTCATCTGAGTGGCAACCACCACCTTAACACCCGCACTGGCATTGGAAGAAGGTCATCCTTTCTAGTGCCTGTTCAGAGGGCTACAAAAGGTCTCTGCTGCTAGTACCCAAGAGTAAACCCAGAATTCAGGTGGTCTCTCTCCTTGCTGTGCCACTGCCTTCCCTCCTCAGGGACCTCCTCTCTCTCCCAGATGAGAGCTGCTGCAGATGTGGACCGGCTCCATGCGGGGAGCACTGGTTCACACGAGAAGCCCCCAGGGTAACGTTACAGGCCCTTGCTGACAGCCACAGAGATGCAAACACACCACAACACGATAAGGATACAGCTCCAGATTACTGAGTTTTTTTTGCTGAGAAAAAGCAAAGACAGACTCCTTAATCACTGAAGGATGCCTCTGAGCTGCTAGAGCCTTTAGCTTCAAGTCCTACTGCCCACATCCCTTCAGAAGTTCCTCATCAGTATTCATTCCCCCCGCCCCCAGACTCCTCAGTCATCTTAGTAGTGGAATGAATCATTCATGTTAAAACACTGAACCGAGTTTAAAGCTAACTTGCAATGTAATGGATTCTCTTTCACTTCCTGGCTTGCTGTACAATGCTGGCTGATGTTACTGCGCTGCTGCTATGCAGCTGCCGCGCTCCATCTCCGTGGTAGCTTTGTTTCAGCATTGGGCAAAGTGATCCTTATGTTGTCCATGTTTTGGCAAAGCACTTAAGCACATTTTTAGCTTTAGGCATGTGCTTCAGCTCCATTGAAGACCTGTCGAATCAAGGCCACACAGGGTCCCTTGTCTATCTGCAACACCTATTGCAGTGGTGAAGTGCTGAAGAGGTAAATGCTCAAATGAAATCTTCCTCCCCCCCCCCCCCCTTTTTTTTTTTTTGGCTTTTAAGTACCCAGTGCCAAAAGATTGCTGGGTTCCCTAGCAAAAAAAAATAACAAAAAAAACCACAACAGGACATGTTCCAAATCAGCCACATAGCACAGCAAATAAATTCAAACACACAGCATCCCTCCCCCACCTCCGCACTATAAATAATAAAAACAATATACCTAGACTACAGAAACAAAACCGAATAAGAAACAAACATGCCTTGAGCCACAGACTGATCTATACGTCTGAATATCTATCATCCCTCTGTTCCGCTCTCTGTCTACTTTGGCATGTGGCATTAACCAGATTTTTAGAGACGACCTTTAATTTGTTCACTCTAAAGCAAGACTGTCTTGCCAGAGACTGAACAGATGACACACTCTGGCTCCAAGGAGTCAGCGCTCTAGAGCCTTTGAGCATCCTGCTCCAGATCTGGGGTAGAGCAGGGCTAAGCGCAAGCACGTCATGCTTCTATCCTTCCCCTTCAATCTTTCGGAGCGAGGCCGTTATTTACTACCTAGCGTGGCTGCTGGGAAATCTGGGGAGGACGCGGAGCCTCTTCTGCGGGCCCTCTGGAGTTGTGGTATGCCCCAGGCTCGTGCCTGGATTACCAAGTTTCCATTGTATTTTCTGGGGGAGATGGTGGGGGACATCAACAGGAAAAACATTGTCACAAAACTCAGCCGCCATCATATGACTCACTGCTTGGCCCCGAATGGCCTCGGCGCTCCCTACCCAAGCAGCAGCCCGGAGGCTCAGCTGCATGCTCTTTGCTGGGGCACTTGGAGATCGTGGGACACAGGCGGCATTTGGCTGCCAGCTCCTCTCCCGGGCCAGCCATCCTCCAGCGCCCAGCTGAACCGGGTGCGACGGGCTTCCCGAAGCCCCTTCCTTCACTGCAACCTCGCTGCCTTCCCTTTCTCCCCCCAAGCCCAACCATCTTTGAGGCTTTGTTCCACTTGCAAGGTGGGAGGGGAACACCGAGATCCGCACACGACCACGGAGAGAAAGAACATGACGTCCACTCTACAGCCCGAGCCCCGGGAGTCATCGGCGCTGGCCCGCGATCAAAGGCTCTGTTCCATTTTTAACCGCTGCCCTGCCCCACCTTACTACTGCAGTGCATCCAAGCATGTTTTCCCATCATTTCATTGTGTGCCAGAGGATAAACAAAAGCCACCCCCTCGGTCTGAGGGAAGGATGCATTCTTGAGAACTGCAAACCATCCTCCGCAGATAAGTGCCGTTCCCACTGAGGGCTGGGACGGCTACTGTAAACCTTGCCCGAGCCAGTTTTCCTGAGCTTACATGACATAACTGCAGGCCAAAGGAGATGGATGGCTTTATTTTTGTTAAGGACAAACCTACAGATGTTGATTTTAACAAAAAAAAAAAAAAAAAAAAGCCGCTCTGTGGGCGATTGAGAGGCAGTGGGAGGAGGAGAAAGAACAGTCCAGAGATGCATACAGACAAGTAATATATACAAAGTACTTAAAATAACGCCAGTGTGAGCTGACATCATTTGTTTACTAATGGCCTGATTGCGCCTGGCTGTGCATAACTGTGGCAGGACCAGCGGGGCATGCGGAGCCTTGCCCCACCGCCACTTGGGCCCAAAGATGCTTGTAGAGGGCCCGTCTACACCAGAGCGCATCTGCTGGCCAAGCACAGGGTCCTGCACGTCTCCTGGCAGAAGCAGGGTTGGAAACCCCCAAAATGTGGGGCGTACCGAAGCATGCTCATGGTCTTGCATGCCCCATGTAGGGACTGGCACTGTCAAAGGGACAAGTGACCTGCGGCAAGGGAGTTTTGCATGGGGACAACCATCCCAAGACATGGCATTTACAGGCAACGTGATTTCTTCCACCTTCGTAACGCCCTGTCCTCCTCCTCCTCCTCTTCTCACTTGGGTGAAAATTCACAGTGCTTCTGTCCTAAGGCTACAACTCACACCAGGCCCAGCCCCAGCAGAAGCAGTCCTGTTAGCGCTCCCAAATTTTGTCAGAGTGGCCGCCCATCACTGCCCCTTCTACCAAGACACTTGCACCAATACCTGTTATGTGGAGCTGCCAGATGGCCAGGTCCCAGAGTCAATAGACTCTTTATCTCGGGGACGTGGCACAAATCTGTTAAACGGGGTGGGGGAAGAGCGAGTTTTTCAGTGGCTGGAGGAACCCCAGCAGTTCAGACACCAACCACCACAGCTTTGGGAAAGTAGCTGTGCACAGTCCTGAACCGGGGAATGGAGGCGCAACGTTGCAAGGCTCCAGGTAGACCTACAGACTTACTGCACTGCCTTGCCCCATTAGCCTCAGAGGCAGCCACCCCCACCACTCAATCCTCTCCGTAGCTGGTTCTTCATCCCATCACCACCACCTGCAATGACTTTAAACACAATGAGCAGAATCTAGCCTTGGACATCTTCATTTTGGAGTTACTAGGAGTCTCCTTGCTCCAAACTATATGAGATTTCCAGAGCACAAGTGGTGAAATAATACATCCCACAAGCAAAGACATTTTTCTAAGGCTTCACCCGAGCAGTCCTTCTCAGATCCATGATGGAAAGAGCCAAGGCAGACGTCACAACTGAGGGAGAAGCTGAAAGCACCAAGTGGTCTAAATCCATTACTGGACCTGGCAGAGGACCAGGATCCACAAACTCCTGAATTTTTCATCTTGAAATATCTGTTTTTTCTATTCCTCAGTTTCTCCAGCTGGAAATGGGGATGACAGTGCAGCCCTGTGCTAGAGTGATGTTGCAGAAGCATGAATAAACAAATGCCTGTAAAATGCTTTCCAGGTTCAACTTAGAACCACTTTGGGGAGGGAGAGTAAAACAGGGAAATTATTTTAAACCAAAAGTCCCGTGCTGTAACGTCTTTGTTCTGTCTGCAAAGCATAAAGCTCACATAGGCTGTAGCTCTGCTTGCCAGGGAGGGGCATCAGAGGAATTATTCCTCCTAGATCTCAGTAAGATTGGAAGACGTCTACATAAAATCACTACTCTAAGCTGGCCCACTGCTTTCTCACATGACAAACTTCTCACACGCGGTACATGCCAAGATATGACCCAATAAAGACCCCTATCTAGAAGTGAATGGGATATTTCACTCTCTCAGACTCACCCAGGCATTGGCAGAGGCTGCCAACAAGGCTGGCAAGCAGCCAGGCTTTATGGTGTGTTTGTGTGCGTCAGCCACAGATACCTGACTACCAAGAAATGGAGTGAGACCATCAACTCATTACACATAAGCCATCAGATGGTAACAACTTTCAGTTGCTGGTATTGACTTGAGCTGCAGTTGAAAAGGCACTGGTGAGATGAAAGGCTCTGTATCCCATTACTAATCCCCTGAGCTATCCAGTCTCCCAAATTTTGTGGAAGTTTTAAGTTTCACCATGAAATGTTCATAAAATGAAATGCACATTTGTTGCCAGCTCTGCTTATTCCTGTCCAAGCATTTCCTCAAATTCCTTCCCTGGAAGCATTAGCAGCAAAGACTCTCTGCTGCTGCTGGTGATGAGAGGATGCTGCTCCTTGCACTCCCACCTCCCAGCGACCTCTAGCCACCTTCTCTCCAGAAACCATTTGGCACTGGGGTATCTGTCAGCCCAGGATGATCCCCCTCAGCTATACATTGATAAGCAAACATGTCAAGAAGAATTTTTTTTTTTTTTGGTTAAATACAGACCAGGGTTACAGAAGGGGCTGGGCCCAAACTCTGCAGAAGGTCCAACTCCCACTACTGGTCTCCCCCCACTCTCGGCTATGCCTCCCCTCAGCACCCTTGTTTCACACCCAGGATCCCAGCAAATGTGCTCTCTACTCGCAACACTGCTGTTGCCTCATCCATGTAAGTAGTCAGTTATGACCATGTGCATCATTCACTTGGGAACCTCACTTGCATTTTGAAGGTCTGTGTCATACAGCTGAAATCTGGTAGAAGGCTAGGATCAATACAACATAGGCAGAAACATTCATGTCCCACTGGAAGTCCTTTTTTCTTTCCCCAAATCTATAACTCCTTCCCCATACCTGAAGGAGGAAGGAAAACACAACGCTTACTAGCAGCAGGGAAATCTCTCACACGTTTTCTCCAGCTACAGACCAGGGGACAAAACCCATTTACATTGCTCACATGGTGCAGAGCATCTTCACACCCATGCAAAGATGGTTTCTAAATAAGAAACGGTCCCACTAAACATAGACATTGCAGAAACCAAGCTAGTTTGGGATATTGTTGCTCAAGAGAACAACCTCTTCCCTGGGAGATAATGAAGAGCAAGACAGACAAAGGAAGAGCAACGGCTGTAACAGAACCGGATGAATATCCTTACATTTGCTGAGAATCTTTTTTGGAAGCACGGCGTCCTCCATTGAGGAAGGGTGAGAAACCTTCTGACAGTTGTTCAGCAAAGTATTGTGGTGGTTTGGGGGAATTCTGCACATGCCCTAGTAGTACGTCACTGCCAACATTCATATGCACGTCCCCAGTCCTCCAGCTTCCCTCTGCTGACTCATAGCTGACCGAACATGAGAGTACACTCCTGTAAGGGAGCCCTGAGCCTTCCTCCCCAGCAAGAAACCACCTTGATAGCATTCACCCAAGCAAAATTATTCCTTCCTTGTGACTATGACGTTTTGGAATCTCTGCATGTAAGCGGACAGTTCTGATGAGGCTTCAGTTAAACTGAAGTTGCCAGGAGCTTTGAGTGTCAGCAGGCTGACCCTTGGGCTAGTGGATATAAAAGGCCAGATTCAGCCTCCTTTCCCTCAAGCATGCTTTCCCCTCGCACATTCCTTCTCGGAAAAGAGCCCACCATTCCTGCTCACTGTCCCACCGCTCCGCATACATTCTCTTCTCTTCTCCGGGGTCAGATCCAGCAACGATGAAGCTGCAGAGCAGATCAGATCAGCAAGCTGATCCAGCAGAAAACTCTGCTCTTCATTGATGGGCTATTTTTCCACTAGATCAACTGATTTATCCAGTTCACCTTGTGGCGTTTCAAGCACAAGCAAGGTGATGGGAGTGTGCAGTTAGGGGCAAGGGCAGGGCAGCAGCCTACAGGCTCTCCGGATCAGATGTAAGGAGAAACTTAGTTCATGGGGTGACATTTCACAATCATCTGAAACCACTCTACATTTGTGCTTCTACCCCTTCCTCCTCCTCTCAGCACTGCTTTCTCACCTGCTTCCTTCTGTTACCATGAGCACCTAACAAGCCTGGGGTTCACCTGAACCCCGGAACCAATCCACCTGAAAAGCAGCCCTCCCACAAAGCTCGGTTACTTCTCAGCTACACCCTTCCTCAATTCGGCTGACCACAAAGTCTGACAAACACAAGGGCTGGCATGATGGAAGGGATACAGGAACACGTACTCAGGGCAAGGAGGAGTTTGAGACTCCCCCTTTTCAGTATCAGTGCACATTCAGCCTCGCTTGAAGCCATTACAAAACCCCACTCACTCTGGGTATTATTTTAGGTTCTTTAAAATCAATAGACTTGGTTCTGGAGTATAGCCCCACTTCTGTAACATTTTAGGCAGATGTTTAATATAACAACCTTCGGGCCTAATTCAGCTCCAACAAAGCCAAAGGGGTTCTCTGCCTTAAAGCTGATGTTTAGAGCAGGGTTGTCCTACAGACCTCATCAGGAGTCTTGTGTCTATTCTGGTTCAAAAGCAACTTCTCAGTATGTTAAACTAAGGGTATGTATGTCTTTACAAGGTCAAAGCCAAAGCCAATACACTCTGAGCAATGATATCAGCGTCTGGCCCGAGTGCGGACGATCATTCCTGTAGCGGTCGTAGCATTGCTCTGCTTCTCCGATATACTTGTGGCTCCTTGTGGAAAAATCGTCGTTCCACAAACACTGCTCTCGGTGGTAAACCCAGCTTATCCCGTCACACTCCCTCCTCCTTTCTCAATCACCAGCCACTCATTCCCAAATCCCGTTCACCCCTCAATTATGTCAGTCCAACTATTTATGGAGCTGTGCAGTGAATCAGCCAAGGGAGCTGATCCTGCAAAATATAAAATAACCTTGCAAACAAGGAGAACGAGAGAGAGAAAGAGAGAGAAAGGAAGGGAGAAAGAGAGCAGCACTCAATAAGAAGGAGCCTTAACGAGAACTGTAAAAATCCATGGGGCAAGCTGGATTTTTAAAGGGTAACTCAGTCCTGCAACTACTGCCTTCACATCTGTTTACTGTTATCCCAGTGCAAGCGAGGTTCCGGATACCGGCACTACAGGGGCTGAAGCATAATAACACATAGCACTCAGCTTTTCTGCTCCTATTAGAGCTGATTACAACTGTCTGAATTTTAGGGTTGCTGATCATATTTGGGGGGAGGGAAAAGGGGTGGGGGGATTTTGAAAGGTTGAAAAGAAAAGACTTGGGAAAAGGTTTTCACAAGCAGCTTTGAAATTTCTGGTTTTAAAGACCTCACATCTGTGTTTTCCCACTCCGATCGTCCAGGGGCTTAGTCTTAGAGAGAAACACTGCATTTATAAAATCCCCACCGAAAAAACAGCTTTACTCTGTATAGGTAAAGGGAGACGTTTGGAACTGCCGTGGGAAGGGAGCAAAAGAAGAACAGAACTTGTAGACAAATCACCAAAATGAAGCCTTTAAAAAAAAAAAGTTTCTTCTTTGCATGGAAAAAAACATGGTTTGAACCTATGCTTCTGCTCCCTCTGCCACCTCTATTTCCCTGGTAGAGGCAACTAGTCTTCTACAATAAAAATGATGCATTTTAGGAGGTGTAAGGCCACCAGCAGCATGAATTTACATTTTAGAAGATAAACTATTTCCTTAAAGACGTGGTTTTGCTCGGGTGATGGTCCATAATTAACGTCACATCCCATTCAGCGGAAGCACGAGCAGCCCACTTAGTGGTAGGCAAATCTTCCTTCTATTTGGAACTGGCAGGAGGAATCTGGTTGCAGAGAGAGAAGAGAGAACCAGAAAAAGTGACTTTCTGTGTTGTGGGACACTTTCAATTTACTCAGTTTGATCTCCAAGCATTCGTGGTTGTGCTGAACAAGATCATGTTCGAGTTTCACAAATGACTAGAAAGGGAAGGCTTGTCTGCTCTTTTTTCCAAGCTCAAAGGGTTTACCACGGAAATCCATGGCTACAAGACAAACATCAAGCAGCCAGAGTGAAGGAACAAGCTGAAAAACATCACCACATACTATCTCCCACAACAAACAACGGTTAAGAGGAAGCCACAACAATAGGAAGCAAAGAACAGCAGTGGTCGATGTAGTTGCATGATAACCAGAAATCAGAACACAAAAAACACAGTGACCACAACAAACAAGGAGCTGAAGATGCAACAAGCACGAAAATAACCCCGTCAACGCACATCACAGGTGGAAACCCCTGCTACAGTCAGCAAGTATCCATATCATTTATAAGTGCACCAAGCAACCGTCAGCCAAATCCCCGGCACAAAACACCCGGCAACTAATCCCGACTGACCAGTCAAGCCATCATCCATCTTCTGGCAAAATTAAAGTGAGACCTCAAGACATTTACAACCATTATCCTGTGGAAGGAGAAAAACACGGGCCGTATGATAACGGCTGCACTTCACCAGGGCCCATGGCCACGATCAGTACCGGCCAGTCTAGGAAATTAAGGACACATCAGTCCTCCTGTAAACGGGAAGATCCTCTCCATTTTCAGCCCTACCTGCTTTCAGATTTTGGAGAGAGCTGGGTGACACAGCCTGTTGGAGAAATTCGTACGGGGCACACCTCCTGAAACACGGAAACTAGAAAGACAGACTTGCTGGCTGTGCAAAAGTCTTTAAATGAGCATCAACCGAGACTGAGGACATAAGCTCACACGTAAAGCCATATAATTAAGGAGAAGTGGGGAACAGATAGAAGAAAAAATGGTTTTCTTGAAGAGGACTGCATGAGGAAGAGGTGAGTCAAAATCGTGAGTCTGCCTGAATGCTTTAGATGTCTACACAGTCAGTATAGTAATACAAGATTAAGGGTAACAGAGAAATGGGGAACGTTTCTGCACAAAGTTATGCTTTAATTAGAGGATCAGCTGAAAAGGAGGAATGGAAACAGTTTAGCAACACAGTTTTTTGCACCTGCTGAGTCTTGAAGGCAGGAGTGCAGAAGCAGGCAGCGTGCTACACAGCACAAAGCCTCCGCCAGCTACCATCCAAAGGTCAAAGGAAGACTGGCTTTTCAGAGAGGAACAACACATCAGAGGAGCTTTCTTATTTGCCATTTATCAATGCAATTTCACTGTGTTCTGCACAGTTTGACAAGTTATGCAAACAGCGCTGCTAAGCCTGCTTCCTACCACGGCCCTGTCCACGGAGGCAGCGTGGCCTGGTGGCTCACGGTCAGGCTGGGCATCAGCCTTTCCCAAACTCCAAGCCTCACCTTGCCCATGGCTCACTGATGGAACTGGAAAAGTCACTGCACGGGCTGTGTGCGTGAATGAGAAGAGCGAGAGGTACCCAGGCTTTGAAAATTAATTTGTTATTGTTTCAGCTGGGACTTCGGCTTATATCAAAGCCACGATCGTCTACGGCCAGGCAATCTCTGGCCTCACATAAAATAAAACAGAAAGTCTTTTCTATAACCTTTGATAAAACAAGCAAAAGGTCAAAACGGTCCAGTAACCTGTATAAACCTTTCCTCGGTGGGTTCAGTCAAAGCAAAGTCACTGCCATCCGAAACCAGGCGGCTTGCGCTGTGCCAAGCGCAGAGAGCTTGGGCACCAAAGCGGTTTGGACCACCTCGCTCCTTCCTCCCCTCCGGGCTGGGAGGCTGATGCCGTGCCAAAGGTGCACCTCTGGGCTCTTCTCGCTCTTCACACTGCGTACAGCACCCTGAACACACCCCCTTTCCTCCCACACGCGTAAAGGGTACCTGGAGCATTTCACTCAGACAGAGAGATCCCCACAGCACAGATGCTTGCTGAATTCCACCCAAGCTGGCACACGAGAAACTTGCAGATTTTGGCAGATGAGACGCTGACACCCAAGCCCTATTTAATGGGAATTTGCCCAAGTATTCACGTGAGCTCTGACCCAGCGTGGCAATACACAGAACTGCACAGGATCTGGCCCCGGGACTTCTTTCACTTGATCAAAGCGGGACACAAACGACAGGACTACAGTATGCATAGCTGTATTGCCACATGACTAATTCACCCATTTGGGGTTTTCCAGGTTAAATAACGATGTAGAACGTGAATATGGGGAGGGGGGAATCCCTTTTCCAGGATCTTTACTTGAGCTTTTAGAATGTGCTATTTTTAGATGTGCTCCTGCCACTTGCAGCTTTATAAGATAAATGATTGCTCTGGGTATCTTGGAGTAAAACAAATTAATTTTGGGTAAAAAAAAAAAAAAAAAAAAAGTGATTTCCAGTGACTTAGTAATAGCATTTGACAGTCAAATAACTCAGGGCCTGGAGTCCCTAAGTGCCCGTTGACACAGAAGTCGGAGCTGGCTTCCAATGCATGAGAACTGTGCGAGGCACAGAATGCAGTAAAAACAAACTAAATAAATGACATCCTGTAATGCAAAAAACAGTTTTAAAACTCGCACACATCTGCCCTGTCACACTCCCCCTCTCTCACACTCACTCTCCCTTCCAGAGAAGCTATTTATTTCTCCCGCTAGTCTCAGGATGTTTTGTTTCTTGTTTATCTATAGGCATCTCCACTAATAGCTTTGGGAGATTGTGTGATTAGACCTATGTGAAATTTTTCACGCTGCTTTTGTGGAAAAGAAAATGAAGATTTTCACGACTGCAGCATTTCACGAATGTGTGTCGACACTGCAGACTTTGAGCGTCTCAAATTTTTTTACTTTTAAATCTCAAACCATCCAAATGATAAGTTCCAACACTTTCAAAAATATCATTTCAACTCAAAAAGACTTCCCCCCTATAACATTAAAAGCGTTAACGCTTTTGACACTGCAGCAGACAAAAGCAAGCTCCCTGCTCTTTGGGCATTTTAATCTTTCAGTCCAAATTAGAACATTACTCAATTTGCTTAAGTCACCAATATACTTAACTATTTTCTATGGGTTTTCAATTTTTTTTGGTTGTTGCCCACCACTGCTCAGGAAACAGAAGCTGAACGCTTTGGTACCAAGCTCTGAATACGTCCAAAAACGGATAGGAAAAGAAAACAGTCAGTTAAGAACTTGGGGCCCCGGCCTGCCTTTTGCAAATTATCCGCACTGACGTAACCACCTCACCGCAAAGGTGGAACAGGCAGGTAGCTCTGCAAACAAGGCGAAAACTTAGCTGGTAGCCACGAGATGCGCTTCGTAGATTCGGAGTATATAATCACGACAAATAAGTAGCGACCTGCTGGAACAACCCCAAGCGTCAGTACAGCCTGGGACGCCACAGCCCGAGCAGCAGCCCCGCTGAACCGTACCCGGCAGGGGTACGGCAGACACGGGGCCCAACACGAGCCAGCGCCGCGCTCTCGTCACGCGGAGCAAACCATCTACTGGGCTACACGAGGAGCAGCACGGTCTGCAAAGCCAAGACAACTATTATCCACCTGCACTTGGCGCTGCTGAGCCTGCATCTGACTCCCGCACCCGTTCCAGGCCGCCCCGCTCCAGGCGGGTAGGGAGAAGCAGGAGGGGCTGCAGCCATCCCACGGTGCTGGGAGTTTACGACTCTCTCATTTGGGCAAACACAGCCCGGCACGGAGATCCAGCACCGGGAATCTCTGCAAATACACAACCGAGGGCCCAAGGCCAAGCTCCAAAGGGGGGAAGCGAGGCAGGGAGAGGAGACAAAAACAAGTCAAAGAACGTACCATCAAAACCAATGTTTCAATCAGCGCTGCTAACAAGCGGCTGCGCGACATGCACCCAATACACGGGCTCCCGCACGCAGCTGGGGCCACGGAGGATTGCGGTCGCACCGAAGGCGGCGCTCGCCCGGACGCAGGGCTTCCCTGCGGGCTGGGGAGGCGAGAGGCTCCTGTCCCGGCTCGGGACGGAAAGCCGCCCGGGGCTGCCTCCGATGCGCGGGTATCCCCCTCGCCCTCGCTTTCCCGGGCTGCTCCGCTTGCTCCAAGAGGTGCGGTGCGCGTTTCTTCTGATCCGACTCTGCCCGTCGTACCAAATAAGGGGGAAAAAGTCACGTGTTTGACTTCACTCCAGTCTGTCTTGCCCCTTTCTAGAGGATATTAGAGATTTTTCAAATGAGAAGTTCTTGATTTCTGGGGACTTTTTTTTTTTTTTAAATCAATCCTTTTAATTCTTTTATTATTGTGGACTAGTACCAAATCAATGCAAATCCTAATACAAGCGCCACTGGAGCAGGACCTACTTGGCTTCTGAGAACGTCCAAACTATCCGGTGGTGGGTGGAGGGGGAAAAAACAACAGAAAAAAGAAAATCGGCAAAATAGGGACAAATCACAGGTTCCCCCCCCAAAAAAAAAAAAAAAAAAGAGGAAATTTTAACCACAGCCCTAGCTGACAGAAAAACAGAAATACACGTGCATTTTATCAAAGAGGTGTCTATTTTTCCTTGGCTTTCAAAATGTCGCCAAAATAACAGAAATCCCTCAAATTCAAAACCTCTAGCTCTACGTGCCTTTGATGTAACCTTCTGGCCTTACAAATCTGAGGATTGCTACCTCTTACTTATCTGTCTATCAGTCTTGCTCCTGCATCCACATACATACAGATGTTATCTGTCTGTCACATGCACTATGTGTCTAAATACATGCAATATTTTTCTTCTTTCTTTTTTTTTTTTTTTCTCATCGGGAAACAGATAACAGGTAAGCACACAGAAAACATATGTAGAATATTAGCCATAGGTCCCATACGCTTATCTTATCAGTTTAATTTAAATCTTGCCTCGCAGCCTTTTGCTCTAAGTTGCAAGCTAGCCGAATCTTTAATTCGGAAAATGTGGCATTGGGCAGAGAACCCTGACGTTTGGCTTAGGAGCTCCACAGCAGTACTATCAGCTCCCAGACGCCTCGCTGCCGAAACCACAGACGAAAGAAAAGAAGAAGCTGTCTGTCCCCCGAAACCTAGAGGAGAAATACAAGGCTGAAAGGCAAAGAAACAGCTTGGGAGAAAATGGGAAGTTTTAGATCTCGCAGGAGGAATGCTGCTGAAAATGAGAACCATTTGAAAGCTCTGGGGGTTATAAAGTGGAATTCCCACTCATACAGTACACAAGAGTTATTAAGTGTGTATATGAGACTCCTGTTTTACTTCATGTACATGATTATTTTATACAGGGAAGTTTGGAAAGAATTATAGACTGCGCCTGAGGCCAAGCCAAGAAGCAAGATGAGCAGCAGCAGCAGCAGCAGCAAAAGGAGAAAGGTTGAGCTGGCAGTGGAGAAGCAGCCGGCCAGACAAGGGTTATTTATAGCGCCTGGAGCATGGGAACGTTAATTGAAATCAATCAGTGGCCATGAGGACACTACGTTGGAGTGTCAAGCTCGAGCAATTAAAAAACCCATCTCAGGGGATGAGCACATCCTGACTTCTTTTTTTCCCCCCTCCCTCCATGGGATGGGGATTAAACAGTCATTCGCTGCAGAGCGAGGAAGACACAAGACGGTTGCGTTGCACATATCTAAGCCAGGAACTGAGCTGAACCCGCCTGCTGCTATTTCAAGTCCCCCCTCGGCAGCGCACACAACCACGCTTTCCCTTGGTGGGTATTTCCACCAGGGAGAACAGTGGGGTAGAGAAATCAGAGTCAAGTAACAAGCAGGAAAAAAAGCAAAGCAAAGCAAAATTTTGAAGTGTGTTCGAGTCCCATCCCCTCCCCTCTTTGGCAACGTGGACATTTGGCCGCTCTGACATCTGACCTACAGCAGAAACCGGGCAGCCAAGCACTTCAGGCATTTTGGAGTCTTTTGTTGTTGGAACCAAATTTTGTCATAATTAAGTAAAATTTGATTTGAAAAGAAGTACGGACATTGGAATGCCCTCCATCAGGCGAAAGGAAATAGCATTTGGCTATCTGGGCAAAGTACCTTAAACTGAAAGCTATTAAGGATATCCTTCTCTAAGTGGCTGAATCGAGCGGCTGGGTAGTGCCTCTGGTTTTGCCCAGATGCAGGGCAAAGAGTGGGGGAAATTCAGTGATCGACACCTTTGGCTTGGATAAGGCCAGGTGTCAGTCAAAAACACCTTCCGCAGCAAACTGATGCAAAACCAGTGCAAGTGAAAAAGGAATCAATATGTATTTTAGTGCATTGCTTAAATTGTTGACAGAACACTTCCCAAGTCTTCGCCTTTGGTGAGGTAAGGAGAGCGCTCTGTTAGCTCTCAGATAAGACACGTGTGTGTTTTGTGTCCTTTTATTTATCAAGGAGATAAGATCTGATTGACGAGGTTACAAATATTGGGAAATCCACAAACTGTATTTTCCGTGCTGCTGGAAAAGGGAGGATAGCGGCTTGGCAACACTGCAAGTTGTTTGGAAAGAGCAAAATAGATTATTTTCCCTTCGGAGGACCTGGCAAATCAACTGCAAGAGTCCTGAGGGAGGATCTCCTCAAAACCAAGTTCACCTCATGCCGCAGAGAAAACTCTCCGCACCCTTCAGCTGAAATAAAATGCACCAGCTACTCACTAACATTAAAGTCATCCTACAAGTGTAAAGCCACCATCCATCTATACCAAAAATTGAACGTCTTGTTTTTTCTGGGACTTCTTTTTTTCTTTTTAAGATTCCTATACCTGAAAAAGGCATTTTCAGCCTCGCTGAGGTGCTGAAAAGGAACCACATTAAATCTGCAGGACAGTTCCATCCGCGTGACCACCAATCCTCTACGCACCACTGTGATTTCCTCTGAAGTGGGATTTTTTTTACTCAAAGGAGAACCTCTTCCAGAACTTGCTTGCCCTCCCCTAGCTTCACTAGGGGACTCGCACTAGTCCTAGTGTGAGGACTGCAGCTGGCCCAGCATCCTCAGGAACATGCAAACATTGGCCATGAAAACCATCTCTGGAGCATCTCTGCCGCACAGCTGGATTCTCGCATGCCAGATCTCAGCATTGGCCAGCGCTTTGCACATAACTAACCCTCCTGATGTTGCAACTTCAAGGAAGTTCGTCTGACTGCTGGGAGTAAAATGCCCAGAATCTGCTGACACCAACAAATTATGCAGCAGTGAAGAAAGCTTCTGGATTTCATGTTCTCAGAGGGTGACTCTCTTCTTCCATTCATGCTCTTGAGTTTGGATGATGCTGTTGACTCAGTTGTGTTACTCCTGCTCATCACCTGCAGCAGAGCCGCACACGGCATGTTTGCCAAGGTCCCCTCCTGACACAAGCAGGTGCACTGACCACTCACTAAAGCAAATAAGGCAAGAGATGTGAGGCTGTGACTGAGGTTCTCAGCCAGCTGCCACAAAGGTGAAGGAGGTGCTATAATAAAGATTTTTCTCTACCCAACAATGACCAAAGCAAGAGGGACAGCAGAGCACGATCTGGCATTGCTTGTGCTGGGATTGCTAGGATTGAGTAAGCAAAAGTTTATTGCAACAAGAATAACTTTTGTGTTACAGCTAACCCTACTCCTCCGATCCTTAAGAAAAGTGTGTATGCAAGAGGTAAGTGTACACATGTATGTACACGTGTGAGAGAAAAAAGAAAAGCTTCCTTGACAGAGGTTTCTGTAATTAAGCTAGGGTTTGTTCTACTGCTGCGCCCCCACCTGCCACCCCCGGCCACCCAAGCTGTTAGCTGTTTTGTTGACTTTAGGTGTTTCCTTTTTTTTCCCCCCTGCCATAAGCAGACTAAATTACAGAGGACTTTTCATGTGAAAATCTTTCATTTGAAGAGCTTTCCAATACTATAGGGATAGTGAAATTCAGTGTTTATTGGCAGAACACAGGAGCACGCATTATTCTGAGGGCATAGAAAACTCGTGGGGTGGTGCATGTATATAAGATGGGGGCAATAGAAATGAAGGGGAGAAAAGCAACACACGGTAAGTGCTTGTCAAAGGGCAGAAAACTGCATGACTAGTTGGGAAGAGTCAGATCATAACTGTGTTCATTTCAGACCAATTTACTTTTCCAGTTCTTTGAGTCGTATTTGCTTTACATCAAAGAGCACAGGACTGGCACGGATGAAGAGGAATGGGGCTGTCTGTTACTTTTTCACAAGCGTCCTGCGGATGTTCACCATGGCATCATTAAACAGTGTGTTTACCATTTCTAAACAGTACAATGAAACGGGCGCACCAAAATATCTCAGTAGGGATTTCTGGGATCACCTGATTGAAACTCTACTACCAAGTAAGGAATGGCACCCTGGCCTTTCCAATAGTCCTCCAGCTCCAGATCAGTTTAATTAAAGACGACCACACCACAGATGTTCTTGCATATGTTCCTCCTCCCCGACAAATTAAATCAGGGCAAAGAAAGAGGTATCAGGACATTGGTTTGCACAGTAGCTCTAAGTGCCCGGATATCTGGAAATACTACGATGACCATCAAACAGATCCATTCTACAGCATATGCCAGACCGCCAGATCCAAAGCACATGTACTGCACTGTGAACCCATGCCTGCATCCCACGTGTCCTAGTTGGATTCATCACACACATACACGCACTCACCCTAACACATCTGCCTGTATAATTCCATCCAGGCAAGCAACGCAAAAACACACAAGCACTGTATTTTCTCACTTCTGGTCCCAGGGAGTTAACATAAATGATTAGGGCCTCTCAGGAAATTCTGACGCGGGAATTCACCTAGAAGCAGCAATTTTCCAAACTGTACTTTCAGGGGAAGATGTACCTTGCAGACAAACACACAGACACCTCTACTCAAACACATGCTCCAATTGCACAAGCTGAACTCTGTGCTCTGCTATCAATATGCTTTGTGTATTTTTCAGGAGCAATCTCTAAACATTTCCAGCAAAAGAGCCTTCATTTAAGTTTGTTTACAAGGTAACACTCCCTCCTTCCTTGCTCAGGCTTCTGAGAAGACTACATTTAACCAGAAGGACAAAAAACTGATACCCTCCACTCTGCAGCCCATGCAACCCTCCAGCTCAGGATTCAACAGCAGTGAACAGAAGGTGGCAAATGGTAGCAGTCCTTGTAGAAATCACAGCTTTCAACTCAGAGAAAGGTGCCAGAGGCAGTTGTCCTGCTTCTGTTTAGGAGATTGTACTTGTTCTGGGGCATCCTTCCTCTACCTTGGCATTCTTCAGCAGTACTAAAATAGGTCCTTTCAAAGCCTTTTCTACTAGAGCGATTTGATCCTACTGCCTGTATTTCTTTAGGTGCTTGGGTGTACTCTCTCCATGCTCTTTTACGGCACAGAAGCTACCAGGACCTGTATCACAGAAGAGCAGCTTGCACACAGGCTCTTATAGAAGATGGCGTCCAGACTTCTCTAGGAAACTGTCCATGGTTATATGACAGACATATGACATGAGGAAGACACATGGCAGCATCCTAGCTGGTACAGCCAGTTTTGCTACCCACGCAATTGAGTTCCCACTAAAGGGAAGGCTGGTCTCTAGGTTTTCTTGTTGTTGGGGCACCCCAAAGCTCATCTCGCTCCCTTTTGGAGAGCGAGCTGTGCCCAGAACACAGCACAGGTTTGGATAAGAGTGCAGGCTTTGGGTCTGCAGACCACATAAAGCCTAGGTATGTCCTCAGAGTAACTGGACTGACTGCATTCTGGGACACACTCCCAGAGACATTTAGAGCAGGTTAAGGCTCTGGACATGGGCAGTAACCACAGGGAAGATGCTGTCCTGAAGCCTACACCTTACCCCTACCTCACCATTCTTTTGGAAGCCCAGGCTTGCATGCAGGACCAGACCACATGGCTGAGCCTTCCCTTTGACTCACTAATAAAGAGCATCTTGAAGAGAAAAGGGTTACAAGCTCCAGAATCATGTCTGCCTACCCTGTCATGGATCTCTTTGCACAAATGCATGCACCTGAAGAAGGTGCAACCTCCTTCACGACACTGACACATGGTCCTCCTGTCTCATCTCTTAACTCTGAGCAACTGTGCTGTTGGCTGAAGGGAAAAAGGCTACTAATGGCACAAGCGCACGGTAACCTGAGCCCCGCTGTGGCAGCCTGCCTGCATTCATGCCATGCCTCTCTCCATGTGCCGTGCCAAAAACGGCACAATATCTCTCATAAGCATACAGGACCAGAGCAGAGCTATGCCAGAGAAACTCCTTTGTGTGTACAGGATACTAAATAAAGTTAAACAGATATCAAGCCTAAAGCCAGAGGTCTGGTGAAAACACCACACCCTCCTGGCCATGAGAAATGGCAGGTTTTGGCTTCTGGACTTGCTCCTTTTGCTTAGAAAGCACTGAAAGGGTGAAGAGCAACTGCTCACAAACCTCACTAACTCGCCAGCACCAGCAAACCAAAGCTTTGCCTTTCCCATGACAGCACTGCACTGTAAGGCTTTAGAAATAGGTAACGTCAGAGAAAAAGTGGCAGGCAAAGGCTAATAAACTCCAATAGTCCAAGAGCATAAAATACTTCCCTTTCCTTGGGAAACACTGCCCCTTCAGTACTGAGGAAACAGAAGCTGACAGACTACTGCGAGTTGCTTGTACAGCGACACTGAAATTTGCCCAAGCCCCGAAGCAATGAAATTCCCAAGAACAGCATTAAGGCTTACTATAGAACGGGTCTGAAAGCCTTCAGCCGGTCACCCTTGAAGTCAGCAGATGATTTCTCAAACCAAGAGCCTCTCTATCCAGCCCAGGACATCTGCTGGCATTTGAACTCACCTGCTATTAGTCTGTTTTATTACATTCTCAGTTTGAAACTGAGGATCTAATTCCCTTTGCCAAGGTTCCCTTCTTCTGCAGATAGGGCAGAGATGGAGATGCACAAACACACAAAATGCCCCTAAAAGCAGTCAACCGAAACCCACAATTGTCTTGGGATCGTCCTGCTCTGAGATAGGCCCAACAACGCCCAAAACACTGCCCAGCATACTTGCTTTCACAGAGAAAGCCTTGTTCTAGGACTGACCTAGAAGCTCCCTAACAGCAGGTTGACCCAGGAACATACTATTTGATAATCTGTTCTCATGAGCAGCGTTCAGCAGCAGCAATCCTCAGTGGCAAGTGTGAAAAGCTTCCCCAGGGTCAAGGGCAGTTCTTCCATGAGGGACAGCAGGGTCCATTCCCACCAAAACTTCACCGAAGGTCACTTACAGAGAGTTATTTTCCTTGGGGGCTGAGAATATATGGCAGGAGAGAGGGGAGAGAGCCAGCACAAAGCTGCACACCGCAACATGTAGCAGAAAAAGTCCACTGCACCTGCCTGTTGAGATCCCCAAGAGAGAAAAAAAAAATCTAGAGCCACCACTGGAGTTAAGGCTCCGAGAAAGTGAAGACATGCAGTATGAGGGGAACAGCAAGGGCAACCAAAGTGAGGGCTGCTGCTAGAATTATCCCGAGTAGTTCTTAGCCTGGGGCATCCATGTCCCATGGCACCAGTCTCAGCCTTGGGACTGGATTAAACAGGGGGATTATGGGGTCCGTCCCTTCAAGAACTTTGTAACCCTCTGACTTAGAGTTTCTAAGTCTTATTTTCCTCCTGTGATGAGGAGGGTGCATGTGCCAACACCAGGCCTGCCAGTGCAGCAGATCGAGCAGAAAGTACACTGCTCCGGGTAGAAGCTATCAGTGTGCATATGGGGATTCTCATCTGCTAAAAACCACAAGTTCCCAACTGCCGATGGTCCCTGGACTGAATGAGGTGCAAAATGTGGCCCTGCACAATGCAGCAGGCAAAATGCTGCACACCTTTCTCAGGGGATATATCAAAGGCAAAGTAGCTCTTCCAACCAGTTAGCAGGCACTCTTGGACCTCTGGAGACTCCCAGGACCTTCCACAGGTCTAATTCTGGAGTTTTTACTCCATTCCAGAGAAAATTTTTAGCTGAATAAGGACTTAAATCAAGACAGTGCAAAGGCTGCAAGTCCCTGCCTGTGGACTCCCTAGGAACTACTCCAGCTAGTCCCAGCAGTTTGAGGCAGCACAGCTGAGACCCATCTCCACCCCGACCTGGTGCTCTCAGGAGCATTTCCCACCCGGGTCTCCAAGCAGACAGCAGGACTGAACCCCATCTTAGGGAACAGCTGAGTGACCCTTTCGAGGCACAAATCCCCAAATTTTATGCCTGAAGGACAACTTTTTTTTCCCTCTCTCCCTTCAGTCCCCTCCCACTTCCTCCCTCCTCCCTGAAAGAAAGATAAATGACTTTGCTGGAGGAAAGGGTGAAATTTCATCCCGGATCAAAAACCATGAGCAGAATACCCATGTGACTGTTCACAGAACGGGAATGTGTTTTGCATGCAAATATCATACATGCAAAGCAAAAAATGAGTCATTTCACAGCAGCTCTGGCTCTAGGCACTGAGTGACTTCTCCCGACTCCTACACTTGTCTGCTTCCTCTCATTCACCAGCTCAGTCCCTGTCAGCCCCAGCTCCTGCGGTTTCCTAGGCCTGTTTGCCTGCTTAAGCGCTAGTCACTTTAGATAGGATACTCGGCGGGAAGGAAGGAGGTGGGTTTTGGTGTTCGAGTTGTTTTACATTCTGGTTTTTACAGCTTTGAGGTTTTTGCTCACTGCTTTCACCATCGCCTTCAGTTGCTCTGTATTGGCTCCCAGCGTCCAGAGAGGCCAGCAGTTTCCAAAACAAAGCAGTGATATTTGTACTGGCGTCTGAACTTGCATGGGCATGGACATGGCTTGGCTTGCTCTCCCCACATACATGAGCTGTTTTCTGTCATTAGGGCTGTTATCGTTTGCTTTTGAGAACTGGACATGGGGCAAACCCATTTTACGGTAGGAGTGATCAAAACCGGGAGGTAAAAAAAAGTTCACCACCAGGTTTGTCTTTAGCTGGTCACAAACTCAGCGATTAAGGGCAGAATGAACCCTCTGCACTCCCAGGCTGCGAGTGAGAGCGAGAGAGAGAGGGGAAGCTGGAGGTTTTGGCTGCCTCGATGGAAAAACAAATACCCTCCCACAAATGAGCTATTCTCACAGCCTTGAATGAGCGCTGGCAAAAGCCACCTATGAGCAGCCTCGCTGAAGGCAACGGCTCCAAAAAGATCAGAGCAAGTCGTGGGGCCTTGAAGAAGATCCCGGCTGAAGGGTTGCAGACACCGCTGTGCCGAGAGGCACGAGGGCTGCGGAGGACAGTGAGGAGGATGGGGAAAAGACCCCCCCCACCCCACCCCACCGCCACACCAAACCAAAACCCCACTTCTCTGAAATCAAACAGTAGCTAAACCAGTAAAAGGGAATGCAGGTTTCGCTTTGAAAGGCAGAGCTCTAACGTTACCCGGCCATTTCTTTGGCAGCGCTGCAAACCCCAAAGCCAGTAAACAGCACGGCGAATAAAAACCGAATGTAAAAAGGAGCGACGAGCCTTGGATCTGAAGCGGGCGTCCAGCCCGCCCAAACATCCAGAGGGGTTTCAAGCAGCAGGGCAGCCATCGCGTCAAACTGAAGCTCAAACTCTTTCTCTGCTGTCTACCGCCCCAGCCCGTATCCCCCCTCCTTCTTGCTCTCCGCACCAATTCTTCCCCACAACTGACCTCCTCCTCCTGCCCTCCCCGCCAATCAGCCAAGCCTGCCAGCATAGGGGTTACAGCATGACATAATTGCAACATGCATAAACAACATTTGCCATTAAGGGATACTTTTAATGAGAAACAGAGCTGCGAAGGGGAAGCATCAAAGTGGCTCACGGAAGGAAACCGCCTGGAACAAAATCCTACTTGATGCCCCAATTAATATGTTCCCTAATTCTATTTCCTGCACTTGTGGTCCCGCAGCCTCCTTGCTTTAATTTCTTTGGGAGGATGGAGAGGAAGGAACCTGGAAACGCAGCGTCTTCATGGCTGACTTGATGTGCAGGCAATGCGCATATTAGAACAAATTAGAGAATTAAAAAATAACCGACGACAGACTGAGGAAATGTCATCCCCAGGATAATAGTATTAATTGAGACCTGGATTTTGCAGGCCAGGCCAGCTTTAGAAAAAAAAACAAAGCCGAAAGCTGGAGTAATATGACTGGATTAATTATGCTGGGGGGGTTTTTATTCCACCTCCGTGTTCTGCCCAGCTTCGATCTTTAACTCAGCGACACAGTTGGGCATTTTAGCAGCCTTCTCAGCACGGTAAAGGCAAAGCTTTTATACGCTCACAGAGATGGCAGGAGAGCAGTCCACAGGGTATCTGTGCCCAAAGATGAGCAGGATGGCTGCTCTATTGGTATCAGAGCCTACACAAATGCAACTATCTCCCCTATGACTTGAAGACAACAGCTCTCTTGCAGATCTGTCGTGCAGTGAGCAAAATGCAGCCGAGCACCTTATGGTTATCCTGCCCTCATGTTTGACTCCAAAGAGAAGGAGAGTCTGTTGCATATGTTAGTGTTCAACATATGTATGTCATATGCGGCTGATGACTGTATTCAGAGACCAACTTGGTCTACACAGACTTCACTATAGCCAACATGTCATTGATTTCCCGGACCCAGGTGGAAACATGGGGACACAGAGTAAGCAAAAAACAAAAAACCAAAACAAAAGACACACCGAGAAAGCTGTTCTTATCAACTAAATACTGGAGTGAGCATGGAAGATGGAGCAAAACAAATACCCTTGTGAAAGGAGAGATGCTTAGGAAGATGAACCATCTGGTGAATGTCTCTGTTTAACCTTCACCAACAACTTGAAATTAAACAAAGGGTAAAGACTCAAACGATGCAAGCCCTTTTTTTGGCCTGGATTCCTAAGGAGACAAGACTGGTGTGATCAGAGTCTGTCTGCCCACAGTTACCTCATCATTTCTGAGCCTACAGGTCTTTTAGTTGAAATCCTAAATTTTTAGTAGGGTAACATGCTCAGCGTTGAGGTTCCTACAACTATTATACAAATAGGAAGCCAGGTGGAAAAGAGTTCCAATAGCACTCCAAAAGAGGAAAAAACAGACTCTTACTAGCCACCAGAGAATCCAGAAGGCAGGAAGTCAAAACAACTCAGGCTGAATTAACTTGCTCACTGAACGGTTATTTAAAAAAAGCTATTCCTTTCTCTCAGTTCTAGGTTATGGTGTAGATCAGAACACCAAAAGTTATTCAAAAAGATGGTTATTGCCTTTGAAATTCTAGCAGAGAGAGGATGGGGAAAACTTCTGAGAAATCTCACCTAGAAGCTTGTTTCTGCAAAATTCCAGTTGTCACAAGAGGTACAAACAGGCTGAGTGACTTCAGCTAAATCCCCACTGATGAACGCAGAAATAAATACCGCCTTATTTTACCTATGAAGCAATGCACAAGTGAGAGTAAAGAAAGATTAATCTAACATTGCTATCTGCACAACACAGACTAGAGGAGCAAGCCGCAACAGCCCAAGAACTCAAAATCCTTAATCCACGCTTCAGGGGACCCTGGTCTCAGCACTGCAACAAAGAGGACACAACCCCCCACTTTCCAGGGAAATCACCAGCTGGGGTGGGCTTTTAGGACCTCTGAAGAGCAAATAAACCAAAGACAAGGATCAAAGAGATGGAGGAGCTTATTTCTGCAGCTTTCCAGCAGTTGAGAAGTTCCAACCAGACGTGAAAACCTTTGCTCACATACTGTATTGCCTAGCCTCCTACCCGCTTAACACTGTAGCGCAGACAGTGAAAAATATATTGATGGTTAGGTGGGCTAAAACACCTGCTGGCCTGGCTCCTTCCAGCCCATCTTGTTCTCTTCGGGTCTACAGCATCCACCATGAAGCTGCATCTACCATCCTCTCAGTTCTGAGGTTTGAGGGTTCGACTTTACTCCCAGGCGCCCTCCCAGAGCGAGCAGAAAGGCAGAGCCTGCAGCAGCTCCCAGTATGTGCCACGAATTGCACAGAAACAGGCCCAAATCTGCCTCAGACTCCCCGGCTGCTGGATGGCACATGCACTGCAGACAGGCGGCCCGTACTTCTCTAGTTCCCATTTCACTCATTTGAGATTTGTTAGGGAGACCAAAGCATTTGTTTATGGATACAAAAAGACAATGACAGCTGGTTTAAATTCTTGGCAGGAAAAGCGTCTTATGTTGAAACTAGTCTTTTTTTCTTTTTCAAAAAGAAAATTTTTAGCCAAAATTTTTATTGTCCGCATTTTCCAAAGTCTGTTGGAATCTTTATGAATTAAGTTCAATAAAAATATTGATTAAACTAAGAGCCGTTTTCAAAATGGGAACGTATTTTGTCCTCCTCACCACAGCTACTGCTTTCAGAAAAAAAGTTAAGTTGGCCGTGAACAAAGATATGGTGGCTGATTTCTAAAATTAGATAAAGCAACTAAAAATGAACCTAGCTTCTGTAGCATTTCAAACCCTGTAACATACAAGCAATTTGAAACGACATCATTTAAAATATTTTTGATAAAAGTTTTTCACCGGCTCTAATTGGAACTTGCTTTGTTACAGGGAAGCTCTTTCTCATTATGGAGTTACAAGCTTTAATCTCTTCCACATTGAAATCAATGGAAGTTAAATTTCAAAGTACATTTTTGAATCTGGCCTCAAGTCTTCGCAAGGAATCTTAGAATATAACACTGAGTACTGGATTAAAAAAAGTAGTTTCTGAACATTTGCAGACGCTGTTACCCAGAAATCATTTCAAAATGGCTTTATTTTGAATCAAGTTCACTAGAAGCACTGGATTTCCCACTTACTGAGAAAATATTTAACATATGGGAAATCATTAAAACGTTTCATGACGAAGGGAGAACCTATGCAAGTTTTACCTTTTTTTCCCTCCCCTCCTCCTCTCTCCGGTTGACACCAGGACTGTTAAAACATGGAGCCAGTTTTGTTCAGACAGCGCCCACGTTTCTCCTGTACAAACATCCTCCTCCTTCTCCAGGAGATGCTCTACTCATAGGCGTGAAGCTTTCCACACAGCCACGGCTCAAGCTGCACGGGCAGCCCCTGGACGCTGGTAAGTCTGCTAACACTGAAGTCAACTCTACTCCTGAGCAGCTTTAGAAAAGTTATCTGGTCTATACCCTGGCAAGATTGGCTTTGGCACTTTTCAAAGTCAAGGCAAGTTTCATATCCAACTGGACTGAATTTTGGAAGAACACTGGACCACGTTTTCAGAGACCTGGGCCAACTAGGAAAACCATGGCCAGTTCAGTTTTCAGATAGACATACAGCTAAAAATACAGGTAATTCACCTGTTTTGGTCAAGATATTGACCCAAATCAGGTAAAAACTCAGAAATTGGGAGCAAGTTTTCCAAGTTAGGAGGCCTGAAAGCATAATTCACTTCAGGACAAGAAGGGAAACCTTGTGACCCCATTCAGACAAAACCTGCTGACATTGTCAGTTCCAACTACCCATTCAAACTGAAATCATCAGCAGGTTAAAGGCTTTGTGCACAGAACACCCGGCTATGAAGGAAAACGAAAATGTAGATGTTTCTACCGCTAGCTCAGTGTTTTCCTTAGGTGCTTTTCCCATACCTTGCCCATTTGCTTGACACATCATTACCTGGTCTCAGCTCTGGGTGGGAAGGGGAGTGGAAAGAGCTGCTGGGAACTTAAGGATCAGGGCAAGCTGTGTGCTTACTAAAACCAGAGATGCACGTCTGGAAAAGGTACAAGAGAGAATTGCAAAAGAGGCCCTTGCTCACACGATCTGGGGCTTGGCCCTGCAAAACTGCCGCATACCTCCTGCACCGAGTGGGAGTTAAAGGTGCTCACGTGACATTACTGGATCAGTCACTCATTCATTACCTGACTCCTGGTTTTACTATTCTCCTTAATGGACCCGACTTCCTCTCTTTTCCCTGTATGCACTAAAAGCACTGGTCCTCCATATGTGCTGACTCTCAGTTGAAAAACACCCCATATAATCACAGGGAACTTTATCTCATCTGCAGTCTGTGACACCTTCTCACAGAGGATGTGCTTTGTACTGTCCTGTATGGACAAAAAAAATTGCAAAGAAACAAACACAAAAAAGTGACCATTTTCCTTGTTTAGATTTTACTGGAGCTGCCAGAAAATCCAGCTGGTTGAAACATACTAAATGTGTTTTGCAACTTTCTCCCTTCAAGTTTTCTTTTGTAGAGATTCATGAACATTTCTGTTGTTCCCTTTTCAGAAAAGAAAAGAAAAACCTACAAATCTTACAAGAATTTTCAGTTATTTCTCTCCTTTTCTTTCTATAGCTTTTTCTCAAGAAAAGAAAATTCCCAAACAAAAAAAAAAGATGATTTACCTTCTTTCACAGATTTTTTGTTTTAAGTCTGGACTTTTTAAAGGTTTTCATTCCTCAGGTGAAGAAACGTAGAATGACAGCTTTCAGCTAAGCATGAGATGAACAAAGCTATTTTCTTTGTCACCTGGATCGAAATCTTCAAGACACCAAACATTCACCTGAAAAAGGGATTCATCTACTCTGACTTAAGGCTTCAAAAGTCAGACCCCCAGGACTGGAGCTCGGCACCCTGCTTCACCCTCCTATGGTGCCTGCTTCTCCCCATCAACAATTCTGGTAGATTAGGTTGACTGGGTGACACTTAGCTGTCTGCTATTCCTATTAATAATCCCTTCAATGTTCCCAGCACAGAGACAACCCAATACTGGATGATTAAAGAGCCTGCCTTGCTTTCATTCCTCAAGATAGCATTTAGCCAACTGAGGTTTCTTCTTCATTTTTCATATCCCCCAAAAGTCAGAAGGCAAAATCCCACCCTAACAGCCCAGAGCTTAAGGAGGACTAGCGAATGGGCCCCCTGTTACCGGATGCCCTCTGAGAGGGCATCGGGGACCAGCATCACCTGGCCCATGACCAGCCCGCAGGCATGTTGCGGGCAGCCATGGTGCCACTTGAGAGGGCCTCTAGCTTCATTTCCAAGGAGAAACCGGTCCCACAGAGTATGCAGCGAGGCTGTGCAATAGTCACTTACAATTAACTCATATTTAGTCCTTCTCCAGTCTCCTGCTCCACCTTGGGCCAACCCTGCAACTCTTGGGCGGCAGAGCTGGACCTTCACCCCACGGAGAGCTGAACGCCGCCCACCCCATGTGCTCATGGGGCTCCACGCACATGTCCTCAGCCAGGAATAATGCTGTGTCATAGAAAAAATTAACCCTGTGAACAGGGAACCCTCCAAGCATGGGCATTCTAGGCTAATTGTTTAATTTGAAGAAGTGTCTAGAAGATCGGGGTTAGCAGAATCTGCTAGATCTGAAGCTCCACAAATCCCACTAGATCTGAAGCACTGCAAATCCGACCGTGCGAGCTTGGCTTTTCTAACACCAGCCCCATCTGTTTGCAGAAAATGGGCAGCCCCCCCCAACCCCATATTCACCCTCCCCATAGTTTGTATATTGTCCATGCTTATGGCAAAAGCTTAGGTCAAATATACCTTTTTACAAGTCACTTCACCTGCAAGAGCAGGTTTGCCCATGATTCAGAGGACTAAATTTAAGGAGTCAGGCAGACCCAGCAAACCAATGAAAGCACATTACTGAAAAGAAGGGGCACAACACACAAGCCTTCCTCACTTGAAGGTAACATAACTAACACCAATACGAACTTCCTCCCCAGTCTTCATCAAAATTACTTCCAAGCAGTAATGACAGCTCTGGAGATACTAATAGACATTCTTTGAATTTCCGCTCTTTCCCACTTTATCCTCCTTTTGGCCCTTTTCACTCATGTTTAGTTCAACTGCCAGCTGTCTGAGGCAAAGCTTAGGAGTATGTCCACCACCTAAAAACTTGCAGGTGAGCTAATCTGCGTATTTCCCTAAAGCAGCGAATCAGAAATAATGGGAAACGAAAAAAATCTCAGCCCTGCACGACTCAGTTTTCTGATTCGCGTTCCCTTTCTCTGTCCTTTGCTGCTTATAATACCTCATTGGGAAGCAACAGGAGGGATTTGAAGATTTGAGGTTTCTGTGTGCACAAGCGTCTTCCTTCATCCTCACTCGCGCCAGGGAGCTGGAAAACCCCAGGAAGCAGTCGCACAAACCAAACGCCGCGGGAGGAAGCCACCTTTCCAGCCTAGCCTGGTGGATGCCGCCAGCCCCCTGGCGAAGGCCCCGCTGGGTGAGGACGCCCGCCCCAGCGAGGAGCTGTGCCCGTCCAGGCCCCTCCGCAACTCAGGAACTTGGCTCGTGATTCCTTTCATTAGACGCGAATGGATTTTGCATTAGCAGATCTGAGGTCTGCTCCCCCGCCCCCCCTGCGCTTCCCCCGGCACCCCGGGTACCACCCCAGCGCTTCCTGCGAGCAGCAGCACAAGCCGCTGTTCAGCTCTACAATTTGTCTGTTTAGTGTCTTCATAAAGGAGAGAGAAAATGAAAGAAAGAGGCTGGGGGAAGGGGACGGGATGCCTAAATCAGTAACTTGTCTCTTTAATTTCTTCCCCCCAATACATCCCCTGGGGACACAGGCTTCAAAGTGAGCTACAAATATTTACTAATTCTATTAACAGGATACAAATTGTTTTCAGGGGCGCATCAACCACACAAATTTGTTTCAGCCCCCTCCCCATCGCAGACCCCCAGCATCCCCCCAACGCACTTGTGCAGGCACATGCAATATAGCCAGCTAGTCCTTCCCCCCCCCATTTCCTAAGTTCAAGATGAGTTGAAGGGTCAAAAAGGCAAAGGGTGTTTCAGAAGTTTAGCAGACAGCATTTGGGAAGGGGAAGGCAGAGAGGGGCGGGAGGGGGCGGGGGAAGCAAAAGTGAGCAGGAATCTGGCATGCATTAGGCTGAGCAGTTCCAAACATCCATCCTCCACAGGCCTGTTTCTTTCTTTCTTTCTCACAGCATCTCCCCCACCCCGTTTTTTTAATTTGTGGTTTAAGATTTTTCTTCATTTTGGCCAATGACTGTTTTCATCTCCTTCCCCATTCTCCTACCCTCTGCTCTGCCTCCTTGCCTCCAAAAGGACATGATTGCTTGTGATATTCGAGCGATCCTCTGCGTGAAGCGCTCGGATGTATCCTACAGGCTCTGCCAAGTAGCTGTTGCAGGGTTTGCAGGGGTTGCTGGAAGCTTGAAAGGAGAATAAAACCCTCCGTCGTGGAACAGAAAGGAGCCTGGCGCAGTGAGATGCTCTGTTTCCACTGAAACGCAGTAGGAGGAGGAGGAACGGTACCTTGCTCGCATGGGCTCCGTAAGAGCATCCCAACTTTTGCATACAACGCTAACGGTGAACTGTCCAAAGAGAATAAGACACATGCTCCTAGACAAAGGCCAGGGTTGCTGTTGTACAGCTCAATGGAGTATTATTAGAATTAATGCCAACTTTGGCTCCACAAAGTCCTCCAGGACAAAATTTTCAACAGGAATTAAATGTTGACCCACCTCCCATTATGTTTTATGAGCCCAAAATAAGAAGAGTACAGGATGCGTAGTTAAAATAAATACTTCCCAAATGTCTAGCTACCTAAAGAGAAAGGAGCCATCTGGCTGACTGGACAGATGACCAAATATATCAAGATGACACTAGGACTGTCTCATAAAATGAGCCAGATCTGACCTCTGGACACTGTATCCTCAACCTCATGGACAGTGGAAAATTCATCTAGGCAAGACAGCACTCTATGTACGATGAAAGCATGGGAATAGACTTGTAGCAAACTGTCCCTTTTCTGTCACCAGTCTGTCAACTGTGACACAGCTCAGATTATTCTCCTCATGTTGAACGGATATAGTGGGGGAGAAGACCACTGTGTATCACTTTTTTTTTTTTTTTTTAAACTTTCCCAGCATGCCAGATATTCTCACTTTTGTTCTGGGTCAAGGAGCACTAAAGATGGAATAGGGTGTTCAGCAGATTGTGGAAGAGGACTTGCCTTCTGCCAACCAGATGCAAGAGCTAAAAAGCGTGGTACGTAGCAATTAAAAGCCGGAACAAACAATCTGACCAAAGCTCCCTTCAAAATTACTCTAGACCTCGTTTCTTCATTTCTCATATGATATAACCCTGTCAGTCCTCCAGAAAGTCTTCCAGAAACAGCACACATGTAGATAAAGCCCGTATTTTTAGTGGAAATTCCCTCTCCCTTCCAAAAAATGAACTCAGCTTTTGAGGGGGGAGGGAGAGGAAAGGCTACATGAGCACGAACACCACAAAGCAGTAGAACATAAGGTGAACATTGCAGCTGGAGTCCAGCCACACGCCACTGAACTTCAGGTAGTTATCTCAGATGCGCATACGAGAAGTTCAGTTACCCCTGTTTTACCAGTGAAAGAAATAGGTACCCCCAGAGGGCCACTGAAATCTCAGGTGGATTAAAGTGCCCTTTCAGACTAAGCAGTTCAGTCGTGTCTGAACTTAGCGGGGACGGATCTGGGCCTTAATCAGCCAAAAGGACTTTTCATTCCATGAAAAGTGTCAAGATTGCAAATTATTTTTCATTTCAAATGAAGACCAAAAAAGCCCCACCAGCATTTCATTTCTCCATGATTTATTTTTAAATTCATTTGAGTCAATCAAAATATATATTTCCAGGCCCTTCAGAACATTTCATTTTTACACATCTTTTAATTTGTCTAAATATGAGCTACCTTTTAAAAATTAAACATTTTCCAAGGAGAAAGAATGAAGGCCTTTGGCTTGAAACTACTAAAAATCAGACTTCTGAGGCTATTTCCTTCTTAATTAAAATAGATTCCTGAAAATGCACCCAATGGGCACAGAAAAATAATTTTCATCAAGATGACATTTTCCTAAAAAAATACTGATAGAGTGGCATTTTCTGAACCAGTTATAATTGGCACGACAACTTCCCAATAAAGGGAGGTAAGTCAAGAGCTGCACAAGGCTTTGGTAAGTGACAATTTAATCACAGTTCAGGATCCAGAGAAGCTGAATACTATTTGCTTCTACTAGCAGTAGATGACAAGGTACCTACTTTCCTTCTACTACGTCCCATCATGTTTCACTATTACTTGGATAATGTGGATCTGCCAGCAATATCAGTCTACAGTGAGAGCCTTCTAACAGAGTGGGAAGGAGGGAGCAGAGGGAGGGAAAAAATCCACCACCAAATTATTTCTGATAGTTTTCAAATGTTCAGAATGTCAATCTCCTGGCAACACCTGCATGTGGCACATAGACCTTGGCTTTCTGAAGTCCCTGCAGCATCTTTTCAAGTAATCTACAGGAGAACAGAAGGATGTGGCCTTGGAAAAAACTCTTAAGTGCATAAACAGCTGTGGCCACATTTCCTATGTCTGACATCTCAAGGTTGCTGCAAGAGGGGAGAATAAGGACAAACAAGGCTCTATAACAGGCCCTCCGAAAAGAATGGGCAAAGCATTCTCCATGTGTGAGTTATTCTTCCTACAAATTCAGTTGCTGAACTCTTTAGAGATTTTAGTTGCTTTCTGGTAGCTGCTTTTTGCAATAGCAGTGGTGTTGAAGACTTCTATGCTGCCTATCTACAAATACCTACAGACGCTTGTGGGTATCTGAGCACACACAGCATATGAAAGCTTGGCTAGATAAATCGATAAACGTGGTAAAACACAGTAGTACAAACATCCTCACTTATGACTGGACTTGCAAGGAAAACAAATATTACACAAAACGACCAAAGCAATCAAAATTGTTACTGAAGCGTGGGTATTATGCTAACAGAAGATAATCCTGAGGATAACCTATGGGAGTTTCAGTAGTTGTCAGAGCTACACTATGTGTAACAACACTTGACAACGTAAGAACACACTGGAGAAGGCAAGTTATTCCCAAATCAGGAACTGGGCAGATCTGATGACCTGGTGCTCACCTACGAACAGACACAACGAAGCCGAGTGGCTGGTGTAGCCATTAGTGCTTTCTGGTTAGCTCATCACAGAGCAGGAAGACAAGTACATTGGCCTAGGAAAGATGCCTGTGCAATGCGTACTAGGACTGAATCTAAATCTACGTATCTGTCCATCTAGACGCAAGGAAATGGGCCCAAAATGAAACTCATAAGACCAAGCAGGACGCCCTCAAAGCAGAGGGCATGCAAATGCTGGCCAGCCCCTCCTGCAGCTCTACATCACACTTCCTCTGGGCCTGGCCAGAGGGAAAGGAAAGTGGGCTATCCACACACCTAACATCCACAGCCTCCCCCCCCTTTCCTTGTCGTTGGCTGCCTGCAACACCAGTCAACCCTCAGCCAACAGAGGTTAGAGAAGCCTGGTGAAAACATTATGTTACCCTGTTCTCCAAGGGGCTGCTACAGGAGCCAGGAATTGCTGAAGTGAAGGGACTGTGGATGTGATCCTGGGAAATATGCTCTAGGTGACCCTGCTTGAGCAGGGAGGTTGGACTAGATGATCTCCAGAGGTCCCTTCCAACCTAAACGATTCTGTGACTGCCTGTTCCCTTCTCACAGGTGGCAGAGAAGGGTATCAGCATGCTGGCAGAGATATTGGAAATAGCACCTTCAGCTGACACAGAAGTGTTCCACCTACGAAAGGGTGAGCTTGGAATAGCAAAACAGCCCTTAAAGGTTGCTCTGGCTGCGCCTATGGAAATCCAAACCCCGTTTTTGCCCCTAGTAGGCTGTTAGACCAAGCCCTGCATTCCTCATACTATCAAACAGAGATTAAAGTTGAACCTAGGCAGCACCACGGATGCATGAACGGGAATAAGTCTTTTAAACCAGACGTCACCATCCAAAGTATAACTTTGACCAGTGTTTGCTGAGCACTTCATCAGGGCGTAGACGAGCTGCCGGGATTGTGGCAGGTGAAGCCAGCTGTTGTGGAAAATGAGCAGAGAGCAAGAGGCTGAGTCTCCATCTATTCCCCTTGCTGGGCTCAACTCTCCATAATCCCTAAAAACGGAGGAAACCAAACAAAACAAAGCCTCCCTGCATCAGCCTGTTTTGGCCATACATCCTCCCTACTGCAATGGCACTCAGACCATCGCAGCAATCCAATGAAGTGTTGCTGTAATTAAGGTTTAATGGAGCTGCAAGGCTGTGTCATAGCAAAGAGCCTTATAACAGAGGTGGAATGCAATTTACTACCCACCAGGTATAGAGCAATAAATCTACAATATTTATTGGCAAGAGAGAGAAATGTGATCCAGAAATCCATATGCTGGGCTGGGGGAGGAGATGCACACCACTTCCAAGGGGGAAAAGACTTCCTCTGCTGCTTGTAGCCTATTGCTGCTGCATCTTGTAACATGGGGAGTATTTATGTGCTGGTAGCTGTTCCCAAGGATCCTGAAGCACCTTGCAAACAGCACGCACCAAGCGCCAGTGAAACCTGGCTGCTGCGTGGGCAGGGAGTGGCAGCTGGGATCCTGTCAGTTAAGGAGAGAGGGGAGAGTGCGGCTAGCACATCTGGCCAACCCTGCATTCTTGCAATATGAGCCCCAGGATAATGTGCACACAAAATCTTGGGGCCAGCCCTACAGCTGGTGGAAGCTAGCAAAGGCACACTGATTTGCACCCACTGAGTGTCTGGCCTCAGGGTTTTCTCCCCCCTGCCACTCTCGCTCAAAACTTGCAGGCAGGCAGTAAAGTGCACGTTATTCAATTTATTGCCCTCAGAAGGACGGCAGGCTGAGCAGACAGCTTGGAGCTGAGCCGGGGGTTCCCAAGGAATCGAGGCATTCCTTGCCATTAAACTATCCCCTTCTGCTATCGAGACACTCTAGGGAAGCATCTGCTGCACTCCAAGTGTGCTGGCAAATTTGGGTCAAAGCACAGTTCAGTGGCACATTGAGTGGAGTCATACTATGGGAGTAGTGGTGAAAGGATGCCATGGGTCAGGCCTTAAGGTACAGGCATAGTAATTATGGGAGATCCATGTTTCCCAAAGGGCTGAAGCATCACAAATGCATGGCCAGACAGCACACATGTACACAGAAGAGACAGCATCTTCCCACATATGTGATACACATTTTTCATTTCTTATATTTTTCAAAGCTGGGAAGGGATATGCATGTAGGAGAATGAGGGACACCATATGCTTTCATTGTCCAGAGGTGGAGGGCCAAGAATCAGCAGCGGAGAAATGCTACATTAGAAAAAGCAAAATGCAGACCTACTAACAAGGAACAAGAGCAACAACAAAAAAGCCACAGTGCCCCAGTCCTGGAAGGTGCTGAGTATCTGTGCTGCAGACAGTGGGAATGACAAATGGCCAATCTCTCCAGCAGGACAGGATTAGCTGTTTCCTATGTGCTCTACAGACTTTTTTTTTCTTTGAGAGAAACAACTAGCAGGTGGCTAGTCCTGCCTTGTGAATTGGCTGTGGCAGATGCAAGGCTGTGCAGAATGGGGAAGCTAGGGTTTCACGTGCTTTAATTCCTCGCTAGCTAACTGGGTGTTCGGACAGTCACTGACGTTTGTGTTTGTGTGTGAGTGTGTCAGAGACCAAGCAATGAACAAGAGGAAGTATTCCAGTGACACTAATCCTCTGCCCCAACTGGCCCTGGCCCAAGTGTGACTCTCAGAAATGCTGGCATAAATCTACAGTTAATGCTGTTTGTTTCAATGGAGCTGCTTGGGATGCAACTCATAGCAATACTTGGCCCAGTTGCTGCTGCTCCCATAGCTTACACTCTTGTTTTCCATCCTCGAATCTCTTGCATGGGTTCCCTACTCAGCTCTGCAGTTCAAGGATTTGGGACCTCAGAACTACATCCCTGTACAGGAGCAATTCTGCTGAAGGCCTCCGAGAAGACAGCTTGGCAGAGGTCCAGCTGACATACCTGGTACCCTCTGTTGTAACTTCATGGTGACGTTAGTGCTCTGGCTGCTTTCAGGCAGGAGGACAGTGAGGTGACAGGGCCACGGGGCCCTTCATGTGTTTTCAGCATTTCAGCACAAGCATGTTGCAGACACTGGCAGAATTTCAAGATAGCATCTGAGTTCACAGTAGACATGCCAAGATGATAACCTTGGCCACATCTACTGAGACAAAGGTTTCAAAGGCTCCTCACAGCTCTGACTTCCAAGTTGAAGAAGTCCACCATTTATTGATTTTGCAAAAGAGGTTTCCTACCAGCTGGGAGTGCACTTGAGAGGCCAAAGCCTCTGAGCAAAACTGAGAAACTGTCAATCTACCTCAAAGGCAGACTCCTGCCCTCTAAGAGGTAATGCGTTAGCAGACAGCCCTGCAGCACACTTGGCATAGCAGTGCGTCTCTGGAGCCTGGTGAACATCCTCCAGCCTGTGGGGGCAGCAGAAACCTGCAGCTTTCACCATTACTTGTATTTTTTTTTTTTTAAACATGGCCCTGGTATATTCAAGAAAGATATATACAAAGGCAATAAGGATGGCTCGCATGCCAGATTGACATGGGCCAGAGAGGGCAAAATGAGGTCCCCCCCACCCCAAATTCTTAGTTCAGTTAAGGATGTTATTCCAAGATAGCACCAGGTTCCAGCCACATGTCTTGGTGGGCATGTTATGGCTGCTGCCTGAACCACATACCCCTAGGAAGCCAGGAGTGCCTGGGAAGAGTGAAGCAGGCTCTCAGCCTCCCTTTCTTGGCACACAGGAAAGGAAAACATAGGGAAAATAAGATGTACCTTTTCTATAACTTATTCTTTGCAAAACCTTTCTGGCAGCCCCAGGCCTTGCTCAGTGGTCAGTGCTCACTAAAAGGGGTCCCTCCGGCAACTTGTCCAACTCTCCAAGCTCTACATTGAGAGCTGAGAGACAGGCCTTGGCTCTCGCCTGGTGCGCTCTGCCTGGCTTCTCACAAACAGCACAAGGTGCCAAAGGCCTCTTACAACAGACTCCTTCCAGGAGTCACGATCCTCCTTTTTGGAGACGACAAAGGACATAAGGCCCCTGTCTGGGATTCCCCACAGCCTCTTCCTGCAACAGCTCTGAACTTGCATGGCACCCCTTCCCCTCCTCTTCCCCTGCTGCCAGGGGCTGAGTGCTAATCACCTTCACAACTGCCATCTTCAGCCTTCAGACCCTTAAGACTTCAAGGCTAATAACAGATTGCCTGTGTCTGTCAGCTCAAAGCCCTTATTTCGTTGGTCTAGATGATCTCAAAGGCTTTCTTCCTTCAAGCCAAGCCTTCTCCATCCCCTCAGGCTCCCACACCAGGGCCTGGCTGTGGAGCACCAAGGGCTAATCATCCCAGAATGAACCACTTTTGCTCTGAGAAATGCCCCATTTCTGGCTGAGGGCAGAGACACTCTTCCTTCCTGAAGGCACTTCGAAGCACTGTGCGTGCCGCCTAAACACAGCAAAGATTTTTGTTATTGTTCCCCCCGCTCCTTCTAGCTGCCTACAGTGCCAAAGGGCCTGTTTGTTTTCCTGTTACTTATCAGGAAGGTTTATTTGCGATTGCTTGGGGGGGGGGGGGGGAACTAGCCACAGGCAGACAAGCTCAGTGCTCAGGAACATAATGGCTGCAGCCCGCGGGCCCATATGCTAGCCATCGGGAGAGGTGGAAGGCCAGCTCTGATCATCTCCAGCTGCTCAGGATACAATTGATCAGGTATGGCTGGATGTCAGAAACCGGGGTCAGGTTGACTGGGGGTTGCGGCAAGGAGGGGAATCGGCAGGGAGCTATTTAAAGCGTGTTGCAGAACTGGGAATTTTCCTGTTTGGAAACATCAAGGCTGCACATGCAGACATACATGGTCCCCGAAGGGAGGGAGGGAAGGAGGAGGAGGTTATATTTTCCCCTGTCAGCTGCTATAGCATCCTCTGAGCTTCATGAGAGAAAGAACTACGCTTTCATACTGCACTGAATAATTCCTGCATTTTTAGGTTCTTATTTCCTCCTCCTCGGCGAATTAAGACCTAGGAATTCAACTTGTTTGTTGTTGCTTTTGTTACTGAATATCCATGAAAAGCTCAATGTCCCTGGGAACTAATTAGGTATTAACCCTGCATTATTGCTACATATCAGCCATGAAAACATGCCATTTGGATAAATCTCCTTGAAATATGGAAATATTGATGGATCAGGTGGAATGGCTAAAAAATAAGTTAAAAAATAGGAAGATTTCTGACAGAGAGAGGGAAATCAAGTAGTAATTTATAGCAAAAGCAGCTATATGCTGCTCTTGCATACAGTTTCTACCAACTGTAAACAGAACTGCCAGAGAGGAACAAATCTGATTCCAAAGGAATGAAAGGTCTCAGCCACCTCTGGAAATTGTGCCTAGGAGACACAGGGGTGAGGTCAGAAGCTTTACAGGGTCCTGTTCCAGCCCATCTTCAATGTCTTCATTTGTTTTGTGCTTAGCACCTCACTACCCGCACTGCTTTTGCGTGAGATAATTTTGGAAGACCATCTCAACCAAATCACATCTTTGAAGACCTGGGCCTTCAGTGATGCCAGGCTCTCCACAGGCAATAATTTCATATTTCAGGGGATCTCATCACCTCTCTATATTGTAACCTCCCATAGCACACTATCACCTGACAGAAGCATAGATTGCTAATAGAATGAAATGAGTAAGTGCATATGTATCTATCTATCATTATTCAAGCCACTTCAGGAATATGGAGAAAATTAGATACATATTCATCTATTTTCCCTCAAAAAATCTTCATATTTGACTTAAAAACCTTATTGTGCTCCAAGCAGCAACACAGTCACACTGAACAGCACATCATAAAACAGCTTTGGAAAGGATTTACAAATATCTAAAGTATCCAAAACTAAGCTGTAAGACACAGGATTGCTGTCATCCAGGCTCTCCTTGACAGTCAGCTACGCACCCCTCTCAGGTCTTCAGAAAAACAGCACAGAAGAGGTCCCCACCCTTTCAGTAACAGGGGATACACTACCCTCAAAACTGAACATTTCTGCAACACTGTCAGCCCAGACAAACACTAACTGAAGTCAACATGTCACTGTACCCAAATATCTTCATTTGGTAAAACAAACTCAACAACTGTTTGGATTTTGCCTGACCAGACTCACAATGGAAGTCTCCTTCTGAACTTCCCTATTTCATTCTCATCTCTGCCACCACCCAGCTACATGATCACAGTCAAATCACTTCCCTTCTCCTTGTCTCTATATCCCCTCCTCACTTACTCAGATGACCAATTTTCCTGGATCAAGAATCATCTCCCAGCGCATGTTTGCATGGAACCAACACAATAGGACTCTAGACTTCACTGAAAAACCTACACCTGGTTATAACCAAAGATAATTATAGCTCTTTCTGCTTTCAGATTGTTGAACTAGCACTTCCCACAACTCACTATGGAATTGAAAAGCCTCACTGCAATTGTTAATGGATTTACAGAATTCAGTGGTTCACCCCAAAACATCCTTGTCTCCCTATTACAATAAAATAACCCTGCCTCTGATAACAACTAGACCCAGCTTCCAAGTCCCCTTGCACAAAACAGACCCTTGAGTGCTCACAGTGAGAGGTCTATTCTCACATCAAATTAAAGCCAGACAAAATCAATTAAAGCAAAAAGGATGGGGTCTGCTAAGATGACAGAAGGCATTTGGGGCAAAGTCTCACAGCTGAATGCAGGAGAGATGCCACTGCCAAGGCTTTCTTGTTCCTCCACAAAAGCTGGAACCAAAATGATGCAAGTCACCAACAGGGAACTTAGGAGAGAGCCAATCCTCTTTTTTTTTTTTTTTTTTTTTTTACAATGGCTCCAGTGCTGAATAGCAAGGAAGACTAAATTTTGAGATGGGTAGATGAGGATATGAATGGAACATAGGAAATGAGTGGAAGGACTTTTAGTAACTGGGAAAGAGATGAATAATGGCCATGTTTCCCTCCATCGCCCTACACTCAGACAACTAATCCCTGTGAGGGCCCTGAGATAAGAAAAAAAAATCAACCCCAAGATAGATAAATTGATTTTGTTAGCTGAGGAAAAACATCCCCTCCCAAAAAAAACAGATGAACATTTCATTCCTGTTTCTTGAGACTCATGTTCCATCTTTCTGCCTCCCCCTGCCCACACACACAACTCAGGATCTAGTCTATGCATTTACCCCTAATCCTGCAGCCCCCTCAACTATGCACCCTATGCCCATTCCTACCGTTGTCCTCTGGTGAACCGAGGCCATTCCCCTGTGCCTGCCTGAAACCAGCCCCATTTCCTGAGGGAAACGGCAGAGCTGTGCTGTTCTTACCCTCAGTAACAGATGTTGGCTTTGTAACTCTAACCCCCCTTCAAAATACCCCCTCCCCCCCATCCAGCACCTTCAGCCTACATGCCATCCAATTTGTTACCTACAAGGAAGGTCAGGGTCCCGCTGGGTGCTGTACATCTCCTCTCAGCTTGGGGCACTTGGCCTCAAATTTTTTTTCCCCACCCTCCCAACAAGATGTTACTTGGAGCAGTGCAAAGGCAAGGCAAAGAAATTAGCTTTAGAAAGAGACCGACTCAGGCTTTGTTTGGAGAATTATTTCCTTTGCTTTTTTTTCCCCCCCATATGCATTCTCCAACATCCTGCTAAAAGGCCCAGATTTCCTGAGGGTCAAATGCCTCTGCCAGATCCCGAGATCTTCAGCTTGCATTGGGAGTAAGAGAGCAGCCAGCTCAAACTGCTTGAGCTTGTCTCACTGGGCTGATTTGTGGTGTGAACATGCTCTAATTAGAATCATTTATCTTAGGAACTAAGACTCCCTGGAGAAGAAGATTTCAGAGGCATTCAGAGCTCTTCAGACAAAAATTTATCAACTGCCTAATGCAGTTGTTCTGCAGCTCCTTCCTTTCAAGACCTCTCTCTCCATCTCCCTGTTTGACTATTAGAAGTAGGTGGTATGAACACTTCCACATCATTGCCAAACTAAAGGCTTGAGTAGCCTCTCCTGAGGTCATTTGGGTAAATTCACAGTCACATTTTTTTGTTCTCGATGTGAGCTGGGGAAAGGAAGGTGTCTCTGCTCAAGAGTTTAGAGCTGGTCAGCTACAAGGGCTGCTTCATGTCTGCCCTACGTGGAGGAGGGAAACTCACAGTAACCAGTTTAAACACCCCACGCCTCCACCATACAAAGTGATTCTTAAAGATGAAGGATGCTCTGAAGGCTAAACTTGAGGATGGTGAAATCTTAGTTTAAATTTTAATCCAAGCACCAAACCTGAGCCTGTACCGTACAACAAATGCAGTGTTACAGACATCCCCATCTCTGGAAATATTGGACATTTTTGTAAACAACCGTAATGAAGTGCAACTGTTTGCTACTTTCCTAATGTCCCAGAGATGCAAAGACCTAGGCTCATGGTATTCCCAACTCCAGGACTGCCACATCAAATACCCTAGCACAGCAATTTCCCCAGCTTGTACCCTTCTGAATCAGAAGGGACAAGCAAGTGACATTTTTTTCACATTGTTTGGAAAGTTTCCAACAAACTTGCCAGGGCTCTGTTAAGTGATTCAGCCCTTTGAAAAGCTATAGGGTGTGCAATTATTGGCTTCACATCAGATTGCTGCCCAACTTGCTGGCTGCAAAATCAACTTATACTAGGCAGGTTAGACTACTGGAAAAAGCACTAGCCTGGGATTCAGATCATTTAACTGGGTGCCTAAACCAAGAATCTGCTCAAGCACACAGAACATTTACTCTCAAACGTTGCTTAATCCAGAAAGGGCTCAAATGTCACTTCTACCCAATTCAGATTGCAATATCCTCCTCTTCACCTGTGCAAAAGCTCCTCCAGCCACAGACGCTAACCCATAGCCTGCCATGATTCAGATCTGGAAAGCCATCTACATTTCCCAAGGCTTAGCCAGCTAAAATGCTCTTACCCAGGTTTCCAGCTCAGCAGACAACCACACCGTGACGCTCCTGGAGGCACCCATCACTCAGCTAACTCTACAAAGCGCTCAGGCAAGCTATGTCATTCTGTTGGGGGAAGCATCTACTTTAGATGTTGCAATGCCTAAACCATGTATACAAAATAGGTGTTGTGGTAGACAGGCCTGGATTTCTAATTGTGAATCTGCTATTGTCCAGCTGGATGATTTTGAACAAGTCACTTCACCCCTGAGTGCCCCAGCTTGCCTTATCCATGAAACAGTAAGACTGAGCAAAGCACGTTGCAAAGTGAGATACCACTTAAGGCTAGGTGTTTCTGAATAAAACATGCCTTACTCAACACACATTAAAAGGTTCAATACATGCGTTGCCTAGTAAAACTTAACACCTACCAGATACTGAATAATTTGGCCGAGTTGTATCCCAGTATTTGAAGGTAAAAATCAAAACAGAACTCTTGATCACCTCTGATTCTACAGAAGGCTAAGTTTTTATTACTAGTAAACGATAGCCCTTCCCTGCCAAAAATGTGAGATGACTGGAGTTCCCGGGAAGCCAATATTCTAAGAACCATTCAATATGCTAGCAATTAAGACAAATATTTGACTCTCAAATAGCAGCTTGTAGTCATCTAAGGATCTAAGAATTTCCCAATTTTTGAGCTGAATTTCAGAACCCCCGTGTGAAACAAGGCAGTGCAGATGTGTGCATTCAACAAGAGACAGGGCTCACCAGTCCCAAAACCACGGAGAATTCTGGACTCGTTATCAGTTTCCAGAACAAAACCTCCAAAACAGACTGGGACTGACAGGTCTAAATGACCGCTCAAATACACAGTAGGCAATGAAAATAAGACAGCTAGGGTTTTCACTTTCACTCTTTTAGGTAAGCTCCTTGCTTTCCAGGAAAGGAAGTTGAGCCATTCTGAAATCAGACCCCTACCCCCAAAAACATCCAGGAGAAGAAAATAAGTCACTACTGACACTGTTTCCATACATTATTTATATTTTTTTAAAAAGCAAAAATGCTTTGTTTTGAGAGCTAGCCTGAAATCTGCTAGTGTTAAACACTCTTCTCTAGATGGGTCCTGACATGAAAAGAAAGCAGAGGATACAATACATCCTCTAGCAGAAAAGTTTCAAGAGATGGGATAAAGCACAGTATGCACAAACTGCATTAAAACTGCCATAGCCAGTTAAGATCTCAAAGCAGGACTGCCTCAAGACACAGCTGTAACCTCCTACGCCTCATTCTCCTTCCACAAGAGAACTTACCTTTATCCTAGTATAAAAAAACTATTAAAATCTTTTTGATGTTGACAAAAGTGAAGTGCAAAAAACCTGCCACTGTCAGCTCTCCCCATCCTCTGAGCCTGACTCCACAGGCAGCCAATATCATGTGCTGCCTGTGCTACTTGTGATGGCAACATGGATCTGATTTGGGCATGAAATTTTCGTTAGTCCTTGCACTGAGCACAGACCCAGGGTTTGACCGTGATTTAATATGCTCCACTTATCACTGTCTGCCTGGCCATAGCTGGATAAAGACGTGTCTGTGGATCTGCTTGCTGCTTTTGGTGTTTTTTCCACGTCTTACTGCCTCACAACAGGATAACAAAATCTCCTCCCCAGTTCCTCTGCTAGAGGAGAGATGAGAACACTGCAGTCCCACGACCTGAAAAAAAACTTTTATTTCCCCCCACAGGCACTTATCTGATCACAAGAAAAGGGATGATTTTATTGGTGAAGAGAAAAGCTTCCGATTTCTTCTTCAGCAGGACCATTTCTGCAGCTGGTCTTGGAAAGACAAAGTGAGTCTGTTTTTTGAAAAAGACTGCCAGACAGATCTTGCAGCTGTCTAGTTCCCCCAAACACATGCAGGTGATACCTCACGTCACATCAGCATCTCTTGGAACTTCAAGTTGGAACCAAAGATCATAGAAAGACTCTTCAGCATGCAGTATGCAGGTAGTTCACTTTCTCTTACTAGGTCATGTTTCTCCTGTTCCATATAGAGCTTATAAGATTGGAACTCTAAACAGTCAGTTAAAAATTAAGTTCTCCATGTATTCTCTCCCCAAGGGGAAGGGATGCTACTGAGTCAAGAGGAGATTAAATCCATGGATATCCTTTGAAAGATTCTAACGTCACATATTAATAACATTTTATTCTGAGTTATGAGTCCTCCAACATCACAAACAGCTATTAATAGCAATTCATGTAAGCGCAGAAAACTTTTTTAGTTCCTCTCACATCACAGCTCTGGAAACCAGAAAGCCTCTGATTTTCTGAGAAGCCCAGAGATAAAAACAAATCATTAGATTAGAAGAATTTCGGCTGACAATGGGGATCAAAGATAGGATCTATACACAATGAAAGAGCAAGAAGGTTTGCCTCAAACTAACATTTCAAGCAAGGATTTCTGTACTAGAAATATCTGAACTCAGAACTAGTCTGCAGGAAGCTTCCTAGGAAGGAATTCCATCCCTCAGTGATAACAGTCCCTGCTCTCTTCCCCTTTGAAGGCTCAGATAACATTCAGAAGATGATCCAATACAACAGTCTGGTCTCACCATCTTCACAAGGCTCCACCAGCAGCAACCACCCTCTCAGAAGCAAATCACAGAAGGAAAGATAGTTAGCATGAGGCCTGCTAGCACAAAAGGAGGCTCTTTAAAAACCCCTATGGAGTACTCCCTTCTATATCCATGTGTTACAAGTACTGAACTTGAGTTGCAGAAGTGACTTGCATGGCTTTGCCCATGGAGGAGCTAGGAAGTCTCACCTTTCCCCACATCCCCAGGCCTCAGCCACCCCTCGCAAGCCCCTAAGCTTCACCTACAGACACACAGGACCATGGACAGCAGTTCTGATATTAAGAGCATGCAACACTTTTTCCACCTTTTTCAATTAATAGGCCTCTCGCAAAATTTTATGCATGTAACAGATTTAAACAACAGGTTTGGTTTTCTCAGTTACCCTGAACTACAAGTTGAAGTCACTTGCATAAAGAATCCTGAACCAATTCCACTCATCCTGAGCTCCTGGAGTGAAGAACTTGAATCCACTGAACACTATTGTCTCTCCTAAGCAGGAAAGAAGTTTCTGCAGGATTCTAACAAACACCTCAGAGCAGTGCAGAGAACTTAAACTTCTCTACTGTCCCCAGCCTATGTCCTGATGATAACTAGGATGTAATGACAGCATCTACAGGAACATCTACATCTACAGGAACATCTCTCCTTCAACCTCCACTACTAGTTTGCCATTAGCTTCCAAGCGCACATAAAGGATTTCTGTGGAAAGGTCAAGTTCTTGCACAGCCCCATACTTAATCAGCTCCGTATCTCCACCTGTGCCAGATGAATTCACCAAACAAGCAAGAGACAGTGTGATGGCATCTAACAGGCACATCCATGCCATTTTACACAACAACTGAATCAATACCAAGGCAACACTGGGTATACCCTTCTAGGAGGAAAGAAGGCATTTTACATTCATTTCTGCCACAGTTCTGTCGCAAGTTGATGTTAAACACCTATGTTTATTTATCAAGAACTAATTATTCATTCCCTCACATTTCCAATTCTACTGTTGACTCAAAATAAGCGGACCATCAGCCAAGTTTGGCTAGCTACTGGAAGTCCCTTTCACTTGGACAAAAAGGATATCACTAAGACACTACAGGAGCCTCTTGTAAGAAGGCTTCATTCTCACTCAGTATTCAAAGTTCAACTTGGAAGATGAGGCACACAAGAGAAATGGCTAGTGACAGTAAGCCTTGATGGAGTCACGGGCTTTGAGACGGCTTCAACATGCAGGCGGGTGAAAACATTACCCACAAAGTAAAGGGACAGAAGAAAAATGAAGGGGAGGGGAAAGAGGAAAGAAAAAGGGAAGGTTGACAGACAGTTGGACTTGTTGAGAGTGAAATCAATTAAAGTGCATCAAATCCAGAATTCATGCTTTTTCAAAGTGACAAATCTGTGCTGGAAACTGAGAAAGACGAAGGGAAAATAATGTCTTTGACCTCCCGGAGACCGGCTGTTCCTTCCGTCAGAGGAGCCAAAAGTGAAGTGAGATGCGTTCATGATAAATTGTAACAGCCAGGCAGCCACCTCAAAAAAGAACGAGGTGAAAAGGTTACAGAAGGGACCCAAAATGCAAAGAATTCAACCAAACATCACGATAAATCAACTCAGCCCTGCTATATGCGTGCCCAGCCTTCACGGGGCTGCTGCGACTAATCTCAATTTGTTAGCCTTACTTAAAGGGTAATAGATACACACACACACACATCTTGTTTACCAAAACTTCCGAAGTCATTACTACAAAGGAATGAGTTACTTCAGCCTTACATAAACTAAAGGCTGCAGTGACCATGTTACCTGCCATCTTATCTGTGGAAACTGCTAGAGGATTAGAGTGTTTCTCCAGTGTATATAAATATCCCCACCAATTCTGTGTTCTGCTCCCTTCAGCTGTATTTTAGCTGAAAGTTTTCAGAGAGAGACACACCTCTCTCCTAAAACAAATGTAAACCAGATATTCACATCTCAAAGCTTCAGAAAGCAAAGTTTTAGCCTACCTTATTTCTCTTGCACTGATATCATTTTCTCATTTTGAGCTTAAAAAGTACAGTACAAGTATTTGTTAGGATGCTCCCAGTAGCCTAGGAATTTTTAATCTTTTCCCTCACTGGAAACCCAGAAAATACTAAATCTGATCACTACTACCATGCAGAACAGATAATCACAAAGCTGAAAATCAGAGAGCACAAGATATTTGCAAGTGAAATCTCTTTGGAAGTCCCTTCAAACACCGTGCCTTGCTGGGATACAACTTCCCAACAACAGAACACCAATTCATACATTATCATCCTTGCCCATTATGGGCCCAAGCAAGCATATCAAGCTGAAACTGAACTAAAAAAAAAATCAAGAAATATAAACCTCCCTCAATAGTGGTTTTCCATGCAGGGAAAGGCTTCACAACAGTACACACAGACATTCTGTTCAAAGTTCTTCCGGATCACCTCTAGCAAAAAGCTCTCCCAGGGACGCATATGATGGGTTACCTGAATCGTCTCAAGCCAAAGCAGGCTTTTTAGGAAACAATTCTGTTCTCCATATTTTTCCACATCGGCAGGATACATCTGATGGACCTCCCACTCTTCACAATCATTCAGACCTCCATGCTCTAAGACTGACTTTCTGATTTAGCCCACACAGTTTTCAACCATCAGGTGTTTTTGTGGTACTAGTTCTTCTTAAACAGTTAATACATAGTGATGGATATTACCATGAGATCTTTGAGCAGGAGTTGCCCAGGCCTTTTTGACTACTCATGACAATAACAGGCCAGGCCTTTAAAGAGGTTACTGAAGAAACAGGTCTGTGCTCTTTCTCTTAACTATTACTGGCACTGAAGGGACCATATGAGGTAGTTCACAACAGTCCAGAAATACATCAGTTGAGCCTGTTCATGCTGCTGCCAGGCGGGCCACAGAGGAAACGTTGCATGGACAGTCACATTACAGCAGCCCCGCGCAAGGGAGCTACAGGAGATTGCTAACCGCCATGTGGAATTTCTCACACCAGGAATCCAAGCCAGCATTATGAGATCCCGTTGCTACAAACACTTGCACTAAAGGGAAAGAGGTGTACATTGACACTGTAGCTGCAAGGAAGCTCAGCAATCAAGTCCTGGCTGGCATCCTCACAGCTCTGCCTTCAGAAAGCACTGGTGATCATTACGCCAGCGCCTCCCGACACAGACATCCACCCCACTGCTGCTGCTTTCTTCTTCACAACAACCTTCTCTAGATGGTCCCTTCCCCGAAACAGCATGATTTTCTCAGGGAGACACGAGCTCACATCAACAAATTGTTCCCGACACTGCCCTGAAGCACTTTCGCTATGATCAGCTATTCGGAGTGATGGGACATACTAGTTAGATCTCTCTGCGTGTTTATCAATCCCTTCTCAGCCATTTTCCTCTGCAAATCCGTCAAATCTTTTTCTTCAAGCTCTACAGGAACAGTTAGGAGCCATCTCCTCAGAGGTGCCTGCCCTGCCACTCAGATTTCATCCCCCTGTTGGAGAAGTTATTGTTGCCAGCAGTCAGAAGACCGGCCTGCACAACACAGACACAGCAGCAGCCGCTCTCCTGTCAATGCCCTTGGAGCAAACGGAGCCTTAAGGGCGACCTGCTGAGATCCCCTTTCCCATGCAGAGGGCAGGGAGGAGTCCTCTTAACCTAGGGTAAGCAAGGGAGAATGGGAAAAACCCAGAGAAGCAGTCAAGGGAGTAAGCAGCCTGTGACACCCTAAAATCACACACAAATTAACTTGTCCTGGGTTGAGCCAGGGCACGAATCAAGCTGTTCCACAGGAACACAGGCCTGTAAGCCCACAGGACTTTACACGCGCATCAATATTTCAAGTCTCTACTACACCTTGACCTCGGCCAACATAGTGCAAGACATTTAGATGGTACCAAAACATGAAAGCAATCCATAGCATCCCTATGACGAGTGTAAGTGAAGCCACCTATTGCTACCAGTAGATTTGAGCCCTACATGTTTTCTTCTATTCCACTAGGGGATTTGCTTTTTTAAAAATCACAAATCTTCCCTTTTAAACAGCAAATATCAGTCTGTTCTCTTTATATACATGCTTGTAACCTTCCCGGATGACAGTAAATTGCCAGCCAGCCTAAATCAACATATATGCTGTCCTATGAAGCTACAGTATGCATCTTACATGCAGTTTGTTCAGATGTAGGTCAGCATCCTGCATTCTGACAAACGTCAAAGGAGAATGCTTATTTCTTCTTTCACACTTGTCATCAGTTGAGCTGGTTATCAGCCCCACTTTGCAGAAGGGGGAAATGAAGCACAGAGCAGTGAAATGACTTGGCTCAGGCCACTTTGTGGGCCAGTGCCTGATATAGAAATCAAACCCACATAAGCCAAGCTCCAGGTCCTCCCTCTGCACCACCACACCACATTCCTAGTAAATTAACTTGCAACACTATTTGGAAGATCCACTTTGAGGGGACTGACAGAATCTGTTCATAGAGGACACCAGTTATATTTTTCTCAACCGTCTACCTGATGAGTTCAGCCCAGGATTTCAGGTGGCAGGTGCAGTGTGCCCAGTAACCAGGCAGACCAACATTTAGGGCAACCCTTGGTGTCACCCAATAAGTCAGATGCTCTTTGCTGGCTCAGCAGCTGGAGTAAGCACCCGTGGTTTCGGATCCTTTCCTTTCAGCCCAGCAGAATAGGGAAGGAATCTCACAAAACAACCTTTCACACTCTATTTTATCAAATTTGCTTTATGCAAGCATATATATATAATCTCATGTTTGTCTGTATGAAACCAACAGAACATTTTACTATCCAAAAAAGGGCCACTGTCACTATGATTGAACAGCTTCTGCTCCTGCTTCTGATGCCTCATGTCAGAAGGGGCAGCTGAAAAAGGGCCACGTGGAAAAAAGTCACTAAAAAGAGTCTGGTAACTAGCAACCACACAGCACAGGCATGTCCACGAGGAAAAAAAAGTGTCCAAGAGCCAGACAGCAATTGTTATCCTTTTATGACTGAAATTTGTTTTTGTCCATAAATATTTGCCATTTGAACATCAGCTTTTTTTGGGTTTCAGTTTGGAGTTTCTGTTGACTTTCACTAAATTGCTTTCATTTGTTGCATCAAACCTTCCATCTACTCAGTGTTTCAGTTTTTTTCCATTTCTCCTAAAGTCTTTTTCCATTTTTGTGGATTCCAAAGTGATTTGGTACTGAAATATTTTGGGTGAGTTCAAAACGGAGATGAAGCTTTTAATTTTGCAAGGAAGAAAATTAAGAAACCCTTTTTTAGCTACACTTTCTTTCCTGTTCATTATAAAAATCAAACAAAAATTTTACTTACTTTAAGAAAGGAACACTATCAGCAAGCTGTGACTAAATGAAAGTTGTTCTGACATTTGGCTTCACTGCCACTGGTGCCACATGCAGCTAGACTGCAGCTCTGGGATTTAGGCCCCAGAAGAGGGAAAGTTGTATCCTGAGGGACTCAGTGCAAAGAATATAAGGGTGAGGAAAACAAACAACAAAACCAAAAAACTCTTTCACTCCTGAAAGAACTGCCTCTAGAGAAGGACTAGAGCGCAAACATACCTCCAAGGTGACCCAGCAGGACTCTGTCCTGATTTCACAGAATCAGAGGTTTAGGTTGGAAGGGACCTCTGGAGATCATCTAGTCCAACCTCCCTGCTCAAGCAGGGTCCTCTAGAGCATACTGCCCAGGATCACATCCAGACGGGTTTTGAATATCTCCAGCGAAGGAGACTCCACTACCTCTCTGGGCAACCTGTTCCAATGCTCTGTCACCCTCACAGTGAAGTTCTCAGGTTCAGATGGAACTTCCTGTGGTTCAGTTTCTGCCCATTGCCTCTTGTCCTGTTGCTGGGCACCACGGAGAAGAGATTGGCCTCATCCTCTTGACACTCCCCACTTCAGATACTTCAGCCACAGCATGCCCACTAACACCCATTTCATATGCAATACATTAGCACCCATGAGATGGGGTCAGGAAGACTGGCAGCTGTTAGCTGATCTGTTCACCAACAGCTTCTACACCAGAGCTTCAGCTCTGCTTCCAGAAGCAGGACAGAGCATCAGTGGTGCAGCACTAAGTCTGCCTGACCTGGAGCAGGCTTCTTGCCAACACCCCTCAGCAAGACAACCTGCTGCAAAAATTGCTGCCTTGCTCCAGATTCAAAGTGATTTAAGACCTTCTTGGGCACCTTAAGCTTTTTTTCCCCCCTCTACCCCGTGTGACTCCTGCCTCATGCTCTGCTTAAGCACAGACTAGAGTGATTTGTGTGTGGATGCAAGCCACGTCAGGGTGCCTATGTAGTCCGAGACTGTGCTACACTACTGATACTTTGCCTGGCTTGTGGCTGCATTTGTTCCCTTTTGAGCACAGGTAGCTGGAAGACCACATCAAAGCTTCACCTACTCCCTTGGCCCCTTCCCCTGCAAGGGCTAGCTGGAGTACAGCAGTCACAATTGGAAGAACTGGAGTGCTTCTTATGTCCTCAGCCCAACACACAGAACAGGCTTTGATCCAGCACCCAATAAAGGGTGACCCAATGAAGGGTCAAATCTAGCTCCCTCTCAAAATCCCCAAAAGCAATGCTTGCTGTTGATACCAAGGCATGATCCTAACGAACAATCCCAAGGCAATGTGGAGGAACAGATGCAGATTATAGCATGGATTCTCTTTTCCCCATTCCCAAGCACTCTGCATCATTAAGGCAGTGGGCTCCTTCACCAACTGAAACAGGGCCACTTCCTCCAAACCGCAATCCTAGAATTGCAGGGGGGGGGGGGGGAGGATTTGGTAAAAATGCTCTTACACAGTGCCATGCACATAATTCAGCTAGTTTAATTCCCAGCTTTCCAACATTTGGAAACCTTGACTTGCACAGATTTGTGAAGGACCTGAAGCTCTAACCACCCCCTTCCTCCCTCTGGTACAGCTTCGGATACTAACCCTCTGGGATTTTAAATCTTCCCCTGCCATTTTCTCCTAGTCCAAGAGGATATGAATTTCATAACTCCTTTGCTGAGCTGCCATCAAGAGCCATGAAATATGACAGGAAGACAGCAGCATGGACCTGCGTGCGCTCCATTCACCACACACCAGCAGCAGGTCTGGACAACCCATTAAAAAAGCGCATGGAGCAGCTGCCTTGAGCACCAAGGTCACAAGCGAAGGGCCTTCCTACACCTGAGCTAATCTGAGAACAAATTTCCCATCATACCAAGCAGGACAGAGCCCATCCCTGGGTCTAGGCTGGACACGCACAAGAAAAGCGGCGCTAGCAAGGAGTTATGCTCTATGTTTCTGTCTGACTTCAGGGCTTACAAAGGTACAAGGCTGACGGTTTGGAGAGGGGAAACAATTATGCGCATAACTGCTGACACGTTGCTAAAACAGAACAGATTTCCTGCTTCAGGTTGCATCTCACTGCTATAATCAAGGTGGTACATGATGTGAAGGGGGAACGAGCAGGAGCTGGTTGCCCTCCGACAGGGTTAGTCTTGCTTCCCTCACCACTAACCTCGCCAATACAGCTTTTATCCAGCAACTCACAGGTCAGAGCTCAGCATGAATTGTGGCAGCAGCAAAGCATTTCCGATGAAAATTACCTGCGGAAACAAACTTCCAGGGAAGAGAATCACAGGAATCCAGTATCTGACCAACCTAGGAGAACGCAGACTTCTCTCCTTCTAAAGGCTATTTCATTGTAAGTAAGAAGTTCATACAGACAGTCCTTCCTACCCCAAGGAACTGCACAAATAAGCATTTTCAGTAAGCTACAACAAAATCACAGATGTTACCCTTTTCACAGCTTTTACTCCCCAAATGAAAGAGCTGAATATTTAAAGAAATCCCAGAAGGAAATCAAAACTGCTATCAGAAGATAGCTCTGCAGGCAATGCAAAGTCCTAAGAGGGAGAGCACAGCCCAGTAATTCACCGGTGTATTTAGAAACAGAGGAGTGGAGGAGATGCTTTGCGGCGGTTTCCAGGGATGATGCTGCAAGTCCCTCTGATACTTTCTAGTAGACTTTAGCAGTCCAAGGCATAATCACTGCAACTGGAATAGTCAATACCTAGGGAAGCCCCTTAGGGCTTGTGTAGCAACCTAGCTCACACAGAAGGCAGAAACCAGCTTAGAAAGGTCCACACAGAGAATGCATTAGCAAGAAGGCAAACCTACTTGAAAAGGCATGCATGAGGAGGGAGAGGGGAGAGTGTTAGGAAATAGCCACATGAGCTCACACAACACAGACGGACAATGTTCATGATATACTGGAAATAGTCTGCTGGGAGGGATCTATAAAGCTTACAGTAACACAGATACAGAGCTCTCTTCCAAGCTGTGGCTCATCTACAAGACGGAGACTCAGCAGTATTGCAGCGATACTGCACAGAATAGAACCATTACATTGGAGTGACTGCATTTAGGAACCAGCCCTTATCAAAAGCTTTAGACTGCAACAATCCTAACTCCGATAAGATTTTTATTCTCATACAGACCCCAGCACTGAAGTGGATATGCACACTTAGTTAAGGAGAAAGAACCAGTGGTGGAGAGGAGAGAAAGAAAAGATCTAGACAATTTATTCACTGTACTGAAGCCTTCAGTCCAACTATTGCTATTCGTTACTATATCAGTATCGGCAAGGTCACAGACAGCTCTCTGCCAGAGCCTAATTTGGTGCACTACAAAAAGAATCCCATCACTGCTAAGTACTTTTTGAGAACTCAAACATAACATATAGACATTATCACATTTGACCTCTCTCCTCAGCCCAAGAAAACACTTGACCCATACTCCACATTTGTCCAGAGGACCAAGCCATCAGCCAACTCCAAAATAAAAAACCCTCAAGACAGACAGAACAGCTCCTCATGCGCTCCTCTCCAACCTGCAACTCTGCAACCAGAGTCAGGCATGCACCTTTCAGTACCTGCAAACTACCTCACTTCAGCTTCTTTCTGAAGAGCCATCTGGCTCTTAATGCCCACTCAGTCAATCCACCCAGAGGACCCAGACATCTTTCTGATGAGGCACCATTCTTTAATTTTCCCACCCGCTTCATACATTTCTTCTTGCTGCAGAGTTTCTACATACCATATTTCCAGCCCCGCCAAAAGCTCACTTACTTACAGCCAGGAGTGGCTGCCTCCTTTCCTTCATGGTCTCTTCCAGTTGTTCCTGTTTTCCCGAGGTCCTCTGCAGCAAAGCTAGCTTTGAAGCAGGCAGTTTAACCAATAAGTTAGCAGACTTCAGTAGAAGCAATCCAAGCTTTCCTCACAGCACAGGAAACACTTTTCTCATCCTTTAAGGAGGGTCTGAAGTCACTTGCAAACTTCCCATTTGAAATATTGAACACAACCTGAGACTAATAAAGAGTTTACTCAGGATAAATTGGTGTCGGTAAGTTTTTTTTTTCTTCTCAAAATGACACAGACACCAGATAACACACCACATCATTGACAAAGCAGAATTTGAGCCCTGGCACATGACTAGCTGAACACAAAATTTCCACATGAGACATTGAGGAAAAACCCAAACATAACCACAGGCTTCCAGAAGAGGTTAAGAGGCAGGAACTGGGCTTAAATGGAGCTCCCGGCCCAATGAGCACAGGGTGTGCAGCTGCAGGGCCCAGGTGAGGCTGCTCAGGGCAATTAAGGCCTTTTGGTGCAGTCAAAGCCCTGACAATTTTTACTTAATTGCTGCCCAGAGAAGACAACTGGACATGCCTAGGGAATTTTTATCTAGAGAAATTTCTGGATTTCCACAAGGGAATTTCACTCTTAGAACATCACAACAAGAGCAGTGGATTGGCTACCTCTTACAACTTCAAACTAACATTCAGTGTTTTCCAAAAATGCAGGCTCCTGATCAACCATAGTTGCTACCCCGGAGTTTAAACCAGGTAACTATATTGGCTTTGAATTTGATGAAGTCTATGAATTGGCCCAGCTGCTGTGGAAACAACATACTTCTCCAAGATCCTGACTGTTCTCCTTTACAGTCTCCCTTGAGACTAAGTGCCTTTTGGTCTTACGGTCTTACCTCTATAAGGCAAATCAGACCCAAACCCTCCCAGGTCTCAGTACAAAACCAAAAGAGAGCCAGGTTTAGGAGGACAAGGAGTACAAGGAGCAGTGATTCACGTGCCTCGACAAGGCGCTAGCTCTCTAAAATCGCACAAAAATGACGCAGGCTGGTCGTGACATCGTGCTCCACCTGTGTTGTAACTTCTCTGTCTTTCCGCTTGCTGCTTGCTTTTTCTCAGCCCTCTTGACTCCCTGAAGCTCAGGAGAGGAGTTAAGCACAGGAGTACAAGGAATCGTCTTTTTATGCTAGTCTTTGCCTTTCCTTCACGCCCTCCTTTCCCCTTATCTCCTCCTGCACCGTGCCATCAGCTGTCTACAGTTTACTCCTTGGCACTTAGGCCTTCTCCTCATCTTCTGCTCCAAGTCACCAGTAGCATCATTCCCCCCACCCTCCCCCCCAGCTGCCAGCTGCAGCAGCACTTGTGCACCAAGAAGGTAATAAATACATCAAGCTTGTCAAAGTCTCATTGTTTTGGCTGGAAAGAGGTGCCCCCCTGCGGGGTGAGATCACTTGCCACCACGATGTATGGCTTTCCCTTACTGACAGCTCTCCAACAGGGAGTAATCGGTGTCCAACTGAGAGAAGCAGGCAGCTAACATTGTTAAATGGCACTTAGGACTGATGAGGGTGAGGAGGAGGAAAAAGGAGCTTAGCTCCACTCATATACAGCCTCTCTTGTGCTGGTGGTGTACTGTGTTGACAGACAGACGAACTAGATCTCCCTCTGGCCCTGCCTGTGATTTCCCAGGCAGGAGGTGGCAAAGAGAAATCGGAAACAAATATTCCTGCTTGAGTCTCAGGGCAAGTGTCAGCCTTGTTCCTACATAAGGACGACACCTGGAACCTGTAGCTCTTGACACCTAGATGTATTAGTCAACATGAAATTAGGCAAGGAAATATGTGAAGAAGGACAGGGAAGACTATGTCTCTCTGCCCTTGTGTACAGATGCTTTACTTGAAGCCAGG